>NW_012118265.1:6234419-6258213 GCF_000951035.1 Colobus angolensis palliatus
AACTCCTGGCCTCAAGTGATCTGCCCACCTCAGCCTCCCAAACTGCTGGGATTACAGGCATGAACCACTGTACCTGGCCAGAAATAGTCTTTTAAAGATGTTTATTAATTCTTTTTAAAAAATGCAGGGGTCTTTGGGGGCAGAATTTCATATTTGTAATACATCTTCAAATATTTGAGTGTAAAAATAGTAATATAAGCAGAACTTAGGGTAGAAAAAGGGCTTAATAATATAAATGGTAATTATGAAAATATAGATAAATGCAACAGATTTTAGAACAATATATAAACCTAAATTAATTATTAATTTTCAAAAATAAAATTAATTATAGTTTAAGCAGAAGAAATTATAAGAAGATACAGCTGGTGAAGGGGTTGCCAGAGTATAAGACCTAGAAGGATAAGGGCTGGTGTCTGTGTGTCTTTGCAACCTCTACCTTCACAAAGCAGTACTCAGAAATGGCAAGTGTCTATGGATAATGGATGAAGCTGTTCAATCCTTGCTTCAACTCTCAACCTCTTTACCCTGCAACCAATCTGAGGGAATCTTTCATACATACATCCCCATCCTCTTTCACTATGAGGGTTGTAGGTGATGTTTCAAAGCTTTTTACCTCCAAAAGCAAAGTCAGTGATGTTGCTGTACCTGGAGAAAGCATCTTCCTCAAGGTGATGGGCGGCAGAAATGCTGGTCAAGCTCTACGGGTACAAATATTGATGACTTAAAAACTCTTCTCTGCTTTAGCTTCTTATGCACCTCTGGAAAATATATAACATGCAGTAGTGATGCTGCTTGTTCAGAATAATTGTTTTAAGCCTCTTATTTTGATGAAGCCCAGCATGTAATGTTTTTCACCTGAAGAAAAATAAACAGGAAGATGATCTGTAGTTAACTAAAGTCTATCCTTCAAGCAGACTACAAATAATTTAGTCTTTCTTTATATTCATTCCACAAATATTTACTGAACAGCTATTAAGTGCACAACCCCAATATTAGGTTTTGGCGAAAAAGAAAAGTAACTACAGACATTGTTATTGCTTTCATGGAACTTAACGTCTAAGTGACTTTGTTGCCAAAATGTGATATAATTTGTAGCATTTACCTCTGACCTCTCACCTCATCCCCATATTTTTTAGTTAGTTTCAATTTTGTGTTTTCTAAAAATTAGAAACGTTTCTATTGCTGTTGATTCTTTTTCCACACCCATCTTCTGGCTGGTGGTCAGAGTAGAGGAGCCAAAGTATCACAAGATGGGCTGCTGCTGTTGTGTTTCTGGGTCCTGCCGGAAGTGGAGGTTCTGGAAGCCAACCAAGGAAGCTGCTCTTTTGTAAGCCTTCCAAATCTGGCTTTGCAGGAAAACAAAAAACAACAACAACAAAAAACAGATTATTTGGAAGTTGTGGCAAGTAAAGTACCAATTCTCCTATCCTTCCTAGGCAGGAGCCTAAAGCTTTAGAGTCCTGCATTAAACATATGTCAGTATAGAGAGGATCAATTGCAAAGTCCTACTTTTCTTTGCCATTATTAGTTAATTTTCAGGAAGTATGAACTTCCTTGAATCACAACTTCTGTCTTTACCTTTACAGGCAATGACATATTTTTAAAAACCAGGATTTTAAATACACTTAATACTTACTCTCAATACTCCAGCTTCATTTGTGATCATCAGTCTCCATGATCCCTCTTCATGGAGATCAGCTACATATTTCACCAGGGGGGCCTGCATGGCTGAATCCCGAAGGATCCACATCACGATTGTTGGTATAACATGCCTGATACAACAAGAGGCCCATGTTTTCTTTTGTTACTTTCCAATTTCCCTTCCTACAGGCCCAGTATTTACATGGTACTCAGGGAGATGCTGAGGAGCTTTAAAAATGCTTAGATCTCAGGCTGAACTTAAAGAATATACAGTCCTGGGAGTCCGAGGCAGGAGAATGGCATGAACCCGGGAGGCGGAGCTTGCAGTGAGCTTGCGCCACTGCACTCCAGCCTGGGGGCGACAGAGCCAGACTCCGTCTCAAAAAAAAAAAAAAAAAAAAGAATGTACAGTCTTATGATTTTGTTCACAGTTACATGATTATATACTATACATGTTACCACCACTATGCAGGTATCTAGACTACATTTGCCATCTCATATACGATATTATAACTTTAAGACTGTTGGACTGAAAGTGAATTAACCATGATTATGCCGTTCATATACAGTTACTATGAATTCTCTAGCATGTCCATTATAAAATAAATATGCAGAATCATTTCTCTCCAATAGTCTACTGGAGTTATCAAAGAGATAGTTGCCGTGAATGTTTTAAGAAAGTGGAATAGTTATGTGCATGCAATCAATATTGTATGTTAAAGATTAAAACCCATACTTTTCAAAAATCTGCCTGTAAGATAAAAGGTGTGAATCCTGAAGGAGCCAGTCCTTCAAGGTGGATTCTGAGTGGCTAACTGTGCCTTAATTCAAAACAGAGCCAACTAGTCATTTTCTGACTAGAGGTCACATGTGTATTCTGCATTCCCAGAAAAGATAATTTGGGACTTTCATAGTTGTCTGTTCTTGTTCATGTCGTCTGAATCAAAGGCTGCTAGAAAATGCCATTTCACCCCTTAGACCTAACCAATAGACTGTGAGCTGTGTCAACCAATCAGAACTAAACAAATTTGCATCCCTCATTTGCATAGTGGACTAGAATGGAAAGCTGGGCAGGAACTTTCTCTACAAAGGGCAACCCCTCCTTATTTTCTCAGATCACACCTGCTTTTTGGTTTTTTTTTTGTTTTTGTTTAGGTTTTTTGTTTTTTGTGGTTTTTTTGCACACGTAAATCAAGTTTCGGCTAAAACTGCCTCCTTACATATCTTATGTTTCGCGTAAAGGTTTCTCTGTACATAAGTGAACTATATCCTAAATGGAGGTGGAAACAGACTGTAACCTACTCTTGTGCCAGTAGCCGAGTTTTGGCCAAAGAGGGGCCGACTGTTCAAATAGTGTTCAAATAAGACAAACGCCCAGCTGTAACCAATCAGGCTGTTTCTGTACCTCACTTCTGTTTTCTGTACCTCACTTTCCTTTTCTGTCCATAAAACTTCCTTCACCACTTGGCTGCGCTGGAGTTTCTCTGAGCATACTCTGGCTCAAGCGGCTGCCCGATTTGTGAATCACTCTTTGCTCAGTTAAACTCCGTTAAATTTAATTTGTCTAAGGTTTTTAACATCCCAAAGGCTGCATCTCCCCAGTTTACAAACTGCTCACTTTTTTTTTTGAAAACCCTTTTCAGCGGATTTATTAACAAAGGTAAACCTGATAAATTACTTTAAAAATTAAACTAAACCTACCATCTGTTGAGCGGTGGCCAAATACACTCAATAATAAGTGGCTTTTCATTCTCAAATAATTTTCCAACTGTTTCCTTGGACACTGGTGTTTCACTATTTATTGTCCTCGAAATTATTTCTAGAAGATAATATTTTGGAGTATGGATTGGGTTTAAAAAAGGTAAACTTGGCCAGGTGTGGTGGCTCATGCTTGTAATCCCAGAACTTCGGGAGGCTGAGGCAGGTGGATCACGAGGTCAGGAGATCGAGACCATCTTGGCCAACATGGTGAAATCCCGTCTCCAATAAAATGCAAAAAATCAGCCCAGCGTGGTGGCGCATGCCTGTAGTCCCAGCTGCGTGGGAAGTTGAGGCAGGAGAATCGCTTGAACCCGGGAGGCAGAGGTTGCAGTGAGTTGAGATCGCACCACTGCACTCCAGCCTGGTGACAGAGCAAGACCCTATCTCGAAAAAAAAAAAAAAACAGATAAACTTTATGTATTTTAAATGCTTAAGAAATATAATTTCTCCTTTTCTGTTTTAGCATAACATCAACATATTTTAAAAAGCCAAAACTTCATAGTAACATTTTCCCCCAGCCAAGTTATTCTTTGTTTTAAGGAATAGTCTCAAATTGTATATTTTCTTTCTCACACCATCATTGGATGACATGTAATATGTTGTATGGTTCCTGAAGGAAAATACATGTTTTAACTTCCTTTAAAATAAATGCACCAAAGGCACTTTATCAGAGAGAATGTAGTTTGGGTCTTTTTAAAAAAAACACATTAACGGTGGAAACATCCAACAATAGGAAATTACTTAAACAAATTCTGTCACGGTCATACAATGGAAAGGAACACAGCAATGAGAATGATGCTATATAAATATGTGTATCTTTCCTAGATGAAGTAATCAGAGTTACATGTAATTTTTGTAATGTATGTGTATCAATGTGGTATTGTTTATTGATCCACTAAGAAGTTGTTAGGAAATTCTATAAGAACTTTTCACAATACTAAGGCCACAGGCTGCTTTGGAAATTCTGGTACATTTGTGAGGGTGAGGAGAGAATTTTCCTTTGCTAATCATGTGGTAAAGTTGCCTTACTGAGAATTTTTTTTTTTTTTTTTTTTTTTTGAGATGGAGTCTCTCTCTGTCACCCAGGTTGAAGTGCAGTGGCAAGATCTGGACTCACTGCAAGCTCCGCCTCCCGGGTTCACGTCATTCTCCTGCCTCAGCCTCCTGAGTAGCTGAGACTACAGGCGCCCGCCACCACGCCTGGCTAATTTTTTGTATTTTTAGTAGAGATAGGGTTTCACTGTGTTAACCAGGATGGTCTTGATCTCCTGACCTTGTGATCCGCCAGCCTCAGCCTCCCAAAGTGCTGGGATTACAGGTGTGAGCCACTGTGTCCAGCCGCCTTACTGAGAAATTTTAATCAAGAGGACCGGTTACAGGAGCTTTGCTTTCTATTATTTTAGTTTTCCAGATAAATATTTGTCAAAATTTTGCCATTATTTTATTACCAATAGATCTAATTAAGTTTATGTTAAAGACTGACAACAGAAAATTATGTCAGTCAGCTCTATAGGGGCAAGGAGAAAATTATCACTCATTACATTTTAAATATAATCATTCATATTTTATCTTAATCCTTTTCTTTATCAACTCTTGATTTATATGCCTGGTCAACATTTTTAAAGATAGCTCACTTTAGGCTAGAAGAGTTTCAAAAAACTGAAACTCATTTTTTTTATCGTTTTTAATTTGTATTCATTTTTTAAAATGTCAGATAGGTAAAAATAGAGGCTGTGAGAGACAGGAGGAGGTAGAGAGAGAAGATTTCAGTGGTGTTGAAAAGAGGAGAGATGGAGGAGACAAAATTGCCTTATATCAAGAGTAAGGGAAAAGACTTGGTCCTTTTCTTATGAGTGTTTGATTGTGCTTCCTTGTGACCCTAGATAGTTCTTATTCATATTTTAAGTAAAATGATAGTTTGGAAAGGGTAATATTTCACATCTGAAACTGAAACTTTTCTTTCTTGAGTCAATTAGATGGATGAGACCTAGTTATTATACTCAGGTCCGGCAGTCTCCTAAGTATGATACTGAGGAAGACTAAGGATTGGACTTTACTCCACATTAGATTTAAACCTTTGCACTATGGCTCTGATGAATGGAAATTTAATGTTCTTTGATTTTCCCAAAAAATTGAACCTAACTCACAAGTCTTTATGTCTGCTGTGTAATGACAACCAATATTTACGCTTGTGGGTAACTCGGCCTCTGTTGACAGCAGTGCCTTTCAGGTAATTGTTCAGTCCGTACAGGATTCCAACAATCAAAGTTCCAGCTTCCAAGAAGAGCTGTTTTCCTCACAAGGGCCTGCCTTTCTTTTCCTCGGGGTGGCACTTGGGTAAGGAGAGAAGATTCACAGGAGTAGGGCAGAGGGAAGGAACACTCTGCCTATTGTCCTTTAGTCCTCTCTGGCCTCCACTGTAGCTCTAGGCCTTGGTTTTTACATCAATATTTTCTTGTCATCTCCAGCTAGTAGAGTAGAGAAGCAGAGCAACATAAATAATTTGGGGAAAGGGAAAAAAATGGACATAAAATTTCCCAATTGCATTTTGCCACAACCCATTTGTGTTTAGTTTTCTGCCAAAATAAAGAAGTTTACAGAGAATAGATGCCTTCTACATTAAGGAAATGATAGACATATGACTTCATTATTATCTCCTTCAAATATCAACCGGCACACAAATGCCAGTATTTCCTCCTATGAATAAATGCAAAGGCACATTTTATCTCATAACTAAAATTTCTGTAAAGCATTTAAAAATGTTTATAGTTTATACTTATCATTACACAAAAATGCATATAAAAGCCATTATTCTATACTCTCAGAAATATTCATTAAGGGTCCATGTCCCCAGTTACTTGGGGGAAATAATGATAAATTAGACCCTGCCCTTATGGAGTTTACAGTGTATTGGCAAAAAACAGTTGTCAAAAAAGTTATGAGAATAAAAATTAATGACTATTATGATAGGGGAAATATATGGGGCTGACAGAGCATTTGGCAAGGGGAAGGAAATTGAGTTTGAAATTGGAAGGACATATAAGAGTAAACCTCTCTATGCCAAACAGAGAACAGCATGTGAGATGCCTTGAGACTGGGATGGTCATACTTTAAGAGAAGCCAATGGACTCTCATCACAACTAGCAAATAGTTGTGGCCCAAAATGATGCCGGAGAAAAGCCAGCTCTGAAACTTAAGGGGCATATTTACAACCTTGGAATTTATCCCAAGGGCAATGGGAAGACATTTACTGGTTTTAAGTTAGATACTTATTAAAACAACCAGCCTAGTTGGAAAATGTATGATATTGTTGTAGGCCCTGAGTGGGTATGTGAGGTCAAAAATTTAGGTTGACAGCTGGCAGCAAAGGACAAAAAGAAGATGGATAGATTCAGGAGCTATTAAGAAAGTAAATTCAGCAAGACCTGCTGATGGATTAAGTATGGGACTGATCAAAGGGAAGAGTCAGTGATGACTCCCCATTTGTCCTTCTGGTACATGCTGTGCCAGTTGAGGACATATGGGACAACAAAGAAGGGAAGCAGGTTGCAGACATGCAAGAGAGGAAGAGCTCCCTTTTGCATACATTCAGTTCGAGGAGTCTGTTGGGCCTGTATGTGGTTAGGAGACAACTGACTAAATAGGACTAGAGTTCATTGGAATTGGAAGTGCTTGCTGAAACCACCCGATATACTTGGCAGCTAAAGCACTGAGAACAGATGTGACAGCCTAGGAAGACAATATAAAACTAGAAGAGGATGCAGATCAGGACCCAAGAAAACATGGTGTTGAAGAAAAGGCAAAGGAAATGAAACTTTGAGAAGGAAAGGTAGAAACAGGTAGAAGTATCAGAGAGGACAAGGAAAGAGAGCATTTCAAAAAGGAAGAAGTGGTTAAAATTGGTCAATGTTGCTGAGACGCCAAGTAACGTAACTTTTGAAAGTGGTCATTCACAAATTTAATAAGAAAAATTTCAGTGACTTTCTAGAGCCAGAAGACCTTAGGATTGAAACAAAGTGAAGGAATGGATCTAGGGTAGAAGAAGGTGGGCAAATGCACTCTGAGTGTACCTATTTATTCAAAAAGGCCTGTCTGGAATTTACATTTCTTCATGTGGATTGAAATGCCTCTCCTGAATAAAGGAATCCAAGCTTTTATAAAAGATATCATTTTAAAGATAGTTCAATAAGGCTCATGATTGAGAGTGCAGAAGTAGAGACCATATTTTTGAAGACAGCCAAGAAAAATTTGACTAAATACTGGGTTTGTCTTTCTTTTCTGCTTTCCTGCCTGAGCAGTCAGCAGGCCTGCGAGGGCACTGCTGTGGCACCTACTGCACTATTGTTACTTAAGCTTTGTGCCAAGAGTATTTGCCAGCCTAAGTTGGAGTTGGCTGCTGCTAGTGTTGCTCCAACTGAGATGTCTAGTTAAGTCCTGCTCTTTTGTGGACTGAATAAGCAGTCCTTCTGGCGCTGCCTGGAGCTTTCATATCATTGTCATTTTCAGCAAATGGAATAAAATTTTCAGTAAGATAGGCTCCCCAAGTAGAAACCAAGCCTGCTTTGGGTTTATAATTAATGTAAAGATCACACTGATAGCCTGGCCACTGAAAATAATTTTTGAAACAAAGTTGGTATAAATACAATAAATAAATGCATTCTTAAATACAGACGGTTCAGAGCTGCCTACACGATGTTATGATAAAAACAGTGTAGAAAACAGTTTTTAAATAGTCTTTTAGTACCTAACTTTTGTATTTTAGATAAATAGCTTAGAATGCTGGTGTCCAAATCAAAAAATTATCAAATCTAAATTAATGTGAATTCCATGGAGGCTTTTCGCAAGTGGCCTTTTGCACATGTGAAATGCCTGCTTTGTTTTTGCATTTATAACAGCCTTTTTGAATTAGATTACAAACCAACCCTGTTTCTTGGGACCAGCATCACCACCAGGCTGGTTCTAAAGAACTGTGGTCTTTCAGTTAGACACCCACACGTCTCACTGAATTGCTCTAATCTGAAGACAATGAGGTAATTCACTATCCAAGTGCTCTCCAACAGACAGAAAGCATCAGTACCAAGCTGAAATCTTCAAATAAGGGAGGCTTTCAATGTTTGTCTAAAACTCCTTAAACTATTCGCAAAAAGAACGGAGACCCTTTACTGTCTGGAAGAGTGAACTGGGACAGAAGACAGGAGAAAGCGAAAACAGAAAACTGATGCCTGCTGATCTGATTCTCCAAACTAAACTCTAAAGGTAATATTAATCATGAGCAGAAATATGTCTTGTTCAAACAGCACATACATTGGCTGACTATGAGGCGCTAGGCTGAACTTAAATGGAGCTGAGGGAAGTTCTGGGTGTCAACCCCTTCGTGCCTTATCATGTTCAAAGTGGATTAACCTTATCAAGCATTGATCTCTTTCTGTAACAAGTTGTGACGGCTAACTGTGCTCTTTCTGCACCACACAAATGGAGGTATTATTGCCATTGAATTTTAAGCCCTGATGACTCACTGTGCTGAGACTTATGCCTAGCAACTGAGAGATGAAGAACTCAGCATCCAATTTTTTTTTTTGAGTGCTCAGAACGAATCATGTACATTTTCCAAGCACTTGTCCGCCTCTGTTTAGTCCTGAATCTTAGTTTATGCTGCAATAGGCCAACTTATTATTACTGCCTACTACACATTTATCTTTTCCACCAGAAAGAGAACTTCTCAAGTAAAGGAATGTGTGCTTCCTTGTCTGTGACCTACCATTTTATCCCCAGCACCTGGCATCCCAGTGTTTGAAAATTTGTAGATGTTTAATAAATAGTTGCTGAGTGACCGAATGTTTGAAAACATCTCCTGCTAGTAAGAGCAAGTTGACAGTTAACCTTAACAGATGTTATTAATCTGGATATAACATTTTTTTCCTGCTTACCTACTGACACTGAAACTATTTCCTGAGACCAGACAGGAAAGACAATGATATCTCCTGTTTAATTATTATAAAGAGAATGATTGACTAAAAAATAGTAGTTTTGTGCTTCATAAGTCTAAGTGCCATCATATTCACTGGTTGCTTTTAACCAGTTACTCTGAGGTATGTTCTTATCCAAAGAATATTAAAGCAGGAAGAACCTCAGAGATTTGCTAATCCAATTTGTGACAAAGCCAAGACTGGAACCCAGATCTCACTGTTCTAGTCATTGTGACACCATGGTCCCACCTTTTCATTTACAAATGCATAATATGCACAGAAGCATTAAATCCCTCACCCCAAATCCCCATACTGTAAGTCAAGACAGAGTCACGGCTGAAAAACCAGCATATGAAGTTGTAGTTCTAGTAGGAATCGAAGAAGCTCAGCTCTCTGAGTTTTTGCCATGATTTCTATGAATACTAAATGAACATATATTCTGTATATGGTGCCCATCCCATGATGAAATAGAGAGCTGTGGAACCTCAGGGTTGGGAAGGATCTCAGATCCCATTGAACCATGTCCCTCCTTGGTCATGGCTATTACATCTCCAGTGCTTGGAAACTCATGCATACAATCTCCTTTTCTCAGCACATATTGAATAAATCTAATTATTAGAAAGTTCATTCTTTAAAGCAAACATACAACTTTCCCTCATTGGTTTAATATGCATCCTTTGGGACTAGAGAGGGTAGGATTAAGCCCTCTTGATTATTCTAGGACCTTGATATGTGAACAAATTGCATTGCCTCCACAAGTCATCTCTCCTTTAGGATATATGTCTGTCCACTGTATTCTTATTGCCATGGAAACTCTATGACCCAAGTGGTACATACCTAAAGAATAGCATTCAACTACCTAGAAAATAACCTAGGAATCAAAATGATGGAAAATCATACAAAGTGGTAACAATTCATAAATGAAATAAATACAACATGAAAAGTAATTAAATATAAACACAGTTTATATTTATAAAAGAGGTTGTCGTTTCACAAGTAAAGATAGGGACTCTGGAAATAAAAACAAGAGTGGTAGAGAGGGTGGGTAAGAGGAAGATTTTCTGTGGTGGTTGCTCAATCTTTAAGCAGCCCTTTGGTGATGGCAGTAGGTTCATTTTCATTGTCTCTGAGGTACAGGACCACTAAAATAAAAACTACAATTTAGAAACTTCCAGAGAGCTTTGACATCTGTAAGAATAGCTCAAAGCCATTGTGTATATGACATGGATGCCACATTGCATCGGTTATTTCAGGAAATTGTAAGACAAAAAAGTTTAAGATGACTGCAAAGGATTGAGGAAATAATCAAAAGATTGGCCAAGTTTATGCATGAAGCACTGAAAATTGAATGTTTGGCCAGCATCTCCAGTTTCCTGTGGTTTCAGGGACAGAACCAATAAGCCCTGATGTTCATCTTTTGTTAGCCACCAACTTATTTTGTTAAGAAAACAGAAGTGCCTGTAAACTAGAATTAAAACAAGAGAGTAGAAAAATTCATTTCAATTTTGCTGAGCATAAAAGTTGAGGGTTGGGCAACAGCCAAGAGAACAAATCTGCAAAGTAGAGTGAAGCATTAAGGAAATCTTTTGTACTTTGGGAGAGAAAATAAGTATAAAAAGCACTATCAGAAAGATAATTTTGATCTTCCCTAAATTACAGACTTCTGTAACCAGGCAAAGATGTTACAAAAATTGTTTCATCCAACCAACTTCCCTCAGAGTCCAAATAAGGAGTAGCACAGAAACATTATTTGAATGCTTTTGATTCAAAAATACAATTAAAGAGGAGCTAAGATTGCTCTCAGAAGGGTCAAGATACATTAGATCACTGTCTCCTTTAGGGCTTTCCTTCAACAAGAAGGTTTGCTGTTTCCAAGCAGTCTGGCCACCACTTCTGATGACAGCTCCTTCTGAACAAAAAATGTTTCATTTCCCTTTTCTTCCTTTTCCCTAGTGTTTCAAACTCTCCATTCATTTTTAACTCTATTTTTTTTTTCATTTTTTTTCTTTTTTTTGAGACGGAGTCTCGCTCTGTCGCCCAGGCTGGAGTGCAGTGGCCGGATCTCAGCTCACTGCAAGCTCCGTCTCCCGGGTTCACGCATTCCCCTGCCTCAGCCTCCCAAGTAGCTGGGACTACAGGCGCCCGCCATCTCGCCCGGCTAGTTTTTTGTATTTTAGCAGAGACGGGGTTTCACTGTGTTAGCCAGGATGGTCTCGATCTCCTGACCTTGTGATCCGCCCGTCTCGGCCTCCCAAAGTGCTGGGATTACAGGCTTGAGCCACCGCGCCCGGCCTATTTTTAAAGGCAAAAATTAAGAAATGATGAGGCTGTCTCTAAACATGACTCTGGGATGAGGTAAAGAATGTATATAGTCAGCCCTTCATATCTGTGAGTTCTATATCCATGGATTTAACCAATCAAAAATATTCGGAAAAAACAAAATTGTATCTGTACTGACACATACAGACTTTTCTTGTCATTATTCCATAAACAATATAATACAACAGCCAGTTACATAACATTTACATTGTGTTCAGCATTCCAAGTTATTAGAGATGACTTACAGTATACAAGAGGATGTGCATAAGTTATATGAAAATACTGCATCTTTTTCTATAAGGGACTTAAGCATCTGTGGATTTTGGTACCTGGGAGGTCCTGGAACCAATCTCCCATGCATACCAAGGCACAGTTGTCTCATTTAATCCCTGAAAGTCTGCCTGTGAAAATAGTCATAGCCAACATCTTGTACAGACAAGTTCCATAATAATGTTCTTCATTTGTAGGCAAACGGCAAATATTGCGGCCTCACATCGTCATTTACTTATAGAAGATAGTTCTTTCACTTCTACACATGTCTGCTGTGTAAATGGCAACGCAACTGTCTAGGAATTTTATATTTTACTTTATTAATTTTTTTAAATTATGTTTTTTTTTTTTGAGACAGGGTCTCACTCTGTTGCCCAGGCTGGAGTACAGGGGCATGATCATAGCTCATTGTAGCCTCAGACTCTTAGGCTCAGGTGATCCCCCAACCTCAGCCTGCAGAATTAGCTGGGACTACAGGCATGTGCCACCATGCCTGGCTAATTTTTTAATTTTTTTTTCCGTAGAGATGGAGTGTCACTATGTTGCCCAGTTTGGTCTCAAACTCCTGGGCTCAAGAGATCCTCCTTCTTTGGCTTTTCAAAGTGCTGGGATTACAGGCATGGGCCACTGCTCCTAGCCACTTTCTTAAGTTTTAAAATAGGCTTTATTCAGAACAGTTTTAGGTTCACAGCAAAATTGAGCAGAAAGTAGGAAGTCTCCATATACCCTGCCCCCACACATGCACAGACTTTCCCACTGTCAATATTCAGAATCAGAGTGGTACATTTGTTGCAGTAGATGAAATTACATTGACACATCGTTTCTGTTTACTTTTAAAGGGTACCGTGCCATTGAGCACTTTTGGTCAGACTTCTAAATCAGACTATGGCAGTGAAATCCAACTCTATTAGTAATATTTTATATCCCAAATTATTTAGCATTATTACTTATCTTTATGAAAATCAAATGAGCAATTAGCAGCAAACATCTAATAATGTTAAAGCCTAATGTTCAGGTAGTTCAGATTCATTTTTTATCAGATGTCATTGACACATCCTGAAGGGTCAGTTCAGATCCAGGAAATCTGAAGTTTCATGTCTTGCATTACTAGGAAGAAAATGTGACATGGCTGTTTATACTGTCTGGGTTTTGCGACTTTGTCACACACTTGGCAATCTCCAAAACCAAAATTTCATTTTGTCTTTGAAACATGTTGCTTTTTGTACACTGTGACCATAAAATATTTTCTCCAAGAAATATCAAATCCTGCACAATTTAAAACATAAATAGGCTATTTAGGGTCCTGCTGTTTTACAAAGAAAAGGCAATTTATGCCTCGGTGATCTCTATGTTAATGCAGCTGATGTGAGTATATAAAATAGGCTAACAGATGTAATAGCCAAATGTGACCAGCTAACACTATTTTTTTTCATGATGGATTTATTTATAGAGTGGAAAGTCAAGTTGTAAAGTTGAAAAACATGATTTTCTAAGCAAGGTGAACCTGGATTTGAATCCTTCTTTTTTTTTTTTTGAGACAGGGTCTTGCTCTGTTGCTAAGGCTGGAGTGTAATGATGTGATCATGGTTCGCTGCAGCCTTGACCTCCTAGCTCAAGCGATTCTCATACTTTAGCCTCCTGAGTAGCTGGGACTACAGGTGTGTGCCACCACTTGGCTAATTTTTGTAGTTTTTGTAGAGATAGGATCTCACCATCTTGCCCAGGATGGTTTTGAACTCCTGAGCTCAAGGGATCTGCCTGCATTGGCCTCTTGAAATTCTGGGATTTACAGGCATAAGCCACTGCGCTTGATGGATGTGAATCTTGGTTTAAGCACTAGTTGGTGAGTGATTTTGGGCAAATTACCTAACTCTGCTGAACTTCAGGTTTCAATCTGTGAAGCAAGCCTAAGCATTATCTACTTTGTAATGTTGGTGTCTCAAGAGAATTAGCAATAATATACTTAGAGCCCATGGCATATGGTAGGCACTCACATTAATAGGCAACGGAAGTAAAAAGCACTGGCTCTGGAGACAGGACCAGGTATCTAAGCTTGGGAAATTATTAAACTTCTCTGTGCTTCCTTTTCCTCATCTAAAAATTGTGATAACCACAGTAACTGCCTCATAGAGCTCTTGCAAGAATTTTAAAGATAATAGTCAACTCATGCAAATTGCTTACAACAATGCCTGGCACATAGTAAATGTTAAATAATGTTTGCTATAATTATAGTTCTTTCAAAGGACTCATATATTATCTTGGATTGGAAGCAACTACAGAGAAGAAAAACTATGTCAATTACCATAATGCCTAGACAAGATTTTAGTTGATGTTATCAAGTGATGGTCTAATGCTTCGCTTTATTTATTTATTATTTTTATTATTCTTTATTTGAAACCTATTATGTATCTTTAAGCAGTTCAGATAGTTTCCTGATTTAGAATCACAACAATGCCTGGCATGTAGTAAATGTTAAATAGCGTTTGCTATAATTATAGTTATTTCTAGAACTAATATATTATCTTCTATTGGAAGCAACTACAGAGAAGAAAAACTGTGTCAATTACTGTAATACCTAGACAAGATTTTAGCTGATGTTATCAGTTGATGGTCTAATACTACAATTTATTTATTTATTATTTTTATTATTCTTTATATGAAACCTCTTATGTATCTTTAAGCAACTCAGGTAGTTCCCTAATTTAGAAACATAATAAAATGTCCTGTATGAGTTGATAAAAATTTTTCGTCCCAAATTATTTCCTCCACAGCTTTTAGCATTAAACTATGATTTGCCTTCCATGAACCACTGTCTCAATTTCTAATTGGAAAAAATTAGAAATAAGACTTAGAAGTATCACCTAAAATGGTCATGTTTTCTAGAAAGCTATGATACAGTGGAAAAATCATTAGACCTGGTGTTAAATACACCTAAGTTTAGTCCCATCTCTGACACCTACTAGCAATGTGATGTAAGGAATGTCATTTATTATCTGAGTCTAATTTCTTTACATGTGAAAGGTATGATTGTGTAAAAATAACATATTGTATGCACTGTCCTATACATTCTGAAGTGACACAAAGACATAAATATCTGATGTTTAATTTTTGGTGAGGTGATTAAAATCTACAGGTCCAATGACAACTTGTCTGAGGACAAGTTCTTCTTGCTCTACTGCTTACTTGGAGTCATCGGCAAGTTAGTTAACCTCATTATGACTCAATCTCTTCATCTATGAAATAGAGGTAGTAACAGTATTTATCTCAGTTATTGTGGAGATTAAGTAAACCAGTTCACACAAAAGACCAAGCATAAGCTCTGGCAAAGCAAGTTCCCAATAAATATCAGCCACCGTTATAATCTCTGGAATATAAGATTTAAACACATACAACCACAAGAAAATAACATAGCATAATTTAAATGCTGCAAAATAGAGCAAAAAAAAATCAAGTGCCAGAATGAAAAATGCTGACAGAATATCAATATTCTGAGAAAGAAACTATGGAGAGTAGGCATCCCAGTTCAAATTTTTGATGTGCGAAATCAACCAACTATTGTATTTTATAAAAATTTATCAATTTTCTGTATTTTCAGAACTTTCCAATAGTAGGGCAATGTTTTACATATTTCTGATCTCTCAGGGCACAGCAGATTGCACAGAATAGGTCTTTCTTTAAGGGTAGGTTACATGGAGAAAATCTGAGTTTCATTTGGGTAATGATATGATTACTAAATTTCTAAAATCAGAGTTGTGATTTTAGAAAGGGTCAAATTAACTTAGAAGCAACTTTGTTCTAAATATATGTGAGATTTGAAATTTATTATTAAATCAAATATTTTAAAAATCAACACAGGAAATTACTGTTTAAATTATGTTGTAACACTCCTTTTTGTATAGTTAGGAAACTAGGGATTTCCTTATACAAATTGCTGTTCAAGTGGCGTAATTCTATTCTGTTCCATATGTTATAACAAACTAAAGAAAGCAAAATAAAACAAAATGGGGGGAGAATCCCACTTTCGATTATGTTTGATAATTTCCAGTATTTCTTAATATTTCTTTTAGAATTTTTAAATGGGAAAATGCAGATTTTTAACATTTAGACTCGAATGATGCAAGTTAGTGACTGTTTTGTGGCATCAATTAGATTTGTAGCTTGCAATTAAGGCTTCAGTAAATTCAGGATTTGAACAGTTTACAGCAGGTTCCCATTTTTTCCCTTGAGATAAAAATGATAGCCTCAGCTGCTATGACAGCTGCCAAATGAAGAGAAACTTTGGGACATCGAGATTGTTGTGGCCGAAAAGAAATGAAGTTGTTTTTCCCTTCTAAAGACATAGTTATTAATCAAGGAATCAATGCCTTTGAAGTAAATAAAATGGTTTTTATCCTTGCACCTGAAAGCACAATAGATTTAAGCCTTGAATGTGCATTGCAAGAACAAGGTATAATAAACCTGTCAGACTTTTAAAAATTTCAATAACTTACATATTTTGCTTGCATTTTTTTAAGATATGAAAGAAACACATAGCTCCCAGGAATATTTCAAAATTATAAAATATGTAAAACAATTACAAAGGTGTGGGAATAACATAACATTCATCGATATATACACGAATCAAATTAAGGAAGAAATATATGCAAATCTGCTAGAGATAACTGCTTAACCCTTTCTTGATCACATCCATCAATCCTTTCCCTTTTCCCATCCTCTACACTATCAATTCTCATAAGTACACATATATTTTCTGGATACTTTTACTACATATGGCTACATACCGAAGGAACCTATACCATCGCTTTATGTGCTTTTAGGTTTATACAAATGGCATCATGAATTCTAAAAACACGCTATAGCTCTCCATTTTGAAGTTACTCTTTGGTAGCCTGAAGTACTGTTTTTTATTTCTTTTGTAAATACATATAGGAAAATATACATTTTTCCTAGGCTTTTCGTATTTTACTGGCTATTATTATATTTTTATATTACATTTTAAATTGCTTAATACTTAACACTCATGCCTCTCATAGTTTGTATAATAGATTCTCATAGATTCTCTAATTATTTTTTCCCCAGGTACTATTCCAAGTGTTTTTGTTTTTTTTTTGAGACGGAGTCTTGCTCTGTCGCCCAGGCTGGAGTGCAGTGGCCGGATCTCAGCTCACTGCAAGCTCCGCCTCCCGGGTTTACGCCATTCTCCTGCCTCAGCCTCCGGAGTAGCTGGGACTACAGGCGCCCGCCACCTCGCCCGGCTAGTTTTTTTGTATTTTTTAGTAGAGACGGGGTTTCACCGTGTTAGCCAGGATGGTCTGGATCTCCTGACCTCGTGATCCGCCCGTCTCGGCCTCCCAAAGTGCTGGGATTACAGGCTTGAGCCACCGCGCCCGGCCCCAAGTGTTTTTTAAATTTATTTATATTTTATTTTAAGTTCAGGGGCAAGTGTGCAGGATGTGCAGATTTGTTACACAGGTAAACATGTGCCATGGTGGTTTGCTCCACAGAGCATCCCATCAGCTAGATATTATGCCCAGTATCCATTAGCTATTTTTACTGATGCTCTCCCTTCTCCGCCAACCCCAAATCCTCCAATAAGCCTCAGTGTATGTTGTTCCTTCCCATGTGTCCATGTGTTCTCATCATTCAGCTCCCACTTATAAGTGGAACCATGTGGTGTTTGGTTTTCCGTCCTTGTATTAGTTTGCTGAGGCTAAAGGCCTCCAGCTTTATCTGTCCTGCAAAGGAAAGGATCTCACTCCTTTTTATGGCTGCATAGTATTCCATGGTGTATATGTATCACATTTCCTTTATCCAGTCTATCACTGATGGGCATTTAGTTGATTCTGTGTCTTTGCTATTGTGAATAGTGCTACAATGAACATGTGTATTCATCATATCTTTATAATAGAATGATTAATATCTCTTTGTGTATATACCCAGTAATGGGATTGCTGGGTCAAACGGTATTTCTGCCTCCAGGGCTTTGAGGAATCGCCACACTGTCTTCCATGATGGTTAAACTAATTTACACTCCTACCAGCAGTGTAAAAGCATACCTTTTTCTCCACAACTTCACCAGCATCTGTTGCTTTTTGACTTTTTAGTAATAGCCATTCTGTGTGGTGTGAGATGGCATCTCACTGTGGTTTTGATTTGCATTTCTCTAATCATCAGTGATTCTGAGCTTTTTTTCATATGTTCGTTGGCTGTATGTATGTCTGCTTTTGAGAAGTGTCTGTTCATGTACTTTGCCCACTTTTTAATGGGGTTTTTTGTTTTTTACTTGGAAATTTGTTTAAGTTGCTTATGGATGTTGTATATTAGACTTTTGTTAGATGGGTAGATTGCAAACGTTTTTTCCCATTGTGTAGGTTGTCTGTTCACTCTGATGGTAGTTGCTTTTGCTGTGCAGAAGCTCTTTAGTTTAATTAGATCCCATTTGTCAATTTTTGCTATTATTGCAACTGCTTTTGGTGTTTTTGTCATGAAATCTTTGCCCATGCCTGTGTCCTGAATGGTATTGCCTAGATTTTCTTCTACGATTTTTACAGTGTTAAGTTTTACATCTAAGTCTTTAATCCATCTTAAGTTGATTTTTGCATATAGTGTTAGCAAGGGGGCCAGTTTCAGTTTTCTGCATATGGCTGGCCAGTTCTCCCAGTACTGTTTATTAAATAGGGAATCCTTTCTTTATTGCTTATTTTTGTCAGGTTTTTTGAAGACCAGATGGTTGTAGGTGTGTGGTCTTATTTCTGGATTCTCTACTCTGTTCCATTGGTCTATGTGTCTGTTCTTGTACAAGTACTATGCTGTTTTGGTTCAGTAACCTTGTAGTATAGTTGGAAGTTGGGTAGCATGGCGCCTCCAGCTTTGCCCTTTTTGCTTAGGATCGTCTTGGGTATTTGGGCTCTTTTATGATTCCATATGAATTTTAAAATAATTTTTTCTAATTCTGTGAAGAATGTCAATGGTGGTAATGGAAATAACATTGAATCTATAAATTGCTTTGGGTAGTATGACCATATTCATGATATTGATTCTTCCTATCCATGAGCATGGAATATTTTCCCATTTGGATCCTCTCTGATTTCCTTGAGCAGTGGTTTTTAGTTCTCCTTGAAGAGGTCCTTTATTTCCCTTGTTAGGTGTTTTCCTAGGTATTTTATTATTTTTGTGGTAATTATGAATGGGAGTTCATTCATGGTGTGGCTCTTGGCTTGCCTGTTGGTGGTGTATAGTAGTGCTAGTCATTTTTGCACATTTATTTTGCATCCTGAGAGTTTACTAAAGTTGCTTAAGAAGCTTTTGGGCTTAGTTGATGGGGTTTTCTACATATAGGATCATGTCATCTGCAAACAAAGAGAGTCTGACTCCTCTCTTCTTATTTGAATACACTTTATTTCTTTTTCCTTCCTGATTGTACTGGCCAGAACTTCCAATATTACATTGAATCAGAATGATGAGAGAAGCTGGTTTTGAAAGCGAATACTTCCAGCTTTTGCCAGTTCAGTATGATATTGGCTGTGGGTTTGTCACATATGACGCTTACTATTTTGAGGTATGTTCCTTCAATACCTAGTTTATTGAGCATTTTTAACATGAAGGGATGTTGAATTTTTTGAAGGCCTTTTCTGCATCTATTGAAATAATCATGTGGTTTTTGTATTTAGATCTGTTTATGTGATGAGTCACATTTCTTGATTTGTGTTTGTTGAACAAACCTTGCATCCCAGGAATGAAGCCTACTTGATTGTGGTGGATAAGTTTGTTGATGTGCTACTGAATTTGGTTTGCCAGATTTTCTAATTCTTATATCTTATTCCATTTGGTTTTCTTTTGCCATGTATGAATGTGTGTATGAATGCATCTATCTCAGTAATTATATTTCTCATCTGTACTCTTTTTGTTCTATTTTTATTTAAAACAAGTTGTCTTGAAACCCTATGACTATAATACTTACCGGAGGTTTTTAAAAAACTTTATTTTAATTGAAGTAAGAACACTTAACATGAGATCTGCCATCTTAATACATTTTTTAGTGTAAAATACAATCCGTTATTGTAGACCACAGGTGCAATGCTGCAAAGCAGATCTCCATAGCTTAACTGATACTTTATGCTAATTCATTAGTAACTTTCCATTTCCTCATTCCCACAGGCCCTGGCAATTATCCTTGTGTTCTTTGATGCTATGAATGTGACTATTTTTGATAACTCACATAAGTGAAATCATGCAGTATTTATCTTTTTGCAACTGGCTTATTTCATTTAGCAAAATGTCCTCAAGGTTCATCCATGTTGTCAAAAATGGCAGATTTCTTTCTTGTTTAAGGCTGAATAGTATTCCATTTTCAGAGAAATATCATTATTTTCAGTAGTGTACCACATTTTCTATATCCATTCAGCAGCTGATGGGCATTTAGGTTATTTCCAAATCTTGGCTGTTATTCTTTCGTGTTCTCTAAATTATCTTAGGGCAATGTTTTTGTCTTTATTTTGGTGTTTTGTGTGTGTGCGGTTGGCTCATTTTACATGCTTGTTGACCCTCATTGCCTATTTATATTTAAATCTGAAACCATGGGCTGATTGGTCTAGGTGGGTTCCTGTGGCTTTCTGCTGCATTGCATAAAAAGGTATGTTGCCTGATGGGTCCCTTGGAGTAGAAAAGTCACTGGAGAGTCTGGGTATAACTGGGGCCAGTCATGTCGCTGATAGAGTTTGCTATAAAGTGAGAGAGGTTTTCAGCGTTCTAACAAGAGGGAATTTCATTTAAGACACTAACACTCACAGAAGTTCGACTTTTGCTCATCTTTAGATCAGAGGCTTCTTTTTTCTGCCTGGAGAAAAACATGAATGCTTCTGCTCAGTCAGATGGGAGCAGAGGAAGGGAGCAGAGGTGCTGGCTAGTGAGGTTGTTCCTTGTGTGGACCTTTAACTCATCCCTCTGATTTGTTTTCCGTGGCATTTCTGCTCTTTCCGGTTCTGGTGAAAAGCCTCCTTGGTATGTATTCTGGACTGTTTGCCTTGCTTTATTTTATTCTTCAAACTTTTTTCACTCTTTAAGAAATTATTGAAACTGTTTTTGATGACTCAGCATAGATTATTTTCAGTGTTGTAGATTCATCTCTATTTTGTTTTTTGAACTTCTGTGCCATCATTTATAGGATTCTAAGAGGGAGGGAAAGCATGCATGTACTTAGTCTACCACAAACCTCCTGAGTCTCTTTCAATAATTATTATTAATATTATAGTACATAAGCCAATATTTCCCTATTTCTACCTTTATTTACAGAATGTGTTCAATTTTCTCATTTCAGGCCAAATGCTGTACCTTAGTTCATGAGGCCATCTCATTTCATTGCTCTGGGACCCTGTTCCACCTAGTATCCTGTCTATTCTCTCTTTCCCTCATCATATAAGTATCTTCCATTTTCTCCAGTTTTTTCCTTTCATTTTCCTTTAGGTGCCCCCATCTCTGATTTTAACTCTTATCCAACTTATTGAAAATGTACTAGTCACTTTCCTTCCCAGCTTTCCCACTTCTCTAAAACTTAGTGTGATCTGACTTCTGGTTCCTCTCCTTTAATACTGCTTTAGCAAAGGCCATTGACCATCTCTGCATCATCAAATTCAATGGACAAATTTAAATTTTTTGTGTGACTCTGTTAACTACACCTGGGCTTCTAAGCAAACATGTTTTCTACCAGGGTTCATCCTTCCTCTCTTAGCTTTTTTTCAAAATTGTTTCTCAAACTCCTGCTACTACCCTCAAACATTGTTACCCAGAATCCATTCAGGGCCAACTGTTGTTAAACATTTTCGACTGCCTGAGTGTTCTCACCCTTTCATTCCTTTTCACTGTTTTATTTTTACTTTGATGCTAATCTTTCAAAATGGCATTTGATAATAATATCACTTATATTTATTATTGCTCACCCTGTTCCAGACCCTATGCTAGTAATTTCACATCTATTATCTTATTTAACCTTCACGCTAATCCCATTTTATCATCTTCATTTTCCAGAAGGGAACACTGACACTTAGTAAGCCTCAATAACTTGCTCAAGTCACATCAATGAAGAGGGAAGACATGTTATACCAAGGAGTTGTACAAAGACTGTTTCATGCTGACATTGTGCTCTTACTCCTTTGACTGTGCGGCCTCACAGGCTTAGTTCATCTCTTCTATGCAGATCATAGAGCACAGGTACACCTACCTGGCCTTCAGCATTCCTGAATGTCTTGAATAGGCCTTTCTACATTGCTGTATTTTTTCTTAAAAAGTCACAAGTTTTCTTTTGAGGGCTTCTTGCAATTCAGTGAGTCAACATATTCTTTAGACTTTTCTTACATTTCTTTTTCCTATGAAAGCAGAACAAACACACACATATACAAAGCTATTCTCCTGGGCAAAAACATATGTCCATAACCATATTAAAAGTAAAAGTAATACTTGTCTATAAAAATACCTATGACATTGTGGTTCCAGGCTTGTAAAGGCAGAAATTAAAATAGTGAGAGGAATTTTTAAATTAATTCAAAAGTACATATTAAGTCCATCATATTCCATGCTTTAGTGTACAGAAGCATCCTGTGGAAGATTCCTGGAAAAGAAGAATGGAAATTGTGAGAGCCAAGGGCCATTGGAAACAAGAGCCTGGCTGGGCATGGTGGCTTATGCCTGTAATCCCAGCACTTTGGCAGACTCAGGCAGGAGGATTGCATGAGCCCAGGAGCTTGAGACCAGCTGGGGCAACATTTTTTTGCGAGACCCTGTCTCTACAAAAAATAAAATTAGCCAGGCATGGTGGTGCATGCCTGTGGTCCCAGCTACTTGGGAGGCTGAGGTGGGAGGATCAGTTGAGGCTGCAGTGAGATGTGATTGTGCCACTGCACTCCAGCCTGGGTAACAGAGAGAGACCCTGTCACAAAAACATAAAATTAAAAAAAATAAAATAAAAAGAAAGAAAAAAGAAACAAGAACCTCCCACCTAACTTTCTTAGGAGCACAATTCATTTCCAACTGCTTACTGGTATTTATCCTCTCTGCCCTATCTGAAGTTGGCAGCATTCCCATCTTTCAACATAGGCTCTCAGATTGTGAACCTTATCTAATATATTTTCAGTTCCCAGATTATATAGGTTCTAAAGTCACTAGTAATTGATGCTGTTAAGGCTAAGGAGCTGTCTGTCTTGATAACTCCTGCTCACAGTGAAAAGATCCTCCTGGACTTTTCAGACCAGTTGTAAGCACTTCTTTGTCTCCTCGGTCTCTTCTTTAATCTGTGTCTGGAGCAGGTGTGATGGACATGAAGTTGTACTACCCAGATCACCCATAAAGAAGGAAACCACAAAGAGACATAGAATTTGAATAGATAACTGTATTCAACTTATATATTGTCTTTCTGTTCTGTCCTGAGCCTTCACCAGGGTCTTTCTTCATTCTCTTTGCCATTGCCACAGTTCCTTGGCTGTGCACTGTATCACTCCTGAGGATTACCATCCATCTGGACTGCAGAAACAGAGAAGTCTGTAGAGTTGTACACTGTGCTGGCACCTCACAGATCTGCCCTGATCAAGAAGCTTGATGCTAGTGCATAATTAAGAAGTGAAGAAAAAAGTGATACCACCATTATGCTACATAAAATGCTGTAAAGTTGTTTTTTTTTTTTTCAGGAAATATGAATTATTTTAAGTGGGCATGTGAGGCTGTCATTTTGACAATAGCTTTATTAGATGTACATGGATGAAATAATAGCAGTAGTAAATGAAATATTTTAAATTAGAAATAGAACTATTTTAAATAATTTTAAAATATTTTAAATTATTATTCTTTGA
>NW_012118265.1:6263978-6266283 GCF_000951035.1 Colobus angolensis palliatus
TTGCAAAAGCTGTGTTAACTCAGTATCTAGGCCCCTGGCAGAGACCAGTCACCTACCTGTCAAAGAAGTTAGATCCGGTGGCCACTGGCTGGCCACCCTGTCTCCGGATAATCGCGGCAACCACCCTAATGGTTCAAGACGCTGACAAACTTATCATAGGGCAAGAGTTGCGCATTACAACCCCGCATGCCATTGAAGACATCCTCCGGCAGCCACCGGACCGATGGATAAGTAACACCCGGCTCACCCACTATCAAGGACTGCTGTTAAACCCCCTCAGAATAACTTTTCTGCCCCCAACATCTTTAAACCCTGCTTCACTGCTGCCAAATCCAGACTTGGACACCCCGTTCCATGAGTGCACTGAGATACTGGCTCAGGTGCATGGGGTGCGGGAGGACCTGCAAGATCGTCCGCTCCCCGACGCAGAACTCATCTGGTTCACTGATGGCAGCAGCTTCGTCCACCAAGGCCAGCGATATGCAGGAGCGGCTGTAATGTCAGAGACTGAGGTAACCTAGGCGGAACCCTTGCCTCCAGGGACATCGGCCCAAAGAGCCGAACTGATAGCACTCACCCAGGCCCTCACCCTAGGGGCAGAGAAAAAACTAACAGTATACATGGATAGCCACTATGCTTTTGCCACCGCGCACACACATGGGGCTATCTACAGAGAGAGGGGACTATTAACAGCTGAAGGAAAAGAAATAAAAAGCAAACAAGAGATCCTAGCTCTCTTAACTGCTTTGTGGAAACCAAAGAAATTGGCTATCGTACATTGCCCAGGGCCTCAGTAACCGACCACTCCGATTGCTCAAGGCAACTTTCTAGCAGACCAAACTGCAAAGAGTGTGGCAAAGGCTCCCAGTCAACTCCTTGCACTCCAGCTCCCTGATCCAGGCCCCCGGGACCTGACATATCTCCCTGATTATTCAGAACAAGATCTCCAGTGGATCGACAAACTTCCCCTAAAACAGATCCAGAATAGGTGGTGGACTGATACTAATGACCAAACCATCCTGCCAGAAAAATTAGGGCAACAAGTGTTAGAACACATCCACCGAACCACCCACCTGGGTGCCCGGCGGATGATAAACTTGATCAGACGCTCCAAGCTCAAGATTAGACATATAGCCGAGATGGCCAGCAGCATCGTGACCAATTGCAAAGTCTGCCAGCTGAATAACGCCTACTCTCAATCACAGGCTACAACAGGAAAAAGGCTCAGGGGAACCAGGCCCGGTATCTACTAGGAAGTAGATTTTACTGAGATAAAGCCAGGGAAATATAGGTATTGGTACTTACTTGCTTTTGTAGATACTTTTTCAGGATGGACTGAAGCGTTCCCAACCAAGAGAGAAACCGCTCAGGTGGTAACAAAGAAAATTCTAGAAGAAATTCTCCCCAGGTATAGATTCCCCATCCAGATAAAGTCAGATAATGGACCGGCTTTCGTTGCCAAGGTAAGTCAGGACTTAGCTTCCATTCTTAGGGCAGATTGGAAATTACATTGTGCTTATAGGCCCCAAAGCTCAAGACAGGTAGAAAGGATGAATCAGACCCTAAAAGAGACCTCAACTAAATTGACTATGCAGACTGGCGCTAATTAGGTAGTACTTCTCCCCTACGCTCTGTTTCAGGCCCACAATACACCTTATAGGTTAGGCCTCACCCCCTATGAAATCATGTATGGCAGACCCCCACCCCTGGTTCCCAGCCTAAAAGATGACCTGCTCAAATCTGAAACCAAAAATGTCTCTGAGCTCTTGTTCTCCCTACAAGCCTTACAGAAAATTCACCAAGAAATTTGGCCCAAGCTACGAGAGCTTTACGAAACAGGACCTCCGCCAACACCTCATTCGTTCCAGCCAGGAGACTGGGTCCTAGTCAAGCGCCACCAGCAAGAGACTCTCCAACCCAGGTGGAAAGGACCACTGCAGGTACTCCTGACTACTCCCACCGCTCTCAAAGTAGAAGGCATCGCTTCGTGGATCCACTACACACACGTCAAACCAGTGGACCCAACATCTGACCTTCTCGAGCCGTCTGGAGCACCGGTTACATGGACTATAGACAAAGCTAAAAACAATCCCTTAAAGCTAACCCTGCGCCGCAATCCCCCATAGCCATGTCTAGTTTACCTATGTCTAGTTTACCTATGCTTTTATGCCTCACGCATCTGACTTTACTCACTGCTGCGCTGTCTAATCCCTATGTCTGGAGGTTCTGGCTCTATGAGAAACAAACCCACCCCAGAGAAACCCCCCAGGCTGGTAAATTGCTGGCTAGTGCAGATTGCCCCCCA
>NW_012118265.1:6267408-6319435 GCF_000951035.1 Colobus angolensis palliatus
GGTGAGCAGACCGGGAAAACAAGCCCCTGATAAACGTCATCAATGTTTCAAAATGTAACCGAAATACCAGAAATGGCGGGAACCGATCATAATCAGCCAAATCACCTTGTTCAAATGTCAGCCAATCCTAAGTCTGATGTGTACAAAATCCCCTACAAATATCAGCCAATCCTAAGTCTGATGTGTACAAAATCCCCTATGACTCTGTACCTGTTTACCCCTGACTATAAAAATGCTGTCTGGAGCCCAGTTAAGGAACTTTCCCGCTCGTCTCATGACTAGTGAGGAAGTTCCAGGTTTGAACCTGTAATAAAGATCCTTGCTGCTTGGCTTTGACTCCGGACTCTGGTGGTCTTCTCTAGGGAATAAGCGGTCTAGGCATAACATGACAAAAGACTAAGAATGATCTGTGAGTTACTGAAACCAATTGGAAGCCTACTCTTTAAGATCCAAGACTTTGGGAATGTGTGATACTTATTTTCAATACATATTTAAAGATGTGCTCTTTAGAATATAAAAAAAAAGTTATGTTGGTAGGAGAGCAACATAGAGTTCAGAATAAGAAAACATCTATGACTGAAAAAATAAGCAGGTATCAACTTACCTATAACTTATTCCAGTTTCCTTTCAAAAGAAGGGCTATGCAGTCAAGACAGCAAAGATTATCATCAAGCCTTTGGGCATTTTCTTGCTGTATCACCTCACTGACCATTCCAGAGATGTCTTTAATCACTTGTTCTCAATCCAGCCACTATCTCATTGAGAATTCTCAAAGTCATACTTTACAGAAAGTTACAAAAGAAGAACCAAACGCTTTGATTAATGGAATCATTGCTGTAAGAGTTAAATATCCCCTACCCCCAATAACCACTTCTTTGTAAAGGCTTCGTCCTTAAGATTTTAAAATGTAAATGTAGATTAAGGCCAAAGGTAGAGATTATTCAATGTCATGAACACAATGTTAAAGCAGACCTTTGAAACTGGATTTTCCAGCTACCAATTAATATTTTAGAATTATTACCATATTTAAATTATTACAATATGACGGCATTTCCTTATTTGGGCTTTGGCATCAGACACTAAGCACAGCTGCATAGTAGGTCTCAGGAAACAGATTCTCTGCTAGTAGAGACTGACTCATTACAAACCCTGATTCCTTCAAAGCAGTCTATAATCTTAATTTTTCATCATTCATATCACATTGTCATAACTGCCACATTTCAAAGAAAAGTGAGCTGAATCCCCAAGTTCTAAAAAGGGTTGATATGCTCAGAGAAGTTAAATCCTCTTGAGGTCTGTTAATTAGCCAGTTCTACTTATCTGAGAAAATGAAATCTTAAGAAAATCTGATGCTGCTTGGTATTTGGAGTTTGGGAATTTCAGTGTAACGAATGTCATGTTGTGCCAGGATTCACTGTGTGGAACCATGAAACCAGAACATAATGCTGTGAAATCACAATACTCAGATTATAGAAAAATGAACTCTCCAGTATCTTCCAAGGGAGTCATGAGGCTTCTTAACTGAAAGTCTACCTGACTACAGGACACTTGATGACAATTAGCTATTCATCTCTGTTTTTCAATCTCAAAAAAATTGAAAAGTAGTCTCTGTCCCCATTTTGCGGCAGGGGTTTCTATTCAGAGGTGTGATGGACATGAAGTTGTGCTACCCAGATCACCCCTAAAGAAGGAACTTTCTGCCCCAGCAGGCAGCCTCCAGTTGTTAACTTTGTTAGGGTATGATCCATCTGCAGAGAACCACATTGCCTAGCACTCACATGTTTTTTTCAGGCAGAGTACCTGATTAAGGCAGAAGTATAGAGGCCCAGTCATCTCAGCCCAAAGTGAGTCATGTCTGATGAGCTATATACATTCCTACACTCTCTATGGGGCGTTCTCTCTCTGCCATCCTGCTTCCTGACCTTCACTTCCAAAGACATCAACTCCTAATAATAATAGTAGCCTCTATCTTTACCAGACTTTGTCTGAGTCTTTGCTTCTAGACAACTAGGACTTCAAAAAAAGATAAAATGACACATGTTTAGACATATACTATCTTGTGTTTGAGGAGATTCCGAAAACACACATATACAATTCAGCATGAAGATATTAGCAAACACAAAAGAAGATTTTAGTACAGTTGGGTTAAAAATTGCATGTCTGTTGTTTAATTTTTCATCAGCCCCTCAGTCAAAGCCCACAGGCAGATCCCACACTGTTGACGCCTTTCTAGCTTTCTGGTAGCGCCTTCTCTTTTACTATAAAAGTTGCCAACTTAAACAACAATGTTTCTAAGGGACTTGGATTAAAGAGAACTAAGGCAGCTGAAAAAATATTGCTATATAGAAGCCTTGGAAGAAATACACAAAATTCTAAGAATGTGAAAAGGATTACGGAAAAACACTTTCATTAAATTCGGCAAAATATAAGCCATTGTAATGTAAATGATCTATTGAGGATTATAGATCTTTGGGGTAAACAATTCAATGAAGTTGTTTAATTAGTGCCTATAACATATATGGCCTGCTGTACAGTGTGATGAGAATTACAATAAAGTGAGAGCAAGAGGTTTCTGTCTTCTGATACAGGATGAAACAAGAAAATATGTTAAGTGCATTTCAGATGTTGGGGACGGGGAATCAGGGAGCGAAAGAACATGTGTTTGAGGAAAAACAAAGCTTCCTGGTATCTGAGAAAGGTTATTAAAAATGAGTAATATCCTGCCAGGTAAGACTGAAGGGGTATAGAATCCCAGTTAAGAAAACAGCATGAAGGGTGGGGAAGAAACTGCGTGTTTTGCTTGACTTCCATTGGTCTCAGTGTCTCACCCATGAAGGGAAGTAGTTGCAGAGAATTGGGGCATTTCAGACTGTGTTTCTGAAAACCACTAAGCCCATTAAATAGTTCTTCTAGGTTAACTTGCTTGAGGGAAGTTCTTGGAAAAAAGACCTATTATCTATTAGTACGTATTTGAGCTCCTTGCAAACGTGCACAGTTTAGAAAGACTTGCTTACTGTTTCTTTTTAAAATTCAGGTCTGTGCTTGTTCTTTCACATAAAAGCGTCTGAGTACACTGTCACCGCACACATGCGCCAAGTCCAATTAAATGTTAGGGCTCAGACGCCGGTATTCTGTACACGTGTTCATCACTGCCTAACAGTAGTTGGGCAATAGTAAGTGAGTGGGTAGGATGAAGAATTGCGAGAATATCTTTTACAGGTTTCATCTGAAGGTTTTGGAAGCTTCTTGACTGAATTTTATTTTCGTGAAGGGGAATGTGAGCAGATGGTAGATGTTGTCAGTGATTTAACTTTGAAATAAAAGTGGCCAACTACCTGCTCTTTCCAGCTTCTAGAATAAAGATACGCAACAACTACGTATCTTTGTGAAAGTGTGTAATCTTAGCAATTACAAAAGTAAATGAGACGTTGAGGGTGACATGATTGCAATGTCACTCATAGTGTCACTCTAATTTTCTACTTATGTTTATCAAAGCTGGCTCATTGTTCTTATTTAGTGATGTTGAAATTTTAAAAAGTTAAAATTTTGGATAGATAATATATAATACCTTTGTACTAGAAAAATAGAAATATTGGGTATTTTAAATATGTATGATACTACCTGAAAAAGAATATATTTAGCAGTTTGGAAACTTCCAAAACTAAGATCCCTTCCAAAGAAGTAATTTATTGATCTCTTCTAATTTCAAAGAATTTCCTATTCTCTGATGTTTATTTGCAAGAAGTAAATAGATGAGAAAGAGTATCCATTACTATTTTTCAGAAAATAAAAATAGTAGAGCAAAGTACCTTTTGTTTTCACCACAAATTTTCAGTAACAAAAAAATAAGCAAAACAAAAACTGCAATTATCATGACTATGAAGAAATATTAGTGAACATCTACTATCCGTCAAGAACAATAATTGACACATAGTAGTTACTCATATTTGTTGAATGAATGAGAATTTTTGGATATTAATTCCGAGTGAGAATGTAAAGAAATAGCCAAATACATAACAATGAGGGTTTTAGAGATAATTTATTTAAGCTGAGCACAGTGGCTACACTTGTAATCTCAACACTCTAAGAAGCTGAGGCAGGAGGATCGTTTGAGCCCAGGAGTTTGAGACCAAACTGCACAAAAAAATGGGACACGGTTTCTACAAAAAAATTTAAAAATTAGCCAACCGTGAGTGTGTGCCTGTGGTCTCGGCTACAAGGGATGCTAAGGTAGGTGGATCCTTTGCGCCCCGTAGTTCAAGGCTGCAGGGAGCTGTTTTTGCACCTCTGCACTCCAGCCTGAGTGGCAGAGTAAGACTCTATCTCAAAAACAAAAACAAAAAAGAGAGAGAGCGAGTTTATTCAACTAAAAATGAGCAAAAATATGAGTCAGTATAAAGAGTTTTCAAAATATTTAAACATGAAATCTCAAAGTTATAACACTGAGTTCAACAAAAACTTGAAATTCTTCAGATGTACAAAATAAAGCTTTATATCTAAAGAGAAGTTTTGAATAGTGATTTTGTTATGTGTCTAGTATTTGGGGCAAAAATAGTAACATATGTTAAAATTACAAACAACAACAAAAAATTATATTTCAGAGCAGAGTTGAGGAAAAGATAAGATGTAAAACAATTGAGAAATAAGGAGATAATTCAATGTGATTACTAGCATCTTAGTATAAAGTAAACAGTAATTCTAAGAGCTCTGTTGGAAAAAAATGTATAGCAGAATTGATTACAAGGAAATAGTGATAAGAAAATTGAAGTTATGGAAATCAATTTTTAAAATGTCAATTTAACCTTTCCAAGAAAAATAGTGAAAGATAAACAATAGGGCACTGATGGAGGATGAAGGGAAAAAAAATCTATCACATCTTCAATACATAATCATAAAGCTTGTAGGGCTTGTAAATCATAAAGGTGTAATTTCAAAATTACGCTACAAAAGGTGTAAGCTCAAAATTCATCTATCTTGATTTTAACAATTTAAGTAGCTTTGTTCCCATTTTACGGACAAGATCATTAAAGTCTAAAGAGATTTGGGTGAAAAAAAGCTGGTGCGACTTTTTAATGTAGTAATTTTTACTTCTACCTCTAATTTGAATTTTATTTCAAAGTTTATTGTCAAGATATAATTGTGAGGAGCCATTAAAAAATCAGGAGACACTTTAGGGGTCTATCAGATATCTATATTTCTATCTATCTATCTATTTATCTATCTATCTATCATCATCTCTATCTATCTATCTATCTATCTATCTATCTATCTATCTATCTATCTATCTGGAGATTGCTTAATTGTTTTTTCAAGTCTTCTAAACACATTTAGCTTAATGTTATAAAATACCATAATATGTTCCTGGTGGTTATCTGTCATTTTATAGAAGTGGGATGCTCTAGACTATTGACTACATGTTTCTGTGACCCCTCCCTGTCCTTTCAGGAGTCTCCTGCAACCCCTGTACCCTCACATGGTATGTGGCGTTAGTGGCAGTTGGTGTCAGCCTCCCACTGGACTGCCCACGTGTGAGACCTCCCTCACCCTCTAGCCTCCTCTTACACTCAGAACCCCCACAGTTAATCAGGAAATTTTCCTTAAGTTATCCAGGGTCATTTTCTGATGCTTGCAGTCAAGAACATTGAAAAATCACAATATTTATTTGTAGGAAAGATAATGATCATCTTTTCAAAATAATACTAACCCTTTAGACCTTGAACAGTCTTTAGTGATATTCTAATCAATTCACATGTTTTGTGAATAAAGAAGCAAAAGCTGAAAGTGTGTTATGGGTTGAATTGTGACCCTATCTCCAAATACAATCACATTCTGAAGTAATAAGATTAGGGCTTTGACATATGAATGTTATAAGAAATTCAAAAATAATGTATTCATATGTTGAAGTTCTAACCCTAGTACTTCAGAATGTGACTGTATTTGGAGATGGGGCCTTTAAAGAAATAACCAAGGTAAAAGGGGGTCATTAGGTTGAGACCTCATGTGATCGAAGTCCCTATAAGAAGAGATTAGTACACATACACAGAGAGGCGACCATGTGAACACACAGAGTGAAGGCAGCCATATGCATATCTAGGATGGAGGCCTCAGGAGAAACCAGCCCTGCTGACACCTTGATCTCAGACTTCCAGACCCCAGAATTGGGAGAAAATAAATTCGGTTGTTTAAGCCACCCAGTCTGTGGTAATTTGTAGGGCAGCCATAACAAACTAATACTAAAGTTGCTTGGCCACTGTTAGTCATGGGAAACTAGGACACAATTTCAAATCTAAGAAACCTCAGTTTAGTGCTCATGCTGACTCATACATGCAGCAGTAAACCCAGGGCATGTATATTGTGAGAATCACAGATATTATTCCAAGTAGTACTGTGGCTCATGATGTGACGGAGTAGCATGTCATTTAAAGTTTCCGATTATGTTTACAAATCTGTAAAAATGGCTCTGAGACGGAATACAGGAATATGACGATCCATATACTAATATTCACACAAAACAGGGCTCTCTATTTTCAAACTCCCAAGTCATATGGCTTCCAAAAAAATCTATTAAATTTGGATAGAGACTTGTTTTTCAAGACCCACATTCTGGAGTATGATTCAGTGTGTCTTAAGAAGAGACCACACTCAACTGTGATTTCAAAAATAAATTACATTCCAAGCTTTTACCAGACAGCTTTATAGCTTCTGCCAAAGTCCATAATCAATCATTTTCTTAACTCATTTGGTAACTTAAATGCTGTTGTTACCAAAGGAATAATGCTAAATATAAAAACACAAAAAAGAAAGAAAATGTGGCCTCTCCTTATTTCAGTGGAAAAGGGAGTGTGAGTAAAAGCTTCTCTAGGGGAATGAATTGATTCAATTAACTGTCTTAGTTAAATTAATCCCATTAGAGATCCAAATACCATCCACCGCTCTGGAAAAAGTAACTTACTAAATGGTACTCTGGTCTCCTAGCAATTAATATAATATAGGTAGCTAAACACACATACTCTAGAGTGTTTTTTTCATTGTAGCTCAAAGAAAACAATCAAAATATTCTTATTTTCTGTTCTATCCTTGAAAGAAGTCCAGTATCTAGACTATTATTGTTGGATGAATCACACTCAGAATTTTATAAAAATAAATTTCCCTTAAAGCTACCTTCAAAATAACCTCATTCAGTTTCTTACTAAGTACCTTTCCCAAACTTTTATTGTATAATACTTCAGAAAAACAGGAACTCTTAAATTAAAAAAAAGACTTTTTTTTTGATGAATCAAATGAGAGAGAGAAATGAGACCAAAGAATGTCTTGAAAATTTCAGCAAGAATTTTGAATTAATGAAGAGTAGACAAGAGTTTCTTAGAAAATTAAAATGAATGATGTGTCCTAATGTAAATATTTAGTCTCCTTAGGAATTAAAATTTAAAAAGCAAGACCATTTGAAATAGCATCAGAAATATAAAATAGGACTAAATCAGACAAAAATCTGTACATTTAAAACTACATTGCTTGAAGAAATGAAAGAAAATACACTAAGAAAAATTATTTGAGGTAGAGATGCAGTGAGAGTTTTTCTTGTTGTTGTTTATAGGCTGCAAGACTCAATATTGTTACAATGTCAATTTTCCCAAAATTGATGAATAAAGTGATGGCGATGTCAATCAAAATACCAATAAACCTTTTTTTTAGAAATTGCCAAGCTGATTCTAAATTTCAAACAGAAATGCAAAAACATAGAATAGCTAAAAAAAAGAAGTTGAAGGGCTAAAACTACCTGGTTTCAAAACTAATTATAAACGTCTCTCTATATATAAACTTATAACAGTGTCTCACTGGTGTCAACATAGACAAATAAACCAAAGGAAAAGAGGAGAATGCAGAAATGAAAAACCATAGACATATGAACAGTAATTTTTTGACAAAAACTTAAGCACAATTCAATAAAGAAAGTATAATATTTTCAACAAATAATGGTAGAACAATTAGATATTGATATGTAAAAATGTTTACTTCTATCTTGTTTAATGTATACACAAATAACTTAAAGTAGATAATAAACCTAAAAATAAGACTGAAACCTATAAAACTTTATAAAAATTTTGTGACTTTGGGTTAGGCAGTGATTTCCTAGCTATGACATCAAAAGCACCATCCAAAAAAGAAAACAAATGGATTAATTGTACTTCATCAAAATGGAAAACATCTGTTATTCAAAAGATACTGTAAGGAGAATGAAAAGATGAGCCACACACAAAAATATTTGCAAAGCATGTATTGGATAAAGGATTTGTATCCAGAATATATCCAGAACTTTCAGAACAATAATAAAAACCAAAAACCAAATTTTAAAAAGATATAAAAAGTTGAAAATAATATATATGGCTGACAAGTACATGACAAGATGTTCAACATCATTTGATAGTAGGGAAATGCAAAAACAAACAAAAGCCACAATAAGTTATCACTAAACACCCATAAAAATTGCTAAAATTAAAAAGACTGACCATATCAAGTATTAGTAAGGATATGGGTGAACTGAACTCTTATACACTGATGTTAAGTATGTAAAAGGGTACAACCATTTTACTGGACCAATCAGATTCACATTTAGGTCTCTTTTAAGCTTTTAGCCATTTTATTTTCTCAGTATCAAAAAGCAATATATATATATGTCTGTGTGTGTACATATATATACAGAGAGAGAGCAATATATATGTGTGTGTCTTTTATCTTGTCAACATATCACCTCCTCTTGCTGGCTAGTCTATGTATTTTCCAGTTTGACTGTTCAGTTAAAGTATGAGTAAGAACTGGATATGTCTTTGCTTTTTTGATGGCACATTCCTTGTTGATTAGCTTTTCTTTCATCAGTACTCTTGATTCAGTATATATACAGTATATATATATATATATATATACGCAGTAGCCTCCCCTCTTCTGCAAGGGACATGTTTCAAGACCTCAAGTAGATGCCTGACACTGCAGATAGTACCAAGCCTTATACAAGTCTATGTTTTTTTCTTATATACCAATGAGAAAGACCATGGTTGACTGTAGGTAACTGAAACTGCACATAAGGGGATCTACTGTACCATGTATCATTTTATATTATCAGTAGAATGCAGAATGAGTCAAGTTTCTTCAAACTTTCTAACACTTTTCTTTTCATTCCCAATTTTTGACCTACAGAAGCCGTATTACTTTGTTTTCTGCTTGTTTCAGCAGCTCATGACTCCAATCAGACTTATCTGATTTGTATTCAGATAGACAACCCCCCTCCTCCTTGATCACTTTAGTCACTTCTGCTAGCATTGCATTTTTCCTTGTGTCTTTTGTCCTTTTCTACACCTCACTTCTTTTGCTTACCTAGCTTTAATCTTAAACCGATCTAATACCTTAAGTCCTTCAGTTCTGGTGAGGAAACCATACTAGCCCTACCAACTACTGCTGGCCTGCAGTCCACTCTGGCCAACCATGTATATGCTCACCATAAGTAGTCTCTATCATCCCTCACGTTAGCAAGTCAAAACCACCCACTGGCAAACTATTCCATTGTCCTTCACTTTCTCTGGTGACCCTCCACCCTACTTTGCTCTGTGAAAGGAATATTAGCAAAGTTGGGGTGGACTTTAATTTGGGGTCAAATATTTGAATTGGCATTATCTCAGCGTTTCCTGGGCTTTGATCACTGGAAGTACATCTAGGAACTGTGTCAAGGCATAAAGAAGCATGCAGAGGAGAATAAGGAGCAAAGTGTGATGCTGGGTGAAAGGAGTGAGATTGGCTGGGGAAATTAGGAAGATATAACCTTCAATATAAGCCTTGAGATGGAACTAGTGGGAAAGAATTTTAGAGAATTTTTCAGAAAGGGAGACAGTAATGCAAAAACGTGGAAGCACAAGCACATTTGGGGGAGTTCATTAGCTATAGCAAAAGGCCCAAGAGCTGCAGGAGATAGGCACAGTAGAAAGCAGTGGGAAGAGATAAGGCTGCAGCTGAAGGTGATGCAAAATTTTGAAGCCTAATTTAAGACACTTTTATTTTATCCTAGAGTAATAGCTGGTAAATAAAAATTAAGAAAAATGCAGAGCAAATTTTTTTCCTAAAGTAATAATTGACAACAGTAAAAGGTGATAGAGTGGGAGATTAGTGGGAAGGAGCAGGGCTGGCCATGTGGGCATAAAGCCAGTGGAGTCACATGAGGTCCAGCTCATTGTGCTCAGAAGGGTCTACTAGTAAGGATTTAATGCTCTGAGGTTGCTGTCTGGGTATTCTAAATGATAATTTTAACTTTCAACAATAAAGCCTGTGCAGGGGCTTGGAACCTCAGCTTACATGCATCCCCCTCCTGCCACTTCCCTCGGGTAGCACACATTTCCCACCTCAGCTGGCACTGCCATTCTTTCCACCTTCATCCCTGTGCAATGGGCAAGGAAGTGGGGATTAGCAGAGGCAGGCACAAACACTCCAGGACATTTTGGGGCCAGACAAGGCAGGGGCTGTCACTGCCCCTAGTTGGCAGCACAATGACATATTCAGCAGGCAATTCAGCCCATGTGGGCCTCTCACTTAACTCCAATCCAGGTACCAAGTAAGTCCCATCATTGCTACATCGCAGTGCCTGCACCATTTGCTACATTCATGGAGGTTACCAGAGCTTGGGAGGAGGCCCTATAGGAAAGGAAGATGATGCCTGGCTTAGCTTTTGTGTTGCTGGTGAAAGCACCATGCATTACTTATTCCAAATGGCATAGGTGCAACAGCTGGTGGGAAGAGAACTCAGCAGCTGATGGGCTAAGTCAGCGTGTATGCTCCAAGTCATGGGGTGGACCATTGGGGTGCCTATGAAGTTTGGCTCTTGCATACCATGCTGGGGGAATATGACATCATATAGTAAATATAAAATACTATGATAGGTCAGGAGACAGGGACCACAGAAGAAAGGATAATGTTTTATATTTTAGTACCTTTAAAGGCACATTTGCATTTTATACTGGGCCTTGCAAATTATTTAGCTGGCCCAGAGAGGAAACTAGTCACACTTACTGTGGTCCAGGAAGGGGCCTAGAGTGGGAGAAACAGGATGATTTTTTCTCACTCTGCACTAGGTCAACTGAATTCTAGCAGCTCCTAGATTCCCTAAAATAATGTTATGCACATTACATTATATTTAGAAGTTCCTAGTCAGTTTCACCTTCCTCCATTAAACTGTATGCTCCTTAAGTGTAGTTTATCTTTTTAATTAAGATGTAATCTCAGCTTTCAAAGAGGACAAAATAATGAATCCTCAAAAATTGTGTGTTAAATAGCAGAAGACTTCAGATAGTGAAATTCAGAAGAATACAAAGTAAAAATCATGGATGGGTGTATGTGTGTGTGTGTGTGTGTAAATTGTGTGTTAAATAGCAGAAGACTTCAGATAGTGAAATTCAGAAGAATACAAAGTAAAAATCATGGATGGGTGTATGTGTGTGTGTGTGTGTGTGTGTGTGTGTGTGTGTTGCTTTAACAGAGACCATAGCCTCTGATATTAAGAAGTGTGTGTAATCTAACAACTGTAGAGTAGTGGAAGCTTCCCTCTCCCTTATGCTAGAAGCTAAGGGCTATTTTTGTCCTGAAGGTTGTTGCTACCTAATCAGAGAAATGAGTCAGGATAATTAATATGTTAATGATAAAGCATCAATCCTCCTTTCTTGCAGTTTAATAGAAGTTCCACATATCTTGAAAACAAAACTAATATTTGAGGAGCTTATGGGAGGGAAAACTCTATTGCCTTCATTCCCTACCCAAGACTTAATAGGCACAAGAGAGAAAGTGAAGAGGGTTTGGCTTTTTTGAGATACAAATTTCATTATTTTTTAGTTTAGGACAATTGTTTCCTTTCCTATTATCTAAAATTGTAAACAATTAAAATATTGTGTCAAAAACAAGTGTAAAATATTCTGGCAAATCAATACCTTTACTTAACACAATCTCTGGAACCCATTACTTATTACTTTGTCATATGATTGGGTTCCTGCTGAATCTCACCAAATCGCATCCAAAGGATGACACAACAACTTCCTGTAAGCAAAGGACAAAAAGATAAGTAAGGTAAGTAAAGGGCAAAGGGACATGTGTCAGGGGCAAGGAATTGGGGAGGAGCAGGGGCATGTAGGGCACTTCAGGGCAGGCCTCGGATTTAAAAATAAATTTTTAAATTTGTATAAAAATTTAATGTAGTTGGACGAATAGAAAAAATAACACAAGGACCTGAGAAAGGGCCTTTGCAGGCAAAATTTATTGAATTTTTAAGCTAAAGAGAGTGAGAAAAAAACCTCTAAGCAATACAAAGAAATTAAGGTACTGTGCTTGTTAGAATGTGAAGAAGTGCAAAGGATCTGGAAAATATTGCTGCAGAGCCTGAGAAGCATTTCCAGGTTTAGGTTACTTGTGTCTCAGAATCTCTGTGCTAAAACTATTGTAAACAAAACATAGGAAAGATAATAGAGCCATGGATCTCTATGGATCTATGACTTTAGGCAATTTCAACCTCTCAGATCCTTAATTTCCTTATTCACATAAAGAGTTGGATAATAATAGTTGATAGATTGATAATAATAATACTTGCCTTATAAAATTGTTATAAGGGTTAGAAATAGTTAATGCATGTGAAAGACTTAGCTCAGCCTGGCATGTAATGAACATTCATCACATGTTATCTGTTGTGAATGACAAGAATCAGTGAGAAAAATCTCAAAATTGCCCTTGTGATTCTGGAACTGAAACAGAGGGCAGGTTTTGACTTAGTTCTGTGGTGATTAAAAGCTAAATGCTACTGCCTTTGTTTACCATCAACAACTATATCTCTTTCCCATTTTTTCATCTGTCAAAATTCAATAAGAATATGCAAGTTCCTTTATCACTGAGTCTTTGTGTGTGTGTGTGTGTGTGTGTGTGCTTAGGGAAACAATATATTTACAAGCATTTCTGTCTTTCTCCTCAATTACATACTAAAACATTTATCTTTTAAAGAAACAAGCAGTAAAAACACACGCACGCACACACACACACACACACACACACACTAATGGCAATACTCTTGGACAAATGATAGTTGCTTTTTTTTTTTTTTCATGGAAAGAAGGAAGTTTAGTTTACAGATGTTTGAACCAGCTTAAGCTCCCCCAGGTCTCAACCTCTGTAAGTCTTCTGTTTTCTTCCTCTTTACCTTAGAGTCTTTTCCAATGATGCACTTAGATATATTATTTTTTAAATCCATGCCTAATTGGTGTGATTGTAAAAGCAACAGTGATTAGTTATTTCTTTGAAGGAGGAGATTAGTATAAAAAGTTATTTATAAAGGGAATGAAAACAATTGTTTAATCACTGCTATTGTTATTTAGGGGTGATGAAATCAAATAAAATTTTGTTCTTGGAGAAAGAATGGAGTCTCTTCAGAAGTGCCAGGAGCTTTATAGGAATTTTAAGAAAGCCTGACCCAAATTACTTCTAGATCTAAAATATTTGTTCTTTTCTATGTAACATTAAAGTGAAAGTGATAAAATATTGTAAAGGTTGACATAATAACTGATGTTCAGAGCAGTAACAGTAAGTGACAAGGAGCTGTGGCTCATGGAAAATAAAAGCAAAACAGCTCTCCCAATGTTCTGATGATATTGACTAACTAGCAAAGAGCAGTCTCATGATATATTTATGATACTTTCTCAATAACTCATGCATTTAAAAAAAATCGATTCATTTTTCAGGGTGATAAAAGTGGCTGTGGTTTTCTTTCACTTAAGGTATATGTGTTTATTCCTGATATCTTTGTAAACACAGAGCTGAGGGTAGTGCTCCATCTTCATGAAATTCACTAGGCGCAGGCTTCATTGTACTTAAACAGAGTGCCAATGCTGACATCACCTTCCTTGTTCTCACAGGGCTCCAGCTGTGTGAACTATGGGGCATTTGCCCTGAGTTCATGTTCAGCATCAGGGTCAAAGCAAAGAGAACTCTGACAATGATTCCATTGTGAACTTGTTCTGGAAATGCCATGATGATTCTCTATCATGTTCCTCGTAGGCTGCACCAGCACTACTCCTTCCCTTCCCAGTGAGATCCCAATCAAGCTTTGTCATGCAGCCCAGAAGGGTGGGGGAAAGAGAAAGAATTAAGAGAAAATGTAAGTTGAAACAGTTGCTGTGCTAACCTCTTGCATCCCAAAATGAAGAATCTTATTTTTCCTGCTTCTGTAATTTCTGCCATCTATTCTAAAATAGAAATATTAGAATAGAAAATATGTAAATGTCATTTTACATGTAAGGAAATCAGGACACATAGTGTTCAAAGTATTGACTCTAGAAGTGGAAATCAGGGGTTCTGTAATCCATTCAGGATCTGATTCATATATATTATTTTAGAACCCCTTAATACATTCTAAATCTGTCTCATTATTGGTTGAGTAGAAATAATCTGAGTAGAGTATCAAGATGTAGCAAAATGTACAATTAGTATCTTTCCTAGCTTTAAGAGTTAAACTGTTAGGAAAAAAAGGTGAAAAACGTTTCAATGGACAAAATAATTACTGAATATTCTGTTAGAGTTATCTCTTTTCCTTGTCTTTGAACTATTTCACAACTCTATATGTTGTAAAAAATAATAATAATAATAATAAATAAATAAATAATAAACTAATATTGGGACTGGGTGCAGTGGCTCATGCCTGTAATCCCAGCACTTCGGGGGGCCAAGGTAGGTGGATCACGTGTGGTCAAGAGTTCAAGATCAGCCTGGCCAACATGGTGAAACCCTGTCTCTACTAAAAATACAAAAAAATTAACTGGGTGTGGTGGCACATGCCTGTAATCCCAGCTACTTGGGAGGCTGAGGCAGGAGAATCACTTGAACTTGGGAGGCAGAGGTTGCAGTGAGCCAAGATAGCATCTCTGCACTCAAGCCTGGGTGACAGAGTGAGACGCTGTCTAAAGAAAGAAAAGAAAACTAATAATAGGTAGCCATAGAAATGCAAATGAATTGTGTGTGGTAGAACTTAATTCGTTATTGTCAGGTGGATATTGACAGTATCACATCTACCTGTAGATTCACTTCCTAATTTCTGGGGATGTCTGTTGTATATGTGTGCTCTAAGGATTCTCCCTTGATGTGATTATAACATCTTATTGGTACTCTCGTTATTTAATGAATTAAATAAAATATTTGACAAAGTTTGCTTTCTATTTATATGGTAGTAATAGTTTTACAATAAAAAAATCCTTCATCAAGAATTTTAAACAGTTTACAGACTCTTGGTTTTTTCTTTGAATTATAAACCTATAGGTAAAAAAACTCTCCGCAAAATTAGAAATGTTCTGACTTGCTTAGTCAACTCCTATTAAATGTTTCTGTCTTTGGTGTTGAACAGAGGTCGTAAAAGTAATGAGATAACATAAGAATGTGCTTTGGGAACTGCAAATCTGGAGTCACTGTTCCATGAGGAATCTAGGATAAGAAGAAGGAAGCTGTGAAGAATGGTTGGCTAATAGTGCTGGCAAGGCATTCAGATCAACATGCCTCTCAAAAGAATGGAAGTCTCTTAAACTCAGTTAATTGTTAAATTGGTTCAACTGTATTATGGCAAGAATGCTTCTCTCTCCTTCCCTAATATAAATGCTACCCTAAACGACTCCCTACCTCCCTGTTTTGTCTCATGCTTGACACTGAAAACAAAGATAAATATTTGAGGAAACATAAACTCAATAATGTCATTTATTGGAAAGCTACAGTTTACAGATTCTTTGCATTTATTACCAGAGTTGTTCCTTACAACAACTTTATCTGAACGGTATTATTAGCTACATTCTGTAGATGAGAAAAGCAGTGCACAACTAAACTCACTTGCCCTAGAGTATCCATCCAGTAAGCGGTGAAGCTTGGATTTCAACTTTCTTTTCTTCTTTTTTTTTTTTTAAATATTAATTCTGAAGCCATTATGTAATATGGAACCTGTGTAGTTGGGCTCTGAGTTCTACTGTCTGGTTCAGAATCCTGGCTCTACCACTTCAGCCCTCCCCCTCACCCCAGAAAAGAAATCACACAAACTTTTGGGGGGAAAGATTGGAATGGAAAGGTCTGAAATACAAGAGGAAAACCATAAAAGTGTGTGTGCCCAGAGGGAAGAGAGGAGAGAATTTCAATAAGAATGAGATGATTACCTGTGTCAAATAGTATAAGGATATCAGCTAATATAGATGAAAAGAATATTTTGCATTGCGATATTAGATAGTTATAGACCAACTTTGCCAGAAAACTTTAGCAGAGTACAGACAGAAATGAGATAATAGTCTGTTAAAGTCAGGGAGAATGTGGAGACAGGAGAAAGAAACTGAAAACACAGGAGAGGGATGAGACGCTGGTAAATATTTCTTAACAGACCCTAGAGAAGTAGACAAGACCATCTAAAGGAAAAACAGATGCGTAAGTCTTGAAAATCAGATGGTAACAATCTGGTGACAGGTTTCAATGTCTCTGTGAAATAAGAGAGAAGTGTGTTGCTAGGAAAAGGGATTAGGGTGAAGGAGCAGCAAGGAAGGTGAAGGACAACTGAACAGTTTGCACATGGATGGTTTTGACTTGCCATTGTGAGGGATGACAGAAACTGCATACTCTGAGCAGATACATAGTTGGCCAGATAGTCTGCAGGCCAACTGTGAGTGGAAATTTGGAGCAGCACCTATCCAAAGGGTGGTGTGGTTTCCCCACCAGAATTCAACAACCTAAGATAATGGAGTGGTTTAGGATTAGGGCTGGGGCCAAGTGTGATAGCTCACGTTGGTAATCACAGCACTTTGGGAGCCCGAGGCAGGAGGATCTGTAGAGTCCAGGAGTTTGAGACCAGCCTTGGCAACATAGCAAGAATCTGTCTCTACAAAAGATAGATAAATGTTTGAAAATAAAAAAGGATTAGGGCTAGGTAGGTAAAATAGATAGATTTAGGAAAGGACAAAGGATATGAGGGAAACAGGAATGCTGACAGAACTGGCTAAAGTGATAAAGGAGAAAGGGGGCTGTCTATCTGAATATAAAAGCAGTTGAGCCTGGTTGGGGTTGTGAGCTGGTGAAACAAGCAGAGCACAAATTAATGAGGCTTCTCTAGCACAAAAACAGTGGTGGTGATGAAACATCCTTGGTCAGATTTCATCTACAGGCACGGTGAGCGCACACATAGAACATTGCTGATGAAACTGGAAAACTCCCTCTGTGTCTCAACCCTGGAAATATTAAAATGAATACATTATTAAATGCTACTCTTTATCCTAATATAAACCATTTTAAACAGACTTCTCTTCCAGCCAAATCTGAAATAGCATTAGAATATGGTGAACTTATAAATCAATAATGGTCTGTAGATGTATCTTATTATTTCTTTTTCATTTGGGGATAGGTAATATTGTTTTTGTCTGTCCGTGCTTTGCTTAGAATCCATCCAAGTCATCTTCCCAAATCTAAGAAACATGATAGGAGAAAGCCCGTTTAAATAGTTCTTATAAGTGATATCTTTAGTCTTCTTGAAAATATAAAAGAGAAATGAGAAACCACCACACAAATCTCAATGTTTAAATTTGGAGATCTTCAACTATTTTATTTATGGACTTGATTGGGAATAAAGAAAAACTAGGGTTTTTTTTTTTTTTTTTTGAGACAGAGTCTCACTCTGTCACCCAGGCTGGACTGCAGTGGTGCAATCCCGGCTCACTGCAGCCTCCACCTCCTGGGTTCAAGTGATTCTCCTGCTTCAGCCACCTCAGTAGCTGGGAGTACAGACATGCTCCACCACTCCCGGCTAATTTTTGTATTTTTAGTACAGACAGGGTTTCACCATGTTGTCCAGGCTGGTCTGGAATGCCTGAACTCAAGTAATCCATCTGCCTTGGCCTCCCAAAGTGCTGGAATTACAGGCGTGAACCATCATCCCTGGCTCCCAAAACTAGTCACTTTCTATTCATGCACAGGAAAACTACCCATTTCCAGTCACATCTCTGGTTCTCATGTTGAAAGATGGCAGAAAGCCAAAGGAGGAGCAAAAAGCAAAATTTTGATAGCTAAATAAAACTCAGTTATCATCAGTTTCTATATTTTTATGCGTTTGATATATTTTAGCCTTGTGTTACTTGCTTGTTTAAAAACTCATGAAAATCTTAAGAAATTTAAAAGGAATTTGTCACTACTTAAGGACAGTAGAAGGGTTTTTTTCTTCTCATCTCTTTATGAACTCAGTGTTAGTTGATTCTCTATGTTAATAGGGAAATAGATGCTATAAATACAGATCTAGACAAAATCCTGGTCAATATTTGCTGAAATTGTCCAAGAAAATGAGACATCAATTCTATTAGTCTTGAATATGCTTAAACTTTCTCATCCTTAAGGAAATATTAAGTTAACATATCAATTTGGAAAACTTGCAAAATAATTTGGGGCGGGGTGGCGGGGCTGGAGGGGTCAGTAGAAGTGTTAATGATGGACTTCCTGAGTTGGAGTTAGCAGTGGAACTCTGCAAATCAATCCAGAGTCAGAAGGCTAATATATGCACACAAGTCTATTAAGCTCTTCTCTATAAAAGGCTCAGCATTTTCCTTTCCATTTTTCTACCTGGAAATACTGTCAGTCAGCTAATGCACCTCGCTACAAGAGGCAAGAAAGACTTTGGGGATTTAGAATATAACAACACCTTTGATCATTGTACAGATGAATTTTCTTAGCACTTTGCCTAACCTAAACTGGCCTAATGTAAAAAGGTTAACTTTTGATAAATATTATTTTCAAACTTTAATTTTCATTTCAATATTTTAATATATAGCAATATAATTTTAATAATCAATTTCCCTATTCAAATCCAAAGGGAAAGGAGTGTAAAAGAAACAAATCCTGGGAATCATATCAGAACCAAAAGAAGTTAGATGGAATTTAAGGGCCTTCTACATATTTAGTAATAGTGAATTATTTTAGGGATTTCAAATTCTATGTTAATTCAGTGAAATTTTAAAATGAAATTTAAATGAAAACATTTCAAAGAATAAAATTTAAACGAAAAATTTTAAGATGAGTCATTCTTTTTCTGAGTATGTTCTTTTCTGTTTTAACTAGAATATACCATGTGCACAAGGTAACCATCTGGGATGAGCCCTGAGCAAAGTCAGAACTACATCAAGAAAAACGTGGTTTCACATTTGCTGCCTTTTCCCATTAGCATGCTTTCTGGTAGTCCTATTTCATGCAAGTGTTATGTAATCAAATATCTTCATTCTTGAATTAATTTGGGGGGAAATTTTAACTTTTTTCTGGCTTTATTGGTAAGTTAACAAAAACAGTATAAATTCAAGGTATACAATGTGTTGGTTTGATACACATATACATTGTGAAATGTATCTAATTAATTAAAATTAATTACAATTAATTATCAGACTAATTCACACATTCATCACCTCACATAGTTGTCGTTTTGTATGCGTGGCAGGGAGGGAATGAGGACACAAGTTCTATTCTCAGCAAATTTCAAGTAAACAATACAGTATTCGTAACTGTATTTACCATGCTCTATGTTAGATCCCCAGGACTTACTCATCTTATAACTGAAAGTTCTGAATTAATATATTTGAACATTAACTTGTAAATAATTTTTTTTGAGAAAACCTAAAGTGTTCTAGAATGCTATATTTTAAAGAAGAATTCTCACAGTTTATTTATTTATTTTTAGCTTATTTTCTGTGTGGCTGCCCCAGAGTCAGCCCCCTAGCAGCTGTCTGCTCTCCGGTCTGATGCAGAATGTCAGGTCACTTGCTGAGAACAGAGTTTGGAGGGTGGGGATCTGGAAGTGAATTTATAGCTGTAGGATGCAGGTTCACCTTTTCTCCTGTATCAGCTATATTTCTGAAGTCTTCCGGGTACAGATCTTCAGGGAAGAAGTATCGAGGCACTCTCAAGAAAGCTCTCAGTCTCTTCAACTTCCTCATTTCAGCTTCCCTGCGCTCCGGAATTAAACTGTTGTGTGCAGCCAGGCTGTGAGAACTGATGCATAAGTCATGAGATAGGGCTTTATTAGGGGGAGTAAAGAATTCTCTCACGTTTGAAATGTTCACAAACAGATCCCCAACCGTTGTTTAGAATGCCTGAAATTTGTTGTTAGTATATATGTGCCACTGAAGAGTTACAGTTAATGTCAATAGAAGAATATAATTTTGCGTGTCTCCATTTTGTCACCATAGCTTTAATGTTTCAAAATCCTTTGCTCCCTTTCAAAAAAGATTCTGGAATTTAGCAACATAATGGTACTAAGTTACTTTCTACTTAAAAACATATTAAAGGTAGATCTGAAAGATATTTTACAAGCCAAGACAGAATCCAGGTTCTGGAGTTCTCCATTACTCTTGTAACCATTGATAACATCACTCAACCTGAAGCTGCTGCTTGGAGCTACATTCTGCAATGCTAATTTTAAGTGTTTGATGTTATCAGCTGTAACCGGGGAAAAGCAAAGCAACAATGAGTGTCAGATCTTGGTAGACCAAAGAAAAAGTATGCCTAGACCATTTTGTGAAAATTCAGATATCTCTAATTGCTGTAAATTCAGATACATGTGCCAGCAAACACGTGTTGCTAAAACTGTTTAAAATTCACTTCCATCACCTTCTTCATGAAAGCAGAGACCAACTTGACTACCATTGTTTATGCTGCCCTTTGAAAACATTTCTGTGATGAAAGATGACAAAAGCAATGCAACAGCCTACTTCTCTGGGAAAAGCTAGCCCCAGTGCCTAAGGGAAAACATTCACTAACTCTTTTCATATGAAAATCAGCCTTTGTTCAGAGAAGGAGGGGAACAAGCAGAGACTTTTACTGGGACAGTAAATCAAGCCTTCAGCAACTCAAGGAACAAACATGCAAGACAAGCTCAACTCCTCATTAAGACCAAATTAGGACAACACTACAAGAAAATAAATTGTTTTATCTGGTTGTGGTGCTTTGGGGAAAGTTAATTGACTACTCAAATAACAACTTTGATAGTATATCAACTGTGACTGTACAAGTAGGTTTTAATTAGCAGGAACTTTTTGCAAATTGGACAAAAACTTTTTTTATTGTGACTAGGAAAAGTGCTATTTTCTATTTTTGTTTTGCTCTTTTAAATGATTCTGAACTTTAGTTAATCCCTTAGTCCTAAATTACAGCTGTTGCAAATGAGGACTATAATAGTGATCCCATATTATGTTAAATCTTGTATTAACGTTGATGGAGACGAAAGAAGAGAAAAATTTGCACTCATGCTGAAATTGCAAAGGAACATGCATGAATGACCTCTTGGATACTTGTTGCTTGGAAATGTGAGCAAGAGTTTCTTTATTTTTATTTTATTTTAGTTTTTTGAGACATGGCCTTGCTCTGTCACCCAGGCTGGAGTGTAGTGGTATGATCAGGGCTCACTGCAGCCTCAACTTCCCTGGTTTAAGCAATCCTCCCACCTCATGCCTGGCTAACTAAAATTTTTTTTTTTTTTTTTGTAAAGACACGGTCTTGCCATATTGTCCAGACTGGTCTCGAACTCCTGGGCTCAAGCGATCCTCCTGCTTCTGTCTGGAGTATAGGTATGATCCTCCATGCTCAGCCTGGAAAGCAGTAGTTTCTATGCAGTGACACCTATACTGCTAACTATAATTGAACTTAACCTAGAAAAGCATTTTGCATGTTTAACTTTTAAGTGTGTTTAACAGAAAAGGAGAAAGGAACCTGAAATAAGAAATAATTTAGTGATAAAATTGTTGATGTTCTCCTTCATTGTAATCCATTCCAAATATAGTGTATTTTGCTACAGAGCATGTTCTGTAATGTAAATGGAAATAGGATTGTTAAGGAGGGAATGATGTGAACATAACTTGGGTAGGCTCTTAAGGGATTTTCCCCCTGCATTTTGCACTGCCAGCATTTACACTGCAGCAGACTGCAAAATATGTCAACAAAGCTGCATACAGCAAACCATAGAAGAATACAGTACTGTACATGATGTCCATTCATTCTATCTTTCCAGGAGGTTGATCATGTGCAAAAGAAACAATGACAAGATAATGATCCAAAATCACCAGCCATATCTTTGCTATGGTATGTGTGAAACTTGCATCTGCTTATTATGTAAAATGCTACACCTATAACTTCTGATGTTGTGCTTTTTTTCTGTAATTCAGCAGTCTTTCTTTTACCTCATTCTGATAGCCCACTTTCATTTGTATTTAGAATAAAGTCCTATTAGTTACTGTAGTATTGCTTTCTTTATTATGATTTTAACATTTTTTAAAAACTGTGATAAATTGTTATTGAGTAGGATTTGTCACTGGTGTTAATGCGCTGGTCATCAAGTGGCATAAGTTTTGAGTGGTCTATGCTAATTCTATCATTTTTCCCCCATTAACTTTGTAACTTGAAGTGCGCAATGTAGCTTACTGCAAGGTTTTCAGAAATGCATGTATATCTTATATCAGATGCTTGTACTGTGGTATGAGTTTCTCCCTAGTTCTGCTAAAGATGGGGTCCTTTCCTCACGGCTATGAAATATCAGGCCTGCAGACACTTTGAAGGGTGAGAAAAATGGAATTTATTGGACAAAAAGGAAAAGAGAGGAAACAGGGACCCTGAGCGGAGCGAGAGTCCTGCTAATATATTCTTCCCGCCTCACAGACTGAATTTCAGGTTCCACCCAGGAAGAGGAGGGGCCAGGCTCCTCCCCAGGGCAAACAGCGTGAACTTCCCGAGTCTCCATCCCAGTGTGCACTCCTTCCAGCGAACAGGCCAGCTGGGGGTTCTCGGGTGACTCCTTTATATTTAGCTGTCTCGTTACTTCTAAAATATTTCATATTCATAAAATAAAAATGTTTTAATAATGTCATATATTTGTAAAGGCATTTACAATCTTCAAACTTCCTCTGCATGAAAAAAAACTCTTACAGTTCAAAAATGGATTTACTGTCCTGATGTAAAATAACCTGCAAATCTTACTTTCTAATTTTGGTGATATATGTATAAAAAGAAATAAATCATCTTATGAACGAAATTAAAAAAAACAACCACTGAGAAGTTGCAGTGAGTTGTGAGGCAGTACGATGTGGCATAAGAATGCAGGCTCTGAATCTGCAGACTGCCTGGTTCAAATACTAGCTCTGCCAAAAACTAGCTACATAAATGGAGCAGATTATTTAACTTCTTTACGCCTCAATTTTCTCATTTACAAAATTGTTGTTAGTATTAAATGTGTTAATACATATAAAATACTTCATATTTGTGTGTATGAAATATTATTACTGCTTTAAAATGCAATTAACTGATCACATTAATATACAGTACATATCTTCTGTTGATATATGAGTTTCTTGAAGTAAGACCTATGTCTTACTGCTGTTAGATCTTCAATGCATGAAACATAAGAAATGTCCAATCAGTGCTAGTTGAATTGAATTAAATTTTTTGATTGCTATTTTTTGTTTTCCTTTGACTAGATAATTTGTTCAGAGATTCCTCCAAAGATAATCACTTTTCTTCCTGTACAACCTATATTTTTTTAAAACGATTTTAAATTAATTAGTTTTAGAATTCTTTCTTATCTCTAAAATGTAAAACGGTACAACAGAGGGCATCAACAAATAGGTATCAGATGGTGAGATAAGAGAGAACAAAAGCTGGTAAATGTAAAAGCAAACAACAGTGAAATTTTGTGATACAGAAGTTTCGGTTCCAAAGAAACAACGGATTAAGCTTTTATAAATAGCTAAAATGAATAATAATTCAAGTGACTACCACTTAAGATGTGCTACTCAACAAATGCTTTTTGAGCCAAACACTCTTGAATGCTGAGGAATCAGAAAAAAAAAATAAAATAAAAGTGCTTTTCCTGAAAGTCTTCTGATATTATTAAAGGGATGAAACATGTATCTAAAACCCTTGACTAACAAGGGCCATAAAGTTTTGAATATGAAGTCATGTCATAGATAATTTACCAGATTGGGTTCTAACCTTTAAGCAATCTTTCCAAGCCCATTAGCTGTAAAAAAGTTGTTAATGTTCCTTCAAAATGTGAAATTCTAGAGCTTAATATCTATAAATAGAGCTTTCACTGGTATGCCTCAAAATTCAACAGCTTTCTCAATTGACAGACATTTGTCTCATATTCCTTAAGTTACCATTTCCTACTCAGTAATAACCTTTTCCTACTTTTCAAAGAATAAAAGACATACGAATTTGGCCACAAATAGGTTATTAGTAACATTCAAGCAAATAATAGTGGAACTTTTTAATGATAGTATATTTGATTGTAAAGTCTTATAAAGGAAATTGATAATATATTACAAATGAGGCACCTTATTTGAATGCTCTGTGGATCATTAAAACACATTTACCACTGTTGGTCAAGGAACGCAACCCTATTCCGCTTCATATTAAAGTGAGAATTATGAATTAATTCCTTAGTTTTCATAATGTTTAAATAGATTAAGATCACTTTCCTTAAACTCCAGTGTCTCTAAATACCTTTCTAATTTACTGTTTCCATTGTTATCCATGGTAGAGCATGGTGTCTTTTACCTGGTCAACATATCACCTCCTCTTGCAGACTAGTCTATGTATTTTCCAGTTTGACTGTGTTCAGCTATAGTCTGAGTAAGAACTGGATATGTCTCTGCTTTTTTGATAGCATATTCCTTGTTGATTAGCTTTTCTTTCATCAGTACACTTGATTCAGTCTTACTGTGCTCTGATCATGCTGTCTATAAGTAATGGTAAAGGGGGTGTTTTGCCTCCTATACACCTTAACATAGAAAAATAGATGACATAGTTTTTCACTGTGTGTAATACTGAGTGGTTGTGTCTGCATTCTTTCTTTTGTGTCACATATGGCTTGGCTGTCTGTCCACACACAAATCTCATGTTGAGTTGTGATCTCAAGTGTTGGAGGAGGGACGTGGTGGGAAGTGTTGGATCACGGGGGCTCATTTTTCTTTTGCTGTTCCCGTGATAGTGAATGAGTTCTCATGAGACCTCGTTGTTTAGAAGTATGTAGCAATTCACCCTTTGCTCTCTCTCTTGCTGGCCATGTGAAGAAGTGCTTGCTTCCCCTTTGCCTTCTACCATGATTGTAAGCTTCCTGAGGCCTTCCCAGCTATGCTTCCTGTACAGCCTGTGAAACTGTGAGCCAATTAAACCTCTTTTCTTTATAAATTACCCAGTCTCAGTTAGTTCTTAATAGCAGTGTGAGAACAGACTAATACAATGTAACTTAATAATTTGACTTTTACTTCATCCTAATTTCCAGAGAACCTTTGCTCCTAAATTACTTACATATTTGTTATTTGATAGGGTTTCCATACATATGTAGTATACATATATGAAATATATATATTTTATAGGGTTTGTATATATGAGAAATATATATTTTTTAGGGTTTCATACATACATATATATGTACACACACATATGTAGGATTTCATATATGTCTATATACATATGAAACCCTAAAAAAAAATACAGACAAAAAAAGAGTAAATCTTCATGATCTTGGGTTAGGCAATAATATCTTAGATACAACACCAAAAGCATATGGAATTTAAAAATTTGATAAATTGTACCTAGCAAAATTTAAAACTATTGTGCTTTAATAAACATGGTCAAGAAAATGAAATACAATCCATTGACTGGGAGAAAAGTAGTTGAAAATTATACCTCTCATGAGACTTGTATTCAGAATTTATAAAGAATAACTATAAATAAATAACGAAATAAAAATGGACAAAGGATTTGAATAGACATTTTTCAAAGTGTATACACATTAACACATGAAAATTTGTTCAGCACCATTAATCATTAGGAAAATGTAAATCAAAACCAAAATGAGTTACTACTTCACACCCACTAGGGTAGCTATAATAAAAAAGCCAGAAAACAACAAGTATTGGCAAAGATGTGGCGAGATTGGAACTCTCATACATTGCCTGTGGAAATGTAAAACGGTGTAGCCACTTTCGAAAACCATCTGGCAGTTTCCTAAAAAAAATTAAGCATAGACTTGCTATATGATCCAGCAATTCCACTACTTGTTACCTACCTAGGAGAAATGAAATCATATGTTCACTCAAAAACAAATTTACACAGCAACATTTTTCATAACAACCAAAATGTGGAAACCATTCAAATGTCAATCAACTAGATAAAAGACAGGAAGAAACATGCCTTATACCTATATAATGGAATATTACGTAGCAATAAAAAAGAACAAGGTACCCGTACATACTATACTATGGAGAAACCTCAAAAATATTATGCTAAGTTGAGGAAGCCCAAAACAAAAGAGCACATCTTATAATTTTATTTATATGAAATGTCTAGAACAAGCCAATCTATAGAACAAAAAGTAAATTAGTGGTTGCCTAAGGCCAAGAGTTTGGAATGGGAAGGGTGGGTGATGGGGAAGGGGAAGGGGTAGGAATAGGAATATGGAATAACTACAAATAAGCAAAATATTTCTTCTCGGGGTGATGGAAATGTTTCAAAATTAGATTGTGGTGATAGTTGTGCAACTCTGTAATACACTAAAAAAATCACTGAATTGCAAACTTAAAACAGTGAATTTTATAGTGTTTAAATATCTCAATAAATGCCTTTAATAAAGTATATCCAAGAATTATAAATTCAAGTGCTATTTACATACTGTTGAAGTAAAATAAAATGTAGAGATGAATGTCTGAAATTAAAGTGTTTTTTCTGGGAAGAAAGAATTGCAATTTGGGGCATGTATGCAGACTGGTCTTGAGTATGGCAGAACAAAGAGAAGGTAAGAGGTATTATTAAAAGGAGAAACGTTACATATTGCTCTTCAAGAAAGGTCATTGGCAATAGTGAAGTTTGGGGGAGCTGGTGAGCTCTGATTGGTGAGTGACTGACCTGGGTAAAACTGGTCTTAAAGTTGCAGCAGGTTGTTTCAGTAGTCATTAGATAAAACTGGCATCGGGTTACAGTTGGCAGGTTCAGCAGCCAGGCTTACAGAGAATTACATTTTTGGAGCAATGTTTTGTGCCCTGAGTGCTTTTCCCTTCTGGCTTCTCGACTCTTTTAGTTGGGTGTGATAAGAATAACCCAATATGTATTATCAACTTTCACAATACCAAAGATGCTCATAGCTTTAACACAGATGTATTGTGAGAGAAAAAATCTCAGCAGTGTTGGGAACTGGAAACTACGGATTCTTTCCCCCTATAGTACACAAATTCTTTATAAAGTTTTCTCTCTTTTTTTGGAGATAGGATGTTGCTCTGTCTCCCAGACTCAAGTGCATGGCACTGTATTAGGCCTTTCTCACATTGCTGTAAAGAAATATCTGAGACTGGATAATTTAGTAGGTGAAACAGAAATAATTTTGTCTACAAATTTTTTGTTATAATGATGTGGGGCCTGGTACAATGAGAGCCTCATGGGTGTTACTCAGTGTGGTTTGTTTCTTTTCCTTCCTCACAGTGGCACTGTGAGGTTGATGGTGTTGGCTACAACTTTACAGCTAAAGATGACAATGGTCAGAATAGAGAAGGTGATGAGAGGGTAAATGGTGTCCTTAAGGAGGGCTATTATATGTGAGCTAATGCGCTAAGCACACTTACCCATTACACTAGGCGTATTAACTCTGGGCGCAGTGTTATGCCTATTTACACATGGAGACACTAGAACTTAGCGATGGGAATATTCACTCAGTCACCCAGCTAGATAGTAACAGAGACAAGACTCAGACTTCAAAGCAACTCCTATTATTCCCACGACAACACTCTGTCTTTCCCAGATACCAACCACACAGTCTGATACACTGAAAAAGTCAATTCTTTACTGCTTGAGATAAATTGCAAGCCACCAATCCTTCCTTCTTTCCTGGAAGATTTTATTTGACAGCTGGGTACAGCTTGTGTCTCTTTTTTCTTAATTTTGAAATCTGCTCTTCCCTTTACCTAGATCTATATAGTTCATTTTAATGTGGTTCTCTGCTGCCCACGTTTTCCTGTTTAATCTTTGCTCTGACAAGTGATCATTTATAAATGCAAGAACAGATATTAGTTGTGACAACTACATTGAAATAATTTGTATGGTAAAATTACTGCTAAATTAGTTTTTGGTAGTGCATAGATTTGCAGCTTAGTATTGTATAATTTGTACACGAAATTGGGTTATTCTGTCTGTGATTACAAAAACAGTCAGGGGCATGGGAGACATAAGAAAAAATTAAATTGACTAGTTTAAATAGAATACATTAGTATGGCAAGAATATTTTTTTCCTGTCCATAAAATCCCACTTTAATCGTGTTATTCCCCAAATCAGAACTCTCAATAATTCCCCAATCCTTTTCAAAAGCAAACTATTTATATTGTTTTCAAGTTTATCGAGTACTTCTCCAGTCACATCTCTCATAGCTTCTCTTAAAAACTTTCTGCTCAACCCACTGCCTGTTGAGCACATATCCACCTCTTTCATTTTATATACTATTTACTTTCACTATAATGCTCCACATTCCTCTCTGACTATATGCATCCTACTCCTCCTTCAAATCTCACTTACTTCATGAATAGCCTTCCTTGCCTTCTTTCTCCTCTGAACTCCTATATTCTTAGTGTAGTTGTCATTTACATGATCTTAGAGATCATTTGTAAATCCTGTTGTATTTTAGAAGAGGAGAATGAAGATAAATTAGGTTGTGCAACATGACCTCTTTCTGATTCAGCTCATTAAGAACAAGGCTCATGCATTCCCATGGTTACAACATCAAAAGAAAAAAGAAAAAAAAAAAAGAACAAGCCTGATTTTAATTGCTCCAGGAGGGTGGTGGATGCTTACAATATGGAAAACATTGTGCTAAGAGCTTCTGGGATGCAAAGTGAATAAGATTATCTATATACTTTCAGAACAAAGCTTTCTATATTTTAGAAGAAAAGAAGAGAAGGTATTGTCTGATATTTTCTGGCTCTGTGACTCTCAAGGACCTGTTACAGACTTTAGGGAAAAGTTTATATTAACACTAAGGAAAGATGTCAGTGGTTTATTTGTCACTCAGCTTGGGAAGGTCACTTCTCTGAGAGTCTTTCCAAATGTGCATATTGGCTGATGTGATGATTAATTTTATGTGTCAACTTGGCTATGCCAGGGGACCCATATATTTTGCCAGACACATCCTGATGTTGTTTTGAAGGTGTCTTTTTGGATGAGATTACATAAATCAGTTGACTTTGAGTAAAGCAGATAACCCTCCATAATATAGGTAGGCCTCATTCAACTCATTCAATCAGTTGAAGGCCTTACTGGAAAAAAAAAAAAAAGACTGACTTCCCTAGAAGAACGAATTCTACCTGCAGTCTGTCTTTTTATTCTTTCTTTCTTTCTTTTTTTTTTTTAGATGTGGGATCTTGCTATGTTGCCCAGACTGGTCTCAAACTACTGGGCTCAAGCAATTTGCCTGCCTCGGGCTCCTAAAGTGCTAGGATTACAGGTGTGCACCACCATGCTTGGTTCCTGCAGTCTGTCTTTGGTCTCAAGTGGCAATATCAACTCATCTCTGGATCTCCAGCCTGCTGGTCTACCCTGAAGAATATGGATTTAGCCTCCACAGTTGCATTAGCCAATTCCTTAAATTAGCCAACTCCACAATTGCATTAGCCAATTCCTTAAACTCTCTTCTCTCTCTCCCTCTTTCTCTCTCTCTCTCTCTGTCTCTCTCCTCTCTCTCTTTCTCCCTTCCTCCTTTCTCCATATTATTGATTATTTTTCCCTGGAGAAACAATACAGCTAAGACCCAGTTTAGCACTATTTGCCTATGATTTATGTATAAAATAAAATTTATTTTTCAAATTATGATTCAACTTTGTACACAAACCTTGTCTGCATTTATTACTTTTCCTTAGTTTATATCCTTGAAGTGGAATCACTACATCAAAAGATGTTAACATTTTTAAGATTCTTGATACTTATTTAGGTTGTATAAAATACCACAGGGCTTTGTGGCATATTCCCTGAATTTATAATTTTTGAATTTGAATAGCATGGAAGAAATAATTATAGAATCTTTGCAATTTGCATAGTGTCATTTATTTTACTTCTCTTTCTTCTCTATAAGGTGCTCCCTTTTCATTCTATGTCTTCATGGATAACAGCAGCAATACTAGTCTATGAATATCAGTTTTTTTCCCATAGACCTTAATCGTTTTTTGCTTGTGGCTGAGAAGATAACTCTGTCTAAAGTCACTCATATGAGAAATGAGTAGCTTCTGAAATACTGTTGGAGCAAAAAGGCACTTTCTAGCTACATCTGTAGGACAGTAACTTTACAAAAAAGTTTAATTCAGTTCTCCTAAACATTATACATTCATTTTTACTGAACATTGACCTGAATACACCCACACCTGTTATGCTGTTGTGCCATGTTTTACTCTGAGTCTCCACTGATGGGACTTAGATTCATATTCATGCATTTTTCTTTAATGTATTTATTCAGCAAATAGTTACCCAGTTTTTAGTATATGCCAGACACTGGGATACAGCATGAACAAAACAGACTTTTGTCTGCTCTGTGGCGCTTACATTCTAGTGGGAAAAGCATATCTTTGCCAAATGCACAGAAGTTTTAAAAATTAAGATGGGCAGATCACGAGGTCAGGAGATCGAGACCATCCTGGCTAACACGGTGAAACCCTGGCTCTACTAAAAATACAAAAATTAGCTGGGCGTTGTGGCGGGCACCTGTAGTCCCAGCTACTCGGGAGGCTGAGGCAGGAGAATGGCGTGAACCCGGGAGGCGGAGCTTGCAGTGAGTGGAGATTGCACCACTGCACTCCAGCCTGGGTGACACAGTGAGACTCCATCTCAAAAAAAAAAAGTAAAATGAAATGGTTGGAATTATAAAGTAGGAGTGGGTTGCAGCTGATTTTTCTTCTTTTTTTCTAAGGGCCATGGGAACATTGTATTTGTGACCCTTTTGTAACATGTAGCCTTTGGAGGGTCTGGATTATACTTCAGAACTCTCACTGTTCTCTTGGGGATAATGGCCTCCCAGAACGCTGCTGGGCAAGCTAGAAGACACAAAGCTTTCAAGGGAAGTATTAGTACATTTGACAGAGTTATTTAAATTTATAAAACTAAATTATGTGCATTATCAAAGCTTCATAAAATAATCAAGGAGAAAGAAAAATTGACAGTTCAACTTACAATCAAGAGAGAACCACTATTAACACTTTAATATATTAAAATATGTAATTGAAATAAAATATGTACATATACATGTACGTACTTTCAAAACCAGGTTTATATTGTACATAGTATTTTGTAGCTTCTGTTTTTACTTAAAATTACCTTGTGGAATTATTTGCTGTTTTTAAGTATTTTCTCAGAACATGATACTGAATGACTGTAAGAGTATTCATAATGCACCTAACCCATGTACTGTTGGTGGGTATTTATCCTTTCTTTATCTGTTTATCTTATTATAGCACCTCTGATTATTTCCTTAGGATAAATTCATAGAATAAAATTGTTTTATCGTTCTTGATGCATATGTCTACATACTCCCACCAACAATGTGCACAAACACTAAAGAGGTTATATTAAAGGGGGAAAATCAACCAAAGGCTGGAAAGTAAGATGAACAGATAAATGACGGCAGTGCACAGTCTCACAGGTATCCACAGTGATAATTGCTGTCTTTGGTGAGGACTGTCTCTGTTCAGGTCCAACCATGTCTTTAGGTCCATGTTCAGATTGCTTGTTTAGTGGGCTGAGTGCTATTTTACAAGTAAGATTTTGGCATTCTTCCAGCTCTGGCCAGTATTTACTCAGTCAAATTCATTTCTTTGCACAAAACAGCTGAAGTCAGACTCTTCCCTTAAAGGTTTCTGGGATTCTGTAATGTGTTACTGGCACATAGAACTCAGAAACTCGTCTTTCTTCTGGAGTTCTGGAACCCTTTCAATCTCCCCCAAGGGACAGAGTGCTTCCTTACTTAAAATATCCAGTGGCGATTGGGCCCGGTGGCTCATGCCTGTAATCCCAGTACTTTGGGAGGCCAAAGTGGGCGGATCACATGGTCAGGAGTTCGAGACCAACCTGACTAACGTGGTGAAACCCCGTCTCTACTAAAAATACAAAAATTAGCTCAGCGTGGTGGCGCCCACCTGTAATCCCAGCTATTCAGGAGGCTGAGGCAGGAGAATGGTTTGGACCTGGGAGGTGGAGGTTGCGGTGAGCTATACCCTCCAGCCTCATAGACCTTCTTTTTGTCCCTTGAACTTAGTTAAGCTCATTCTAATTCCAGGACTTTGCACTTCCAATTCTGTATTTCTCTTTTGTCATGTCTCCTCTTCTGGATTTTACTGATTCTGACGTAAATGATCTAAAACATCTCCCTCCCCACATTACTACTCTTTCTTAATACTCTGCTTTATTTTCTTCTTAGTGCTTAGCATTATTGGAAATTACACCATTTATTTATTTATTTATTGCTTGTCTGTTGTCTCTCTCTTCTTGATGGAATATAAACTCCACGAAGGTAAGGTTCTCCTGTGGCTTTTTCAATTGCTATATCACTCTGTATTTGAACTGTGCTGAATATAATAAATATGTGTTGAATGACTGAAGGCAAAAATGAGTAAATGACAAGTACCAGATATACTAGCTCTGGGCTGGCAAGACACTCTACTTTTGTCCTAGTGTGCTCATTTTAACACAGAAAATTTAGCCTTTAGTTATCTGTATTCGTTCAGTCTCAGCCTGTTTCTAAGTAGAGCTGTATTCAAATATGCAATTTAGAAAATCTTAATCTTATATGTCTTGAGAAGTGCCTTCAGTTCTTCAAGTAAAGCTGGAAGTTCTTACCTTCACCATCAGAGATAACTCTAAAATAATCCTATGCAAGTTTAGAGTTGTCCTACATCCCAATATTTGCCCTACAACATATTTAAGAAATTAAAGTCTCACATCATTTTTTTAGTTATTCTTTAATTCTTTTTAAGTTTTTGTGTAGTTTTACATTAAGTTTTTTGATCTCATTTTATTTACTGTTTATCTACTTTATTCTCCAATTTCTTAAATACGATTAAAAGACAAACCCTACCAAAAGTCCTAAAGAAGTTGATTGGCACATGGCAGGCCCTCAAAATGGATTAATTATCTCTCTGGGAGTGTAACTCTTTATTTTCTGAAAAGACGTAGAATGAAAGAAACCAAGAAGCATATATCAAAATAACATGTGAAGGAGGGAAAATACTGTTATTTTTCCTTTTTAATCTCTCTTTTTAAAAAGCATTATTGCTTTCTATATCTTCTTTTCCAAAATTTGGTAAATTGGGAAACTCATTCCAATAACAGTTAAAGAATATTCAAGAGAAATAGGATTTATACATTGATCTGGGCTCTGCCTGCTAATCAGCATATTGCTAATGGGCAGACATCTGGAATACTGGTTTCTTAGTGCAAAACTAGAGGTTTCAGATTGGTGGTCTCTAAGATGATGATGTTAAAGAAAAATTAAGTGACTACAAAACTGGGTTATTTTACACACGTACAAAAATTCTGGTCCTTGATTTTCTCAGAATAGTAGTTAGAAATCGGACAGCACTAACCCCATAGTTCTAAATGGCAATATTTGGCTGCAGATATATACTGTCAACTCTGTCCACATGGGATATATTCTCTGCAGTGACCCACACTCATTTTTGTTAGGCTTTGCTCAATTATGCCACATTCTTGGCCCTGGAGACATCAGAATATGCTCTTCCTGAATGAAGTGCTCTCCCAGGCACCTTATTTCCCTGACTCAATGGGACTTTGAGTGTCCACCCTGGCTTTGTTTTCCTTAGCCCGCTGCCCCTACCTTACCACATTAAGAGAGACCAGGACTATTTTGTGCATTCTGGACTTGGGCCTGCACCATGGGTGAGGGCTGAGGTTTGTCTTCAGTCTGTGCTCAAGTTGAGGTGAGATGCTTGAGAGAAAAAAAGAAAGGGGGTGGGAAACCAAACAATCAACCGAACAAGCCAAATGAAACAACCAGAGAATTAAGAGAAAATGGTAGAGAAGTAATCCGAGTTTTGGCTTTTCTCCCTTATCTGTCTGACTAAATTTATGTTGACTTTGTCTGTATTTAATTTATAGTGTGCCATTCATTTAGAATAGGCTTCAGAATTGTGAACCCCCTCCAAATTTTGGCCCCATTAGGAAGTGGAGAGTGTGTGATAGCCTTATCATTAAGAGGAAGTTTAAAAAAAGCCAAAATTATGTTTATGTATGTGTTTGTTTTTAAAGGAACTCATTTTGTGTGTGTGTGGTTTGAGAAAAGCAAAATTTGGGAGGAATTTGGAAAAGAGGATTACTCGTCAAAAGGTAGATCATGCTTAAAAACCAAATGGGAACGACGACCTTAAAAATGGGAAAGACTGGGGAGAAAACTGAACAAGGACACATTAGAGCTGCACGTCACTAGCAGCATGAATGTGGTAATGGTGAAAGGAGAACAATATCTGAAAGGAAATGAAGGTCTTATCATAGGAGCCACAGAGATTTCATTTTTGTTTTTCTGAAAATTATCATTATCAGCTGTGACTGCTGATGAAGGACCACTTAGCATTCCCCCTAAGGAATAATTGCCAGCCTCCTCTTTGGCCCGACCTCACATGGACTAACACGACAAAGACATAATTTTGCCCTAATTCTGGAAAGAACAGGAAACAGTGATGTAATCTATTTGTTTAATTCTAGGAAACCTTTCCCTAAAGTCTGCTTTTGCACTGCCAAGCTGGGAAAGGATGTCTGGGGGAGTAATTAAAGGCTTTAAATGTGGAAGAAAGAGATTCTTAGTGCAGTGTGGGGAGTCTCAGTGAGATTAATGGGAAACAAGGGAAATGTAGATGGACAAGCAAAAGTCAGCGGGAGTTATGTCAATACTGCACAAGGTATTTAAGGTCGGTGCCCACGAGGGCTGGTCAGCTCCAGTTTACCCTTGCACAGTCTGTGCTTAGCAAATGAGTGTTTTAAACAAGGTTGCCAGAGGCAGAGAAACGTCTGAGAAAGAGATCTGGGAAAGACAACAGGCTCCTGAAGGACTTGCGCTGCTTCCTGTTGCTTATAGATTAGTGTAGATAATGCATAAAGTCCTTTCCTTAGAACTTCCAAGTTTAGACTCATTAGAGTTACTGGTAAGACCTGAACACATAAAGTGTGCATGTAAAAATTACATTCTGTGATGCTAATTTGAAGGTGTGTATATATATACATATATATGTATGTATATATATATGACAATTCTATAGGCAATCTCAGCTGGACATAGTCAAAACTGAAGTCATTTGTTTTCCTCCTGCTTTGCTGGTTGATTTATTTTTTCCATCTCCTTTACTAGTCTTTCCTCTTCTTTATAACCCATATGCATTTGCCTGATTCGGAGACTGGTTCTCAGGATTCATGCTTCTCAGGTGAATTCACTCAGACTTATGGCTTTAGTGGTAGATATACTCTCACTGCCAAATTCATATCTGCAGGGCTGACCCAATTCCTGAGTTTCGGGTGTATATATTTAAATGCTTACTCAAATTCTTACTTTACTGTTTCCATTCTTTTCAGTATCTAATAGATACTACGTTACATGTATCTATTAGATACAAGTGTTACATGTTCAGAGAACTCTTGAGTGTAAACTTGATGATGGTAGGAGTTTTTTTTTTTCTAGAGAAGTGCTAGAGATGTAGTCAAAACTTGCTAAATATGTGTTGAATTAATAAATATCCTGGTTTACTCCCAAACCTGTCTTTTGTCTAGTATTTTTTAAATTTTAGTTAATTTTACAGCTGTATATCTAGCTGCCTAAGCTAAAAAACTTGGAGGCATTCTCAACTCTTCCTGTACCTCGCCTTCCATGCTAGATCCATCATTAAATTATCTTAATTCTACATTAGAAAATTATCTGTAATCCATTTTTTTTCCTATCACCACCATCAATGCATATTCTTGTCTTCCCTAACAAAAGCATTATACCTTTTGCTATGGACTGAATTGTGTCCTCCTTAAAATTAATAAGTGAAGTCCCAACTTCCAATACCTCAACATGTAACTGTACTTGAAAATAGGGCCTTTAAAGAGGTAATTAAGTTAAAATGAGACCAGTGGGGGGGCCTGAATCTAATATTACTGATGTCCTTTTAAAAAGAACATTTGGACACACAAAGAAACATGAGGGAAGCATGCACACAGAAGAAAGACCATATGAGGCTACAGTGAGAAGCTGTCCATCTGCAAGCCAAGATGACAGGACTCAGAAGGAACCAACCTTGTCAGCATCTTGATCTTGGACTTGTAGCCTCCAGAAGAGTAACAAAATAAATTTCTGTTGTTTAAGCCACCCAGACTATGGTACTTTGTTATGGCAGCCTGAGCAAGCTAATACATTCTTCCTAAAAAGATCCTCCAGTCTTTCCTAATAAGACATCATCTCTCTCTCTCTCTCTCTCTCTCTCTCTCCCTCTCTCTCTCTCCACCCCCCTCGACCTTTGTCTCTCTCTCTCTCACTCTCTGTCTCTCCATCCATCTGAGGTGAATTATAAAAAGAAAAAAAAAGTAAAGACAGGAAAATAAATATAAATAATACATACTCAAAGGATAAAATAGGGTCTCACGTATCTTTCTCTGTGGTCTTTATGCTTCCCTGTGTGATCTTTCTTAAAGATGATCACAGCAGTCAATGAGGATGTTACTTCATTGCTTCAGAGTGTTTGGCTCCCTATATCCTGATTGTATTCAAATGCGATTTACAATTTGTTTTCCCCCACTTGCCTTTCCAAATCCATCTTATCTGCGGCCTAACAAAGAGTAAAGCAAGAATCAGAATTCCAGAGAGAAGCAAAGAGGAGCGATAAAGACACAGATAACTGGGCTCCCGTTGGGAACGTGTAATTAATTAGAACACATTGGCAATTCCATATTCATTGTCATAGAAAATAAAGAGTAAAGAGTATTATGAGAGGAAAAAGAAATAGAACTAAATTTCAAATGAGAAGCCTTAGGAATTTACCTGGACCAGTCAAGGAATGCTGCCTTCTGCCTGGCATAACAAAACTCTTAATATTCCAAAGATTCTAGGACTGGTTTAGAAGAGGCATGTGGAATCCAGAATACTGGAGATTTATTTGATTGCATCTCTGTCTCCTCCTCTTTTGTCTCATTTTTCCTTTTTCAGATGTAGTTGTAATACTCTTAGAGAAAAATAGGGTGGTTTTTTCCTTTTTCTTTTTTCTTTTTTTTTTTTAAGGTTGGGCTGAAAATAGACAGCTTTGGTCTTCCTGTAAATCTGCTAGATATATGGTGCTAACACCCTAACTCTCTGCTCATGTTAATTTTGAGCTCAGAATATAGGCTTACAAAGATTGCCTGGCATTTGACAATTCGTGAAGCTCTAAGCATTTTTGAAGCATAAGGATTCATTGCCGTTTTCTATACCAGAAGAATGAATATTACAGCTCTAAAGGTTAGTAGAAAGCAACTACTCTTATATAGATTGAAAAATCAATAAGGGAAAGAACTGCTTCCTGGAACTGATAAAATTTTATATTATCAGCATTACTAACTGAACAAACCAAAAAATCTCCAGGTTTCTTTTTCTGTTTAGCTTGTGTTCCTTATAAGTGTTAATTCCATAAAGGAGTATAGGTTTGGAGACTGAATAGAAATAATATAATCTAGTGAATTCTAATAATTCCCCCTTCTTTGTCTCAGAAGATACAAGGGTATCTCACGTACTTCCCATAAAGAAAATATTAGAGAAGGCAGGTATACAAATTTTAAGTATTTCATAGCAGAGGACCTTATGGTAAGAATATCTGATATCTCTACTGCTATGTCCCAATAGGTAAACATACACACTTGCCTATTAAATAGCAGATGTTTCTTCTGTAACAATTACCAATATATTAAGACCTCTAGGACTGTGAGTGATACTCCAGGAAAGCAAATCATTGAGTAAATCAATCTTTTGAATTCTAAAACACTTATAAATTTTTTATTAAAGTTCTTACAAGAGAGTTAAACAACCTCAGCACTCAGCATTCAACATAATTTCAAACATATAAGAGTTTTTATTTTGACAATTGTGACTATCATTCCTAGAAACAAAAGGGAGAAGACCTCCTTAATCAACTCAGCCACATTCCCAGAAACTAGGGTTGTGGAGCCAGGCTCGGTCTTGGCTCAGCCTCTAAGAAGTCTCCACCTGTAGGATAATGGGTTCTGTAGGTACTTGTGGAAAGTGACTTCTGTAGCTTTACAATGCCAGAGAGAGTGCCACTGATTTTAATGACTGTACTTTTTCCAAGAAACTGGGTGGCCAGGAATCTGGGCAAAGTCACAGCCAATGAGACATTATAGTCACCATGGATAGGTATCCACCTAGGGCTGGCTGAAAACCTGGCAAAAATCTATCTAGAGTGATAGATATTAGATCAGTGAGTGTTTAGGGGCTGAGGAATGTCAATGGCAGTAGAAAACTTTCTGGGCTGATAGAAATGTTCTATATTTTGACTGGGGACTTGGTTACATGGGTATATACATTTGTCAAAACTCATCCAACTGTATAATTAAAATGAATGAATTTTATTGTAGCTAAATAAAATTATGCCCAAAAAATTGTTTAAAAATAAAAATAGAGTTCGGACGGCAACTAACTTTAGAGCCAGGGTCCTGAGAAAAAAATGAGGAGGCAAAGAGTATCCTGGAAATTTCCCTTTTCTGAGCCCCATGAGCCTCTTGTTCTTTCTCTTCCTGCCCCATAGGTAGGGTTCCCTGGAGGGCTCCTCAGACTCCTCAGGAAGAACTTCTTTTCTAAAAGTTGTCCTCTCTATCCTCTTCACAAAATTATTTTCCCTATCTTCCCATGTTTGAGCTTATGATCTATTTTCACTCCTCATTTTATCCCTAGCACCTAGGTACTCTACAAATATACATTGAGTCAATTAATGAAAAAATAAATAAATGAAGGATGGAAAGAGCTCACTAAATGTTCAGCTCACTAAACCAGTTTCCTCATCTATAAAAGGCAGTTAATATTGCCTGTTCCATGAAACTATAAGGATTACATGAAATAATACTCTTGAAATTTGATAGTTATTTCATCTGTTTCTTTCTTGATCACTAGGTACTCCCCACACTAGAACAACCAGTTGTGCAATAAGAGTCAACAGAAACCCTGACAGAGAACCCCAGGGACAGGTGGTCATCAGGCAGAAATGACAGGGTCAACTAGAGAGAGAATGATGGTGGCACAGACAGGGCTGTGAGGTGTATGTACTACGTGACAGAGATGAAGGAGTGTTCCTCTATATCACAGCGTCCATCCTTAGTTAAATGACAAATATTCTATTACAAAAAAAATTAAGAGTTAAATGTATTCTGTGGTGTAATGCTCTGTGAAGACAGGAATTAATGCCCGTATTGTTCCCTGCTTTATTTGCAGGGAATAAAGCCTGGCACATTATAGGCACACAAATATTTGTTGCATGAAAGAGTGTCAAAACCAAGAGTCAAAACCAAAAAATGTAGTCACTTTAAGTAGGACCAGAATAAATGGGTAATACTTTTCTCTTTAAATGAGTTAGGATTTGGATTGCCATGGGAACTTTTTCAGGATGGGCTTTCACAAAAGCTTTGCTCTGAGAGCATGAAAGTTGACTACAGCGTTGCCTGGGAACAATACAAAGGAGGATGGTTTTGAATGTCAGTAACTTTTCTGAATATCCAGCCCACAAAATAAAACTTTTTCATTAATTGTAAAGTAACAAAAGACCTCTGTAAATATTTGAAGAAGAATAGAGGAAATTAAACCATACCATTCAGATATATAGAAGTTTAAGTTGCTGGTGTTTTTCCTTCCAGTCTGTGTTTTTAAGCAGAACGTGAATACATACATGCATACATTTTCAGAGTTGAAATTATAGTGTGGATGAATTTTTGCTTTCTGATTTTTACTACAACATCTTGTATGCATTCTACCCTTAGTAATGCTTCATACATTTTTAAATTTCTTCATATTCTATAGAGTCAGTATCCAACATTTATGAGAAATGAGTTTAGATGTATTGCAGAAAGATCAAGTCCTGGACAGGTGCCATCAATAATGGCCAGCTCCAGAATGAAGTACATGTGCCTTTGTGATAATGATGTCATACCCACCATGCCACTGAGAAGTAACACTTCCAGCAGTCAAAGAGAATGCATGTCAGACTAATTATATTACAAAGACACCTGAGGACCTAGAGTTGTGAGGAAAAGAAATAAATTATTAGGAAAAAGACTTACAGGGAAAGCCAGAAAATCAATGCTTAATGCTGTGTCAACTTGTCCAAAGTATTTTTGGCATCAAGAGTACTGTCCATTATTAAGGAATAGAGGTAATGACATATTTGTGTGAGTGCTGGCATCCTTCTCCACCTACACACTTCAGCAGCCTTGAAAGAAGAGGTTTCTAAATGAATGTAAAAGCTCTCTAAGATGGATCATTTTTGCTGTAATGATAGCTAACATTTACTGATTGCTTATTGTATGCCAGTATCTGTTCTATGTTCTTTCCACCCATTAACTCATTTAATCCTTACAATTCCACTAAGTAATTTCCATTATTACTCCATTATCCATATTTTACAGATAGGATAAAAGAGGCACAGAGAAGCTATACAGATTGTCCTGGCACAAAAGACTAATAAGACTTAAGCCCAGGAGTACTGGCCCAAGAAGATATTAGGTTGGGACAAAAGTAATTCTGAGTTTTGCATTGTTAGAACTTGCTGTTTGATATTGGAATACATTCTTAAATAAATGTGGTTATGTTATACATCATTTTAATGGGCATTTCTCACTTTATGTCTTTTTGCTGCTTATTTTATGTTTATTTTAGACTATGGAAATGATGTTAGAGAAAAAGCAAATTTGAGTGATTTTCTTATTTGAGTTCCAAAGCAGTCTTAAAGCAGCGGGGACAACTGGCAACATAATAACGCATTTGGCTTGGGAACTGCTAACCAACTCCTAGTTCAATGGCATTCAAGAAGTTTTGCAAAGGAGACAATGGCCTTGAAGATAAGGAGCACAGTGGCCGGCCCTCAGAAGTTGACAATGACCAATTGAAAGCAATATTTGAAGCTGATCCTCTTACAACCACACGAGAAGTTGCCAAAGAACTCAACGTCAACCATTCTTTGGTTGTTCGGTGTTTGAAGCAAATTGGAAAGGTGAAAAAGCTCCATACATGGGTGCCACATGAGCTGAGTGAGAATAAAAAAATCGTCATTTTGAAGTTTTGTCTTCTCTTAATCTTCCCAACAGTGAACTATTTCATGATTGGATTGTGAAGTGCAATGAAAAGCGGATTTTATATGACAGTGGGCGATGACCAGCTCAGTGGTTGGACCCAGAAGACACTCCAAAGCACTTCCGAAAGCCAAACTTGCACCACAAAAAAATGTCATGGTAGCTGTTGGCTGGTCTGCTGCCACTCCGATCCACTACAGCTTTCCGAATTCTGGCAAAACCATTACATCTGAGAAGTATGCTCAGCAAATAGATGAGATGCACTGAAAACTGCAATGCCTTCTGCTGGCATTGGTCAACAGAAAGGGTCAAATTCTTCTCCCAATTGCATGGTGCAAAACTAATTCTTCAAAAGTTGAACAAAGTTTTGCCTCATCCGCCATATTTGCCTGACCTCTCACCAGCTGACCACCACTTCTTCAAGTATCTCGACAACTTTTTGCAGGGAAAATGCTTCCACAACCAGCAGAATGCAGAAAATGCTTTCCAAGAGTTCACTGAATCTTGAACCATAGATTGTTATGCTACAGGAATAAACAAACTTATTTCTCACTGGCAAAAATTTGTTAATTATAATGGTTCCTATTTTGATTAATAAAGGTGTGTTTGAGCCTAGTTGTAATGATTTAAAATTCACGGTCTGAAACTACAATTACTTTTGCACTAGCCTAATAAGTGTGTGTGTATTTAATATATATTGGTATATATAACTCATAGTGTGTGTGTGTGTGTTTGTGTAGTTTCCCTGTTGGTGTCTTTCCTAATCTAGTGAAACCTTGCCTGTGTTCCCCTCTAACTATGGTCCAAGTTCTTATTATCTGTTTACAAAAATTGGAGAACTGCACTGGCCATAGCTAATTTTCTTACCTCACATGTTTATTCCAGCCCACTGGAAACTTACTTTATTTATTTCTCACATTGTATTAACATAGTTCTCTATAAGACCACCAACAGCCTTCCAGATGCCATGAAGACTTTTAAGACGTTGTGCTGTTGGAACTTTTTGTAGCTTTTAAAACAGTAACTTCTTTCAAGATATTCTCTACCATTTAGTTTCTATATTGCTGAGCACCTTTGTTTTTTCTTTTTGTATTTTTATGGTACTTCTTTCTCTATCTGCTTAATACTTTCTTCCACTTGAGACCCTTAACACTGATATTCTCCAGGTTTTCATTCTCATTCCACCATTTTTCTCACTTTGCACATTTTCCAAGTCTAACATCATCATTTTTGAAGTTTTTGTCTATCACCTTTATATGATAATTCTTCAGCCTGTACTTGCCAAAACTGAACCTAAGTCTATTCAGACTTTTATATCCACCTGTCAACTGAATGTGTTCTGAATGGCTGATAAGCACCTTAAATTTAACATGTGTAAAGCTCAACTCATTATCTTTTCCCCAAAACTTGCTTATTCTTCTTTGTACTTTATCTCAGTTAATAGTATCATGCTCCATCCTTCACTAGCTGGAATGTTAGTATCATTTTCATTTTCTCACTTTCCCATCCCCACATGGCATTGGTTTTCAAGACCTTCTCATTTTATTTCCTAAATACTACCCAGGTCTTGCATAAATGATGACATTTTAGGCTCTGAGTGACTGAAACAAAACTCAGCTTCAATTTCTCTTAGGCGAAAGGGAAACTATAGGCTTATGTCACCTTGATTGGGGGAAATATAATTGGGAGAGAAGAGAATTAATGCTATCAGGTGTCTCTTAATTTCTCAGTCTCTCTCATATTACCCCACACTGTTTTCTGCCTTTCTCTGTGTGTTGGCTGTGTATCCTTCCTGGAAATTGCAGAGTTACAGCTTCATATAGAGATGAAAGGGTCCTTCTTCTTTTAATGTCAATTCTAGAACTGATTTTTATTGACCTATCTAGTGTTATGTCTCCCCTGCTTGGCCCCAATTAGTGTGGTGGGCTGGAGGATAAGAGGGTAGAAGGAACTGACAGATTTGATTCACCCACGTAGTAGCCCCTGTTGGAACCACACTATTGGCATGGTGGAGGGCAAGGATTTAATCCCTAAATGGAGAAGTTGGTTTTATCAGAAGAATCAGGGAAAGGGGTGCTGCACAGAAAATCCTACACATCCACTACAAATTGATTCCTCCCTCTCTAACCTTATGCTTCTCTTGTCTTTCTTTTCACAACTATTCTAAAGTACCATTAGAACTTTCTTTCTTAACTGCCTGAGTCCAACTCTTTTCCTCTCTAAATATATTAACACAGAGATCTGATTTCATATAAATGAATAAGTAAGATTTGTGTGTGTGTGCGATAATTACCCATCTACAGAAAACTCTTCCAATGGTTCCATTCACTTTCTAGTTAAAGTTCATATTTCTTCTTCCTCCAAGAAGCCTAGACTCATACTTAGCAATTCAATCTGAAGAAGAGCTTTCATTTCAGGTCAAATATTTTACCCTGTAATAATATCAATAGGTTTTGTTTGTATTGAACACAATTAATTTTTCCTTTGTTTCTGCTTCTCAGATTAGGTTGCCCTTCTTTCTTTCTGCTATGACTGATTCCTTACTCTCTCCACCCAACTCCTATTCAGTCTTTAATGTTCAGTTCTTATATAAATCCCCCAGGAGATCTCTCTAATAGGTGTTGAACTTTGTCAATAATTTGTGCATATTTGTATCTTTGCAAACAAATGCTTATGTTTTTATCTTCTCCACCCAAATGCAAGCTCCTGAGAACAAGAACTAAATTAAATTATCTTGAGATCCCTCATGCTACAACATTGTCTGGTGAATGATAATCACTCTAGAAATACCATGAAAATGAAGTTAAGAATGGAAATACCATAAACTCAATCAATCATATGAGTTATTATTTCTGAGATACCTGGAAAAATTCTACTCTAACATATTTAGAAATCACATTTTTGACATACTTGAAACCATGTTACTTTTTACAAATTATCCCCATTATATTTGAGGTTGAATTTTAAAACCTTTTGTTTAATTATCTGTTTTGAAAATTAGATGAACTGATTATTTTAATTTTTTAAATAAGTGGATGATTGCCAGAATTATATGTTAGTCTATATTTTCCAACAGAGCATATTGGCCAAAATAAAATTTTTCTTTGATTATGCAACTTATGCTATGTCAGCAACATCATAATTTTGTCACTTATACAATACTTTTGCCACTTATACAATATTTGAAGATGGTTTTGGATTTTAGGTCAGATCACTACTAACCCTGGAATTCTTTAAAGATAAATACCTTAGCTTGGCATGGTGTCTCACACCTGTAATCCCAGAAATTTGAGAGGCTGAGGCTTGAGGTGGGAGTTTGAGACCAGCCTGGGCAGCATAGCAAGAACCTGTCTGTACAAAAACTTAAAAATTAGCTGGACATGATGGTGCCTGCCTGTAGTTCTAGCTACTTGGGAGGCTGGGGTGGGAGAATTGCTTGAGCTCAGAAGGTCCAGGATACAGTGAGTGAAATCCTGCCTCTAAATTAATAAATAAATAAATACCTTTATCAACCTATATTCGTGCAATCTGTTCCATAGCTTTATTTGTCTAAACTAATCAATCTTTTTTTTCCTTTTCTTTTTTTTATAATGCTTATCTTTTCCTTCACTTGCTTCATGGAGAACTTCCTCAGTCTTCTTGGCTGCTCCATTCATTCATTCAATAATTACTTGCTGGGTTCTTCCTGGGAGCTGTCTGTCTCAGTCTCCCTGCTCACTAGCTGCTTTTTCCCATATGTCTCTCTTGTTTACTCCCATGAAGCCATGTTGTGCTGAACAGAGACCTCTCTTCTGAGCTCTGAAATCATATATCCATTTTTTTGCTTTATATCACAGATTTCAATTCCTACGTCTGACTCAGCATATTCCAAACTGAACATAGGTTTTCCTCCCCAGTTTTCACTTTCTTATCAGTGAATGTCAGCATTACTCATGAGATATACAAGCCCAAACACTGGGAATAAGTCTTATCTTTTTCCTGTCCTTCATCATCCTATCAATCACCAAATCACATTGACCTTGCCTACTTGATAGCTATGTAATCATTCCTTATTTTTATCTCTACTACCATGATCATAGCCTCAGTCACCATTATCTTATTTTTTGCACTACTCTAATTCACTAGTAGACAGTCCCTAGCATCTATTTTTGCTCATCTCCAATCTATTATTCACATGTTTACCCAGTGATCTATTAAATAAGCATTCATTTGATCGTGTTGCTCTCATGCTTAAAACTCTAAATAATATCCCATTACTTTTAGGACAAGATTCAAAATACTTAAAATGGCCTACAAAGACTTACCTTCCTTTCTTAGCTATTATTATTTCTCTTCTTCATCTGACTCTATGCATCAATCATGACAACTTCCTTTTGTTTCTCAAAGAACACTCTTTGTCACCTCAAGTCCTTTCTACACATTTTAAAATTGCATTTCTGTTCATATTAAGGCAGAAATAAATTATCCACATGGCTAGAAAACTTAAACAGCACAAAAATCTGTAAAATAAAAAACTAAAAGCTTTCCTCTCCCTCCTCCCTGTCACTCTTCTCAAAATAACCAATGTCATTTGCCTCTTGTATATTTTCCTAAAGTGTGTATGTGTGTGTGTGTGTGTGTGTGTGTGTGTGTGTGTGTGTGTGTGTGTATTTTGGGAGATGCAGGAGAAACGGGTGTACTCTATACTTCGTAATATAGTACAATGATTAAAATACAAATTTAGGAACTTGCCTGCTTGAATTCAAATCCCATTGTCTTGGGATGTTTAGGGTGTTGGTTTTCCAGCCAGAAATCTCTGTGGCCAGTGGTGCCTTTGCCCAAGTTTTCAATGAGGCCCACTGGGCTCATTCTGCCCATTTCATCTGGCAGGCTGCACTCAACTCGTGCTACTAGCCCAGATCCCACAACTGCTAAGGGTGACCCAGGCACAGAGTGGCAAGCAGTCTGTGAGTGAGCATGGGGTCCGGCCACTGTGCACAGTCAGGCATGTCAGCTGCGGTGGGGTGGGCAGCTGCAAGCATAGGCACAGGTGCCGGCTCTCAGCAGGACTGCGACTGGACCTGGCATACAACAAGTGGCTGCCACTGCAGGCACCAAGGAATGCAGTGGCACCCGGCAGCTTGGAGTTGCAAGGAACTGCAGAGCCCCAAAGAGGGAGTCATAGCCCTGACTCAGGGAGTTCCTAGGTCTGGGGTCACTGAAGGGCTGCTGTTCTTTTCTTCTCATCACCTGCAACTTGGCAAGCAGGGAGTGTGTTTCAGCCCTATTTGTGTTACAGCTCTTTCAGTCCCCCCATTTGGCAGGTCCTGAGTTCTTGCCCTGCATCCAGGAGGAATGAGGTATGTGGACAACTGGAGGGAGAGCAAAGTGGAGAGGAGCCTCATCAAATGACAGAACAGCTCTTAGGAGACCTGAAGTGGGTAGTTCCTTTCCACAGGCAGGTCATCCCAATAAGAGTCCAGCTCTCAGCAGAGAGGATACCCATAGTGGGCATTTCCTTTCTGTAGACAGAGAGTCCCAAGTATTCAGCTCTCAGTGGAGGGAGACCCAGAATGGGTAGCTCCTTTTCACAGGCAGGTCATCCAGATGACTGTCCCACTCTCAGAGGAGAGGAGACCCAGAATGGGTAGCTCCTTTCTGTAGGCAGGTCATCCCAACAAGTTGGGGAGAACCAAAATGGGAAGCTCCTTCCTGCAGCTGGTAGTCTCAATGTCTGTGTGAGTTTAACTGAGTCCAGGGTTATTATGGGCTCAGAAGGGAGGACGTGCTTGCTGATTGGTCAATGGGTGGTCATGGGCAGGCCCAGAGAAAGCATCATAAGTTCTCATTCTCGGCTGTGGATTCTACCTGGAACTGACAGCTCAGCCTCCAGGCTTCAGGCCATCCCTGGCTTGAAGAGACCAGGGATCCACCTCTTTCTGCCTAGAAACCCATCTGCCTCCTGCCATCAACATGTTCTCCATGGTGCCCAAGCTGTTCATGTCAAGGGGTGCCTGCAGACCCATGCTGAGCTGCCCTCAGCATCACTTCTGGCCTCTCTCCCACAGTCATTAGTGCCTGTAGTTATGAGGGGACTGAGGAAGTCAGGGGGCTGGCATGTCAATGCTACCCTGAGTGCATGCACACTCAGCTGGGTTGTGACAGCACCCAGGCTTGGCCATGAATTTGCTCCAAAATTGGAGTGGGCATTGGAAGCAGGGAGAGGTCAGGGAGCAGGAGCAGGCACTTCTGATCCTGTGAGGGCAGGGGGTGCTTCCTGGGCCCCCAAGAGTGCAAGGATGCCTGCGTCAGGAGCCGTGGCTGGGTGGCTGCAGCTGCGCCTGGAAGCATGGGGCTCCCACCCTGCCAACTCAGTAGGGGGCATGGCTCCCACCTGTTCCTGCCTCCCACCAGCTCCATGGAGAGCACAGCCCTGGATGCCTTTCCAGACGGGCTGCCAGCAGCATCACCATCTCTGCCACAAACTTGGCTTGTGACCTTAGGTGCAAGTTACTTATTCATTCTGTGTCTTAGTTTCTTTATCTGTAAAATGAGAAATCAATGGGCTCTGCTTTATAAATTGTGAATTAAATGAATACACACACACACACACACACACACACACATACACAAACACACACATAGCCACATGTAACTGATGCCGATTCTGCCCATAGCTGAGTATACTTATTTTGTTAATGTACACTAAACTTCAAAAATATCTATAGAATAAATACATGGGCCTAACATTTCTACTACAAGATGGTCCCAAACCCAAATCCCATTTATCACTCAGCCTCCAAAGGCTCAGTCTAACTGGTGATTATATTCTGGGTTAACTAACAACCAGAAAGCTCTGGACATTTCCTTTACCCACAATGTGTACTTACTTTAGCAAATAAGCACATGTCCTTTTGAGAAAGGAAAATGGAAACATTATAAAATGTATTATTGATGCTGTTATTATGGCTTTTTCTCAAAGTGGCTGGGTCTCCCCTTAATTCGTGAGCTTTGCGTCTAAGAACTGCCCCAGGACTGAGTAACTGTCTACTTACTGAGAAGTTATGGAGATTTATTGCTGTGGCTCAAGTCAGTTATCTGCTCACCAGGTGAGTTACATACCCCAGACAGAATCTTGGTGAAATCCTATGATCCACTTACGAATCCTATGATGAATTAGCCACCACCAGTGATTTCTGTAGATAAGACCATTATGAGAATTACTTGGTTCTGCTGCCTGTTATGGTGACTATACCCCTTCTGCCATGCTGAGATTCCTGCAGTGTCTCTCACTAGCTTCTTCAACCTGTAAAAAACCTGCCACTTCACACTTTTTAAGCACTTTGGTGCTTTTCTCACCAGTGCATTTATCATGAAGACATAAGTTTCTGTCAACCCCTTTGAGGGGACACAGGGAGTGGGTTCATTGGTCTCATATGGCACATGTGATTTAAAACTTAAGAGTGCCTTCCTTTGCAATACACTGATTGTTTTTCTCATATCAACTTTATTCAGTGTGGATCACCACTGAATATAGTTTTTAGTCAACTGAGTATTACCGCTGTTCAAGCTGTCATGATGAATTCCAAATCTCTGATGAATTAATATATATTGATGAATCTGACCAATGTAAAATTGTATATTGCACCTTGGTCTAGCACTTTGGAATTCTATTGTCTCAAATATTCTCTATGTTTTGTCTAGAAAAATTATCAAAATTTTGCAATTCCTTTACTAGTAAGCTTTCTCTTTCAAGGTTTAATTTGTGTTTGTGACCATCAGCCACGTAGGGTCTGATTCTAGTTACAGGTCTAGGAATTTTAAAGATGGTGATGGTAAGGCATAAAAAGAATTAACTTTGCATTACATTGTCTTCAAGCAAAGGAGGAACAAATCCCACAATAGACTGGAGATAAGGTGTTGCTTCTGCTAGCAAAGCATTCTCAGTGGAATCTGGGAATTTTGGGTAGTCTGAGTCATCTAAAACTCTCCCATTTCAATTGCTGGAGACTCATTCTTTCCCAAAGAATGTCTTAATTTTCCATGGGAGACTTGGTGAGTCTGTGAATTCATTCTAGGTTATCTCATGTGGAAGATTATCTATTTCTTCCCTTGTGCACCATGGGCTACCAAAATCCTGTCCCTAATGCTAGTTAGTTTTCAAAGCCATCAGCACTTATCTAATCCAATCTTAGTTTCCCTTAGTTCCAAGAAGTGAGTTGCCCACACATTTTTTTGACAGCCATTTCTAGATTACTCAAAGCTCTTAGTTTTATACAACAAAAGTTGAACCTGGATGTTATTTTAAACATGATTATTCCTTTTATTATATTTTGCATTGAGTTACCTTTTGATCCAACTTATTGATATTTATAGATCTTTATTTTATCTGCTATTCCAATATGCAATTATTATATATGCAAATATTAGTAATTTTCTCTTCCCCTTCAGTGTTTCTGTCTCATTCATTTCTCTTGTATATTTGCTTTTGCTAGTATTTACAAAACAATTTATTGATTGGATGTACATAATGGAGGTATTAGTGGGCATTCTTTTAGTGTTTGTGCCTTCTACAATTGGTTCACAATTAAGCTTATTGATGCTGACTTTTGGATTGAGGGAGATACATATGCAATAATAATTACAATTGTTTCAAAGGTATCTATACTTACTTTACTAAAGATATGTATGAAATACAAGCATACCTCATCTTATTGTGCCTGACTTTATTGTACTTCTCAGATTATATATGTATACACACACACACACACACACACACACACACACACACATATATATATACACACAGAGAGAGAGAGAGAGAGTCTTGCTCTGTCACCTGGGCTGGAGTACAGTGGTACAATCTTGGCTGACTGCAACCTCTGCCTCCAGGGTTCAAGCAATTCTCCTTCCTCAGCCTCCCGAGTAGCTGGAATTACAAGTACATGCCACCATGCCTGGCTAATTTTTGTATTTTTAGTAGAGACAGGGTTTCACCATGTTGGCCAGGCTGGTCTCGAACTCCTGACCTCAAGTGATCCACCCACCTCTGCCTTCCAAAGTGTTGGGATTACAGGCATGAGCCACCATACCTGGCAATCCTATATCTTTTACAAATTAAAGATTTGCAGCAATCCTGCATTGAGCAAGTCTGTCAGCACCATTTTTCAAAAGCGTGTGCTCTGTGTCATATTTTGGTAATCCTTATGACATTTCAAGATTTTTAATATCATTATATCTATTATGGTGCTCTGTGACCAATTATCTTTGATGTTACTATTGTAATTGGGGGGCATGACAAACTGTGTTACTATTAAATGGTGAACTAATCAATACATGTATGTGTTCTGACTGCTCTACCAGCTGTTGCCCTATCTCTCTCCTGCTCCTTGGACCTCCCTATTCCCAGATAAACAATATTGAAATTAGGTCATTTAATAACCTTATGATGGGAAAAAATGGCAGATAGGAAGCAGGACTAACTTCCAGCTCCCATTCTGACAGACAGAACTGTGTGTAGAGACTCACACTGTGAACTTTTGCTCTAAGAACCACCACAGAAATATTCCAGGAAAGCCAAGAGAATCCATAGACCTTTTGAAGGAGGTGGATTGTCACTGCAGGCTCCATGGGACAGCTGAGGAACTGTGGGTCTGCTTACTTTCTCAGCCGGTAGGCTTGTAGTCTGGGGCAAATTCTCAGCCTTGCTCACCAGCTGCCTGGAAATAAACTTGGTGCTGTTGAGGGGGCATGGTGGGAGTGAGACTGGCCTTTCAGGGTGTGGGTTCTGTGGGAGCTGGGTGAGGCCTGTGGCTGCCAGCTTTTCCCACTTCACTGATAACCTGTGTGATGCAGTAGAGACAGCTATAATCCCCCTAGGAACATAACTTCATTGGCCTGGGAACCACACCCACATACCCCACAGCAGATGCAGCAAGGAGAGTCTGAGCTCAGACACACCTACCACTTCCCCTACCTGATGGTCTTTCTCTAGCCACGCAGGTAGCTGAAGAGAAAGGACATAACCTCTTGGGAACTCTATGGCCCTGCCCACAACCTGAGAAACCTGAATACTTATCCGAAGGCAACCCTAGGGATAGCTTGTATCCTCCCTATACTACCATAGCTGATGAGCTCTTGAAAGAGCCACCTCCTGGCTGGCCACCAACCAACACAAAACTTGTGCACCCAACAAAATACAACTAAGGAACCTCACAGAGTCCACTTAACTTTCCTGCTACTTCCACCGGAGCAGGTGCTGGTACCCATGGCTAAGAGACCTGAAGATATATCACATCACAGCATTCTTTGCAGACAGTACCAACCCAGAGTCTGGTAGCTCCACTGGGTGGCTAGATCCAGAAGAGAAATAACAGCCACTGCAGTTTGGCTCTCAGGAAACTCCATCCCTGGGGGATAGGAGAGAGCATCTTATCAAGAGAGGAGCCCAAGGGACAAAAGAATCTGAAGAGCAGCCCTCGAGTCCCAGACCTTCCCTCTGACATAGCCTACCCAAATGAGAAGGAACCAGAAAAACAATGCTGGTAACACAACAAAACAAGGTTCTTTAACACCCTCCAAAAATCACACTAGCTCACCAGCAATGGATCCACACCAAGATGAAATTTCTGAATTGTCAGAAAAGTAATTCAGAAGGTCGATTTTTTTTTTTTT
>NW_012118265.1:6322340-6322662 GCF_000951035.1 Colobus angolensis palliatus
AGTGAAGCTCAGCTTAAAGAAATTTTAAAAAAGATACAGGATATGAATGAAAAAATCTCCAGTGAAATAGATAGCATAGATTAAAAAAAAAAAAATCACAACTTGTGGAAATGAAGGACACACTTAGAGAAACGCAAAATGCCTGGGAAAGTCTCCACAACAGAACTGAACAAGTAGAAGGAAGAACTTCAGAGTTCGAAGACAAGGCTTTCAAATTAACCCAATCCAACAAAGACAAAGAAAAACTGATTTAAAAAATGAATAAATCCTCCAAGAAGTTTGGGATTATGTTAAATGACCAAATCTATGAATAATTGGTGTT
>NW_012118265.1:6322712-6355907 GCF_000951035.1 Colobus angolensis palliatus
AACAAAGACAAAGAAAAACTGATTTAAAAAATGAATAAATCCTCCAAGAAGTTTGGGATTATGTTAAATGACCAAATCTATGAATAATTGGTGTTCCTGAGGAAGAACAGAAATCTAAAAGTTTGGAAAACATATTTGAGAAAATAATCTAGGAAAATGTCCCTGACCTTGCTAGAGATCCAGACATCCAATACAAGAAGCTCAAAGTGTACCTGGGAAATTCATTGCAAAAAGATCATTGCCTAGGCACATAGTCATCAGCTTATCTAAAGTCAAGACAAAGGAAAGAATTTTAAAGCTGTGAGGAAAAGCATCAGGTAATCTATGAAGGAAAACTTGTCAGATTAACAACAAATTTCTCAGCAGTAACCCTACAAGCTAGAAGGGATTAAGGTCCTATCTTTAGCCTCCTTAAACAAAACAATTATCAGCCAAAAATTTTGTATCCAGTGAAACTAAGCTTCACAAATGATGGGAAGATACAGTATTTTTCAGACAAAAAAATACTGAGAGAATTTGCCACTACCAAGCCAGCACTACAAGAACTGCTAAAAGGAGCTCTAAATCTTGAAACAAATCCTCAAAATACACCAAAATAGAACCTCCTTAAAGCATAAATCTCACAGGACCTATAAAACAATAACACAATGAAAAAAAAGAAAAAAAAAAAAACAAGATACATAAGTAACAAATAGCATGAATAGAACAGGACCACACATCTCGATACTAACATTAAATGTAAATGGCCAAAATGCTCCACTTAAAAGATACAGAATGGCAGAATAGATAAGAATTCACGAACCAAGTATCTGCTGTCTTCAAGAGACTCACCTGACACATGAAGACTCACATAAACTTAAGGTAAAGGGGTGGAAAAAGATATTACATGCAAATAGACACCAAAACCGATCAGGAGGAACTAATCTTATATCAGACAAAACAAACTTTAAAGCAACAGCAGTTAAAAAAGACAAAAAGAGACATTATATAATAATAAAAAGACTAGTCCAACAGGAAAATATCACAATCCTAAATATATATGCACCTAACACTGGAGCTCCCAAATTTATAAAACAATTACTACTAGATCTAAAAAATGAGATAGATGTCAACACAATAATAATGGGGGACTTTAATACTCCACTGACAGCACTAGACAAGTCATCCAGACAGAAAGTCAACAAAGAAACAATTAACTTAAATGATACCCTAGAACAAATGGATTTAACAGATATTTACAGAACATTCTACCCAACAATCTTAGAATATAGATTCTATTCATCAGCACATAGAGTATTCTCCAAGATAGATCATATAGCAGACCACAAAACAAGTCTCAACAAATTTAAGAAAATTGAAATTATAGCAAGTATTCTCTCAGACAAGAGTGGAATAAAATTGGAAATCAACTCCAAAAGGAACCCTCAAAACCATGCAAATAGGCTGGGCTTGGTGGCTCATGCCTGTAATCCTAGCACTTTGGGAGGCCAAGGTGGGCAGATCACAAGGTCAGGAGATCAAGACCTTCCTGGCTAACATGGTGAAACCCCATCTCTACTAAAAAAAATTAGCTGGGCATGGTGGCAAGCACCTGTAGTCCCAGCTACTTGGGAGGCTGAGGCAGGAGAATGGCATGAACCCAGGAGGCAGATCTTGCAATGAACCAAGATGGTGCCACTGCACTGCAGCCTGGGTGACAGAGCGAAACTCCATCTCAAAACAAAAGCAAAAACAAAAACAAAAAACACCATACAATACATGGAAATTAAATAACTTGCTCTTGAATGATTGTTGGGTCGAAAATGAAATCAATAATGAGATTTAAAAATTCTTTGAACTGAACAACAATAGTGACACAATCTATCAAAACCTCTGGGATACCAAAAGCAGTGCTAAGAGGAAAGTTCATACATTAAATGCTTATATCAAAAGGTCCGAAAGAGCACAAATAGACAATCTAACCCAAAATCACACCTCAAGGAGCTAAAGAAGCAAGAATGAACCAAATCCAAACCCAGCAGAGGAAAAGAAATAACCAAGATCAGAGCAGAACTAAATGAAATTGAGACAAAAAAATACAAATGATAAATGAAATAAAAAGTTAGTTCTTTGAAAAGATAAATAAAATTGATGGACCATTAGCAAGATTAACCAAGAAAAGAAGAGAGAAGATCCAAAAAAGTTCAATTAGAAATGAAATGGGAGATATTACAACCAATACAACAGAAATACAAAAGATCATTCAAGGCTACTACAAACATCTTTACATGAATAAACTAGAAAACTTAGAGGAGATGGATGAATTCCTGGAAATATACAATCTTCCTAGATTAAACTGGGAAGAAGAAGAAGCCCTCAACAGAGCAATAATAAGCAGCAAGATGAAAGTGATAATTAAAAAGTTACCAACAAAAAAAAGTCCAGGACCAGAAGAATTCACAGCTGAATTCCACCAGAAATTCGAAGAAGAATTGGTACCAATCTCTATGACACTATTCCAAAAGATAGAGAAAGAGGAAATCCTCCCTAAATCATTCTATAAAGCCAGTGTTATCCTAATACCAAAACAAGGAAAACACATAACAACAAAAAAAAGAAAACTATAGACCAATAACCTGAAGAACATAGATGCAAAAATCCTCAACAAAATACTAGCTAGACAAATCCAACAGCATATCAAAAAGATAATCCACCATGATCAAGTATGTTTTCATACCAGGGATGCAGGGATTGTTTGACATATGTAAGTCAATAAATGTGATAGACCACATGAACAGAATCAAAAACAAAAATCACATGCTTATCTCAATAGATGCAATAAAAGCATTTGACAAAATCGAGCATCCCTTTATGATTAAAACTCTCAACAAAATCAGCATATAACGGACATAACTCAAGGTAATAAAAGCCATCTATGACAAACCCACGACCAACATTATACTGAATGGGGAAAAGTTGAAATCATTCCCCTTGAGAACTGGAACAAGACAAGGATGCCCACTTTCACCCACTTCTATTTAGCCTAGTACTGGAAGTCCCAGCCAGAGCAATGAGACAAGAGAAAGAAATAAAGGGCTTCCAAATCAGTAAAGAGGAAGTTTAACTGTCGCTGTTTCCTGATGACATCATAGCATACCTACAAAACCCTAAAGAGTCATCCCAAAAGCTCCTAGAACTGATAAATGAATTCAGCAAAGTTTCAGGATACAAAATTAATGTATACAAATCAGTAGCTCTGTTATACACCAATAGTGACCAAACTGAGAATCAAATTAAAAAGTCAACTATTTTACAATAGCTGCAAATAAAATAAAATAAAATAAAATAAAATACTTAGGAATATACCTAACCAAGGAGGTAAAAGACCTCTACAAGGGAAACTGTAAAGCACAGCTGAAAGAAATCATAGATGTCACAAACAAATGAATACATATTCCATGTTCATGGTTGGGTAAAATCATTATTATGAAAATACCATACTGCCAAAAGTGAACTACAAATTCAATGCAATTCCCATCAAAATACCATCATCATTCTTCACAGAACTAGAAAAAACAATCCCAAAATTCATATGGAATCAAAAAAGAGCCCACATAGCTAAAGCAAGACTAAGCAAAAAGAACAAATCTGGAGGCATCACACTACCCTACTTCAAATTATACTGTAAGGCCATCGTCACCAAAACAGAATGGTACTGGTATACCAATAAGCACATAGATTAATGGAACAGAATAGAGAACCCAGAAATAAAGCCAAATATTTACAGTTGACTGATCTTTGACAAAGCAAACAAAAACATAAAGTGAGGAAATGACACCCTATTCAACAAATGGTGCTTAGATAATTGGCGAGCCACATGTAGAAGAATGAAACTGGATCCTCATCTTTGACTTTACACAAAAATCAACTCAAGATGGATCAAAGATTTAAATCTAAGACCTGAAACCACAAAAATTCTAGAAGATAACACTGGAAAAACCCTTCTAGACATCAGTTTAGGCAAAGACTTTATGACCAAGAACACAAAAGCAAATGCAACAAAAACAAAGATGAATAGATGACACTTAATTAAACCAAAAAGCTTCTGCACAGAAAAAGAAATAATTAGCAGAATGAACAGATAACTCACAGAGTGGAAGAAAATTTTTGCAATCTATACTTCTGACAAAGGACTATATCCAGAATAACCCAAACAAATCAGCAAGGAAAAAACAAACAATGCCATCAAAAAGTGGGCTAAGAACATGAATAGACAATTCTCAAAAGAAGATATACAAATGGAAAAAAAAAAAAATGCTCAACATCACTAATTACCATAGAAATGCAAATCAAAACACAATCCACAATGTGATACCACCTTACTCTTGCAAGAATGGCCGTAGTCAAAAAATTTTTTAAAACTAACAGATGTTGGCATGGATGTGGTGAAAAGGGAACACTTTTACACTGTTGGTGGGAATGTAAACTAGTACAACCTCGATGGAAAACAATGTGGAGATTCCTTCAAGAACTAAAAGTAGATCTACAATTTGATTCATCAATCCCACTACTGGGTATCTACCCAGAGGAAAAGAAATCATTATACAGAAAAGATATTTGCACACACGTGTTTATAGCAGCACAATTTGCAATTGCAAAAATATGGAACCAGCCCAGATGCTCCTCAACCAATGAGTAGATAAAGAAAATGTGGTATATATATATATAACCATGGAATACTACTCCACCATAAAAAGGAATGAAATAATGGCATTCGCAGCAACCGGGATGGAATTGAAGAACTTTTTTTTTTTTTTTTTTTTTTTTGATACAGAGTCTCGCTCAGTAGCCCAGGCTGGAGTGCAGTGGCGCGATCTCGGCTCACTGCAAGCTCCACCTCGCAGGTTCACGCCATTCTCCTGCCTCAGCCTCCCAAGTAGCTGGGACTACAGGTGCTGGCCACCACACCCAGCTAATTTTTTTTTTGTATTTTTAGTAGAGACGGGGTTTCACCATGTTGGCCAGGATGGTCTCGATCTCCTGACCTCGTGATCCACCCATCTTGGCTGCCCAAAGTGTTGGGATTACAGGCGTGAGCCACTGCGCCCGGCCTGAAGAACATTATTCTAAGTGAGGTAACTCAGGAATGAAAAACCAAACATTGTTATATTCTCACTCATAAGTGGGAGCTAGGCTATGGGGACGCAAAGACGTAAGAATGATACAATGGACTTTGGAGACTCAGGGAAAAGGGTGGGAGGTGGGTGAGGGATGAAAGATTTACACATTGGGTATAGTGTACACTGTTTGGGTAATGGGAGCACCAAAATCTCAGAAATCACCACTAAGAAACTTATTCACATAATCATACACCATCTGTTCCCCAAAAACCTATTTAAATAAAAAGTAAATTATATTACTTAAAAATATATAAAATAACCTTACAATGGACTCTAAGTGTTCACGTGAAAGGAAGAATCACACATCTCTCACTTCAAATGAAAAGCTAGAAATAAATGAATAAGCTTAGTGAGAAAGACATGTTGAAAGTTAAGATAGGCCAAAAGCTGTCTCGTGTGCTGAACAGTTAGCTAAGATATGAATTAAAAGAAAAAAACGTTATTGGAGAAAATTAAAAGTGCTACTCCAGTGAACACAGGAGTAATAGAAAAGCAAAACAGCCCTATTGCCAATATAAAGAAAGTTTTGTTGGCCTGGAGAGAAGATCAAACAAGCCACAACATTCCCTTAAGCCAAACCCTAATTCAGAGCAAGGCCTTAACTCTATTCAATTCTGTGAAAGCTGAGAGAGGTGAGGGAACTGCAGGAGAAAAGTTGGAGGCTAGCAAAAGTTGGATCATGAGGTTTAAGCAAAGATACTGTCTCTATACCATCAAAGTACAAGATGAAGCAGCAAGTGATAATATAGAAGTTGCAGCAAGTTATCCAGAAGATCTAGCTAAGATCTTTCCTGATTTGGAACAACTGATAAAGATTCAAAAGAAAAAGGAATTAGAAATCATTTTTTTTTTACATTCTAAAAACTGATTTTAAATGTAAGCAATACTTGTTATTTTTCCCAATTTAAAATTTCTCCAGGAATGAAATTTAATGTTTTGAGCTGCCTCATAATGAAGTGCATAAATAATTACCACTTTGCCTCCAGAGGGTGATATTATCCAGCTAACTGGTGAAAGCACACTATTACATGTCATTTTAAATCAATCCCAAGTAGCTTTTTAAATGTGAGTCCCTAATTTTAGAGCATCTTTATGTAAATTTTGGAAATAGATTTCTCTGCCTCCTAGAAGAGCATCAATGTGTAATAAAGTGTAATAAAGATTTTTAATGATATACCATCTGTTGTTAGAGCATATTATACAGACGAATGGATGTAAGTCTGGAAGTTACAAGTTGAGGGGCATTAAATGCATTTATTTGAGTACTACATTTTGAGTGGAAAGTGTCACACATGAAAATCACCATCTTCGTAAGTTTTCAGTCTTTGTTAAGTGATACTACTAATGATGACGTTGATGATGGTGTTGGGAGAAGAGTAAATGGTGATGCCAGTCTTGGGAAACATGTGTAAGAACCTCTCTGGAAATTGTTTTTAGAGAAACATAAGTTTGAAGTCATATTCAACTTTCTGGCCTCAAATGACATCACAAACTTGGTTGCATATCTTACACAGAAAATTCTATCTGAGATAATTTTTGATGCTTCAAAAAATCAAATTTACTCCTTAAGACTGAATATTTGACACCTCTGAGGATATGTATAAAAATGTATTGTAGACTCCAATGGAAGTTGAAAAATATGACAATGACAGCATTATTGGAACTTAGCCTCCTGGGATGATTATTTTGTATGGGAAAACACTCAGATGGATGCTTTGATAAAAACTGCTAGTTGTCCTCTATATCCATTTTCTTTTCATACATGGTAGTAGAATCCCTGATTTTTAGCTGGATACATGACCACGTGGAAGAAAGGCTACATTTCCTTGCCTTCCTCCAAACAAGATAAAGTCATGCCGCTTGGTTTTGGTCAATGGGATATAAGCAGAAGTGTCATGTGGCAACCTTGAATTTTCATTGCTAGACAAATATCTGTGCATTTTTTGTCCTTTCTTCTTTGTCCCTATCTCTTTCCTACAGACTGAAATGTGACAAAATAGTTGGACTAAAACAGTTACTTTGGCCCATGAGGTGACCTTGAGATTGGAGGTCACATAAATAGTAGAGCAGCAACACATAGAATTCATATACTTGAAACATTTATGGGATCCAGCCCTATACAAGTCCTAGACTGCATAACTTCAGGCTTTTATGTAAGAGAGAATTTTATGTAAGCATATCTGTTCTGCAAGTAGCAGTCATTAGGTGCCTCAGTGACTCAAAAGCAACCTCACCCTATATGGTAAGTGTGAATAAGTTCCAGTATGTTTGTTTAAATTATATGCTTTTAGAATAACAGTAAAAACTCAACAAATAGTTTTAGAATAACAGTAAAAACAGAAGTGTTTTGCAATTTAACAAACTCAGTTATGCTTTATAGTCATATTCTTGTATTATCATTTAAATATTAATTTTCAAAAAACTCTGGGAGTTGGGAAAAATATTGGAGTACACTGAGGTGGCCAGGAATGGGAGTAGTGGTAAGGAGAAGCTGCATTCCAGATTTCCTCGTACAGAGTTTAGGAGAGGATATGAGGCCTCTTGTGGTTTACCTGAAATCTGGAGTTGCTCAGTTCTTAGTTATTAATTCTATCACGAATATTTATTTGGTGACCATTGTGCTATAGGCACTATTACAGGGGATTACTGTAACATAATGATTAGAACAGACAAGTTATAAGTCTCACAGAACTTTTATTTTAGTGGGAGGGCACAGATGGTAACGAGTAACCAAATAAATATATAATATGTGAGAGGTGGTAAGTGTTATGTAGAAATTAAGCAGGACTAAGAGGTATAATGGAAACGATTGCAGGTTAAGAGGGAAAGGATGACAATTCCGAGATGTTCTTTCAGTCAAGAACAAGGCAGGTATTTAAATAACCTTATACTTAGGTCTACTGTTCTTAGTATGTTCCAGCTCCTGCATCGTCACTGTTGAGCACACAGGAGCACACAATGACAACTTTCTTCTAATCCCAAGAGCAATATGAAACTTGTGATCGTTAATATTGAGTGTAACTTGATTCGATGGAAAGATACAAAGTATTCGTCCTGGGTGTGTCTGTGAGGGTGCTGCTAAAGGAGATTAACAGTTGAGTCAGTGGGCTGGGAAAGGCAGACCCATCCTTAATCTGGGTGGGCACAATCTAATCAGCCACCAGTGTGACTAGAATATAAAACAGGCAGAAAAATGTGAAAAAGAGACTGACCTAGCCTCCCAGCCTACATCTTTCCCCCATGCTGGGTGCTTCCTGCCCTTGAACATCGGGCTCCAAGTTCTTCAGTTTTGGAACTCGGACTGGCTCTCCTTGCTCTTCAGCCTGCAGATGGCCTGCTGTGGGACCTTGTGATTGTGTGAGTTAATACTTGATAAACTCATATGTACATAGACATGTACATGTACATATACATATACATACACATTCCGTTAGTTCTGTCCCTCTAGGGAACCCTGATGAATACGAGAGTCATACACTTGGATTCTCCTTAGAGCTTGAATTTTAGGATGAGAAAGACGAGGTCCCGTATTTTTTGTCTGTTTCAGGTTGCTTTTAAATTCAAACACACATCTTGACAATAACATTGGCATTTTATAAGAGCCTAATCTATGTTCACTTTTTACATATTATCCCAGAGATGATGCTTTTATTTCTCATCACTTTTATCAACTTCAATGGATAGATTTTACAAATATTTTGACACTGAGAAAGTAGTCCTGTAACAAAAAGCATGGAATTCAAGATGGGAAGAAAAATACATGTGTTTACAGGCATAGCTCAGAGATACTGCATGTTCAGTTCCAGACTACCACAATAAAGTGACTATCACAATAATGTCAAATGAATTTTTTAGTTTCTCAGTAACTATAAAAGTTATGTTTACACTATACTGTAGTCTAGTAATTGTTCGATAGCATTATGTTTTTAAAAATCTACATATCTTAATTAAAAACATTTTATTGCTAAAAATGCTAATCACCAGCTAAACCTTTAGCAAGTTGTAAAGGGTCTTTCTTCAGTGTTGATAGCTGCTGATTAATCAGGGTGGCGGTTGTTGAAGATTGAGGTGACTGGCAATTTCTTAAAATAAGACAGCAGTGATATTTGCCACATTGATTGACTCTTTATTTTATGAAAAATTTCTCTGTAGCTTGTGACACTGTTTGATAGCCTTTTACCCACAGTAGAACTTCTTTCAAAATTGGAGTCAATCCTCTCAAACCCTACTGCTACGTTTTCATCTAAGTTTATGGAATATTCTAAATCATTTATTGTAATTTCAACAATGTTCATAGCATCTTCACCAGGAGCAGATTCCATCTCAAGAAACCACTCTTTTTGCTCATCCACAAGAAGTAACTCTTTATCCATTCAAATTTAGCCATCTAGTCACATCTTTAGACTTCATTTCTAATGTAGTTCTCTTTTTATTTTCACCACATTTGCAGTTACTTCCTCCACTGAAGTATTGAACCTCTCAAAGTCACCTATGAAGGTTGGAATCAATTTCATTTAAGCTCCTGTTAATGTTGATATTTTGACCTCCTCCCCATGAATCATGAATGTTCTTAATGACATGTAGAATGGTGAATTCTTTCCAGAAGGTTTTTGGTTTACTTTGCCCATATCTGTCAGAGGAATTCCTATCTATGGCAGCAATAGCCTTAAAAACTGTATTTCTTAAAATAATAAAACTTGAAAGCCCAAATTACTCCTTGATCCATAAGCTGCAGATGTATTAGTCCATTTTCATGCTACTGATAAAGACATACCCGAGATTGGGAAGAAAAAGAAGTTTAATTGAATTTATAGTTCCACATGGTTGGGGAGGCCTCAGAATCATGGTGGGAGGTGAAAGGCACTTCTTACATGGTGGCGGCAAGAGAAAATTAGGAAGAAGCAAAAGCAGATACTCCTGATAAACCCATCAAGTCTCATGAAACTTACTCACTATCATGAGACTAGCACAGGAAAGACTGACCTCCATGATTCAATTACCTCCTCCTGGGTCCCTCCCACAACACATGAGAATTCTGGCAGATACAATTCAAGTTGAGATTTGGGTGGGAACACCACGAAACCATGTCATATCATTCCGCCACTGTCCCCTCCAAATCTCATGTCCTCACATTTTAAAACCAATCATGCCTTCCCGACAGCCCCCAAAGTCTTATTTCAGCATTAACCCAAAAGTCTACAGTCCAAAGTTTCATCTGAGACAAGGCAAGTCCCTTCCGCCTATGAGCCTGTAAAATCAAAAGCAAGCTAGTTACTTCCTAGATACAGTGCAGGTACAGTATTGGGTAAATACAGGCTTTCCAAATGGGAGAAACTAGCCAAAACAAAAGGGTTATATGGCCCATGTAAGTCCAAAATTCAGTACAGCATTCAAATTTTAAAATTCCTTTGACTCCATGTCTCACATCCAGGTCATGCTGATGCAAGAGGTGAGTTCCTATAGTCTTGGGCAGCTCCCCACCTCTAGCTTTGCAGAGTACAGCCTCCCTCCAGGCTGCTTTCATGGGTTGGTATTGAGTGCCTGTGGCTTTTCTAGGTGCACAGTGCAAGCTGTCAGTGGATCTAGCGTTCTGGGGCCCTCCTCTCACAGCTCCACTAGGCAGTGCCCCAGTAGGGACTCTGTGTGGGGGCTACAAACCCACATTTCCCTTCCTCACTGCCCTGGCAGAGGTTCTCCATGAGGGCCCTTCCCCCTGCAGCAAACTTTTTTCTGGGCATCAGGTCATTTCCATACATCTTCTGAAATATAGGTGGAGTTTCCCAAACCTCAATTCATGACTTCTCTGCACCTGCAGGCTCAACACCATGTGGAAGCTGCCAAGGCTTGGGGCTTCCACCCTCTGAAGCCACAGCCCAAGCTCTACATTGGCCCCTTTCAGCCATGGCTGGAGCAGCTGGGACACAGGGCACCACATCCCTAGGCTGCACACAGCACGGGACCCTGGGTTCAGTCCCTGAAACCACTTTTTTTCCTCCTGCTCCTCCAGGCCTGTGATGGGAGGGGCTGCTGTGAAGGTCCCTCACATGGCCTGGAGATAGTTTCCCCATGGTCTTTGGAAGTAACATTAGGCTCCTTGCTATTTATGCAAATTTCTGCAGCCAGCTTGAATTTCTCCCCAGAAAACGGGTTTTTCTTTTCTATCTCATTGTCAGGCTGCAAATTTTCTGAACTTTTATGCTCTGCTTCCCTTGTAAAACTGAATGCTTTTAACAGTACCCAAGTCACCTGTTTAATGCTTTGCTGCTTAGACATTTCTTCCATCAGATAACCTAAATCATCTCTCTCAAATTCAAAGTTCCACAGTTCTTTAGGGCAGGGGCAAAATGCCACCAGTCTCTCTGCCAAAACATAATAAGAGTGACCTTTGCTCCATTTCCCAACAAGTTCCTCATCTCTATGTGACACCACCTCAGTCTGCAACTTATTGTCCAATATCACTATCAGCATTTTGGGCAAAGCCCTTAGACAAGTCTCTAGAAAGCCCCAAACTTTCCTACATTTTTCTGTCTTTTTCTGAGTCCTCCAAATTTTTCCAATCTCTGCCCATTACCCAGTTCCAAAGTCACTTCCACATTTTCGGGTATCTTTTCAGCAACACCCCATTCTACTGGTACCAATTTACTATATTAGTTGGTTTTCATGCTGCTGATAAAGACATATCTGAGACTGGGAAGAAAAAGAGATTTAATAGGACTTACAGTTCCACATGGCTGGGGAGGCCTCAGAATGATGGCAGGAGGTGGAAGGCACTTCTTACATGGTGGAAGCAAGAGAAAATAAGAAGTGAAACAGGAAACCCCTGATAAACCCATCAGATCTCATGAGACTTACTCACTATCATGAGACTAGCATGGGAAAGACCAGCCCCCATGATTCAATTATCTCCTCCTGGATTCTTGGAAATCTGGGAGGTACAATTCAAGTTGAGATTTGGGTGGGGACACAGCCAAACCATATCAGATAGTATGTAAGCAGGCGTGAAAGCAACATTAGTCTCCTTGTACACCTCCATCAGAGCTCATAGTTGACCAAGTGCATTATCAACAAGCAGTAATCTGTTGAATGAAATCTTTTTTTCTGATCAGTAGGTCTCAACAGTGTGTTTAAAATATTCACCAAAGCCTGCTGTAAACAGATGTACTGTCATTCAGGCTTCATTATTCCATGCATGGAGCACAGGCAGGGTTACTTAAGCGTGATTTTTAAAGATCCTGGGATTTTCAGAATGGTAAATAAGCTCTGTCTCCAACTTAAAGTCACCAGCTGCATTAGCCCCTAACAAGAGAGTCAGCCTGCCCTGTGAAGCTTTGAAGCCAGATATTGACTTCTTTCTAGCTATGAAAGTCCTAGATGGCATCTCCTTCAAATAGAAGGCTGTTTGTCTGCATTAACAATTTGTTGTTTAGTATAGTGATATTCATCAATGATCTTAGCTAGATCTTCTGAATAACTTGCTGCAGCTTCTACATCAGCCCTTGCTGCTTCATCTTACACTTTGGTGTTACGGAGACAGCTTCTTTCCTTAAACCTCATGAACTAACCTCTTCTAGCTTCCAAGTTTTCATCTGCAGTTTCCTCACCTCTTTTAGCCTTCGTGGAATTGAAGAGAATTGGAGCTTTGTTCGGGATTAGGGTTTGGCTTAAGGGAATGTTGTGGTTGGTTTGATAGTCTATCCAGACCAACAAAACTTTCTCCATACCAGCAATAAGGCTGTTTTGCTTTCTTATCATTCCTGTGTTCACTGGAGTAGCACTTTTAATTTTCTTCAAGATTTTGTTTTTTTTTTTTTTGCATTCACAAATTAACTAATTATTTAGAACAAGAAAACTAGCTTTCGGTCTATCTTGACTTTTAACATGCCTTTGTCACTAAACTTAATAATTTATTTCTAGCTTTTGATTTAAAGTGAGAGGTGAGTGACTCTTCCTTTCACTTGAACACTTAGACTTCCTTTCACGTGAACATTGTAAGGTTATTAAATGACCAATTTCAATATTGTTTCTCCAGGAACAGGGAGGCCCAAGGAGAGGGTGAGAGACGAGAGAACAGCTGGTACAGCTGTCAGAGCACACACATTTACATATTAAGTTTGCCATTGGACATGGGTGGTGAAACCCTGTATCTACTAAAAATACAAAAGGCTGTCAATCTCTAATTAAAAATACCCTACCAGAGAGACTACTGATGGTATTGTTCTCCCTTTGGAGACAGAGCAACCTCTCAGTAAAGTAGAAGAAATAATTAGTATCCTTACTTGCAACATACAGTGTAAATTTAAATTCTTTATAATAATCTTCAAGGTTTTGTGACAAAATCTCTTCTCTTTCTAGCCTCATAGTCCTTAAAATTATAATTGTCTTATTTAATATGCCTCCTGTCCTCTATTTCAGTGTGTAAGGATATTCTTATTTCCCACACTAGTAGATTCCTGTGCCTCTTAGTTTCATAAATAGGAGAACAACATAAGTTCTTAAAAAGTACATCAAAGTTTTCATAACCTTGGAGTACCAGAAACAATTTCCAAATTCCAAATAATGTATCAAATCATGCAAGGGAAATTTGACCTTTCACACACATACAAAGATAGGTGTATGTGTACAGCTCTTTCCCTGCAGATACATTGAATCTTAGAAGAAGGGAAAGAATACATTTCTTTAGCAGCCACCATATCTTTTATATTGTTCAAGTATTTTGCATTCAAAATGTATTTGAAGACTTACAACCACCTGAAAAAATAGCTATTATTCTTTATATAGTTCAATGGCTATATATTTCAACAATATTGAAATTGGTCATTTAATAACCTTACAATGTTCAAGTGAAAGGAAATCTAAGTGTTCAAGTGAAAGGAAGAGTATACACCTTTGTATGTGTATGAAAGAGTATACACATGCACCTATCTTTGTATTTCACATTTTTGTATATACACATATATTAAATATTTGTCAATAAAAATGAAATACACATATCTAAAAACAACATTAGAAGATAATATCTAGCCAGGTGGAAAATTGCATCATATGTGACAAACAAAGTTAATAATTGCCAGCAGAGAGGAAACTTTTAGACATGATTATGGAAGAGGTATATATCCCAAGAAAGTTAACAAAGTATCTGAATTCACAATTTAAATAAAGGGCATATATGAGATAGACGAGAAATTTTCAGATACACGGAATTTTTCCTCTTCATTGATTATCATAGAAAAGAAATTTACAAGTATGAGATGCTGTTTTCTTTCTATCTGCAAAGATTTTATAAGAAATTATTTTGAAGGCTGGGTGCAATGGCTCATGCCTATAGTCCTAGCACTTCGGGAGGTCAAGGCGGATGGATCACTTAAGGCCAGGAATTCCAGGCCAGCCTGGCCAACATGGTGAAACTCCATCTCTACTAAAAATATACAAATTAGGTGGGCATAGTGGCACATACCTGTAATCCCAGCTACTTTGCTCCTGATGTCCCAAAACAATTGCAATGGTAACATCAAAGATTGCTGATTACAAAGCACTATAATAGTTATAATAACAATAAAAATTTTGAAAATATTGCAAAAATTACCAAAATGTGACATAGAGGCAGGAAGTGAGCATACGCTATTGGAAAAATGACTCCAACAGACTTGCTCAACAGAGAATTGCCACACACCTTTAATTTGTTAAAAATGCAACATCTTTGAAGCACACTAAAGTAAAACACAATAAAATGTGGTATGCCTGCAGTGGTCATGCCATCCTAATCACTACCCAGGTGTGGCTGAGCAAGTCACTAAGCTCATTTCTCCATATGTAAGATGAGAAACATTGAAAAGCTTTTAGGGTTAAATGAGATCTTTCCTGTGGAGGAATGTGAAATTACTATAAGACCCTTGACACTGACAGTTATTATTGTATCCATTGTTCTCTGAAGGACCAGTGAAAAGGATGTTTTAGGGTGTTGAAATTCCTTGAAGCTCGTGTGAATGCTGTGTGGGCAGAGAGAGCAGCAGCTTCTGGTAGGCAGAGTTTGAGTAAGCACACATTTGTTTAAACTTGTTTCCTTAATTTACTACAGCTATTATTCTCTGCCAGTAAGGACATATTTTTAACATTCTATGAATAATTGTGAATTAAAGGCAAATTTGTGAAACATACACCTATCTTTGTATTTCACATTTTTCTCTCTATATATACATATATTAAATATTTGTCAATAAAAATGAAATGCACATATCTAAAAACAAAATTAGAAGATAATATCTAGCTAGGTGGAAAATTGCATCATATGTGACAAACAAGGTTAATAATCCCCAGCAGAGAGGAAACTTTTAGACATGATTATGGAAGAGGTATATATCCCAAGAAAGTTAACAAAGTATCTGAATTCACAATTTAAATAAAGGGCATATATGAGATATATGAGAAATTTTCAGATATATGGAATTTTTCTTCTTCACTGATTATCAAAGAAAAGAAATTTACAAGTATGAGATGCTGTTTTTTTCTATCTGCAAAGATTTTATAAGAGTTTATTTTGAAGGCTGGGTACCATGGCTCATGCCTGTAATCCCAGCACTTTGGGAGGCCAAGGTGGATGGATCACTTGAAGCCAGGAGTTCCAGACCAGCCTGGCCAACATGCTGAAACCCCGTCTCCACTAAAAATACACAAATTAGCTGGGCATAGTGGCACACACCTGTAATCCCAGCTACTTGGGAGGCTGAGGCACAAGAATCACTTGAACTCAGCAGGTGGAGGTTGCAGTGAGCCGAGAGCGTGCCACTGTACTCCAGCCTGGACGGCAGCATGAGACTCTGTCTTTAAAAAAAAAAAAAAGAAAAAAATTGTTTTTAAAGCAGTATGTGTTCAAGAGAAGGGAGAAATGGGCATTTTTATATACTTCTGGTAGGTGTATGAATTGGCACAGCTAGAGAGAATTTGGTAATGTGAACAAAAAGTCATCAAAATGTTCAAACGATCAAAAAGTCTTGAAAATGGAACTCTTGTTTTATTTCCATAAATGTATCTAGTTAGAAATAATATAAAATGCACACAAAATTTTACAAACTTGGATATTCATCAGAGTATTTTTTTAGAAAAGAAAGAAATCAAAATATCTAATCACAGGGTACTGATTAAATGAACTACGTGATTAATAGTAAAGCCACTTAATGGTATGGAAAATTTCTTTAAAATATTGTTAATATGCATAACACAGTCACTAAATGAATACGTGGAGAGATACATTTAAAAAATGATGTGAGAGTCAATAAGCAGTTTTTCTTTGTATTGAATTATAAATATTCCAATTAATGTATCTGCAATGAATATGCATTCATCTATAATAAATCCTTATAAATGATTATAAATAAATCCCAATGAAAAGAATTTATTTGTCTTAAAAACTATTAAACACTGGGACCTAGGGTAGAAAATTCTACTCTCTAAGTGTGCTTCCTTTCTCTTGAATGTGTGTACCATTCAGTGGCTAATGTGAGTTCACTGTGGGTCAGGAGAAGTTAAATATTTCAAATTAAATACAGCAGAATTTGTCCTGGTTTAAGGGGTCATTTTGAGATACACATTGTGTCAATTCAAAGATCTGACAATTTCCTCCTGTCAAGGAGTCTCTCCTGCCATCATCCTTCCCTGAATGTGTTGAGGTTGCAGAAGGAACATAATATGTCTAGGATGAGAGAGCCTTCTCCAGGTTGTCTATGAATACACTGTCTTGTGCCACTGATTTCTGAGTATTGGTCTCTCTTTTAAAATGTAGATTTTATTGTTACTCAGATACGGTAAAGCCAATAGATCAATAGGTGATTCTCATTGAAAAGATAGTTTGTTACTCACAGTTCCAAGAGAAGGGGACACGTCACTTCACGTGGGTGGCCACGTGGGTAAGTACCAGGATCAGGAGGTAAGGGAATTGAGGAAAAAGCATGGGCAAGAGGCTTTATTATGATATCTGAGGGAAGAAGTGGATGAGGCAGAGTAAGCAAGCTTAGGATTGGCTAGTTTGAATAATGTCAGCAGCCTCTAGGTTTAGGTGCTATTTCTAGTTATTTGGCACCTGGTGGTGGGGTGTTTAGGGCAGGCGGATAGTGGCCCTGAATGTAAGAGTTTAATAGAAATGGCTGGGGATGTAGGCATTGGATTGGTTAGTTTGCATATGAAAGGTACACTTGCATACAGCAAGTCCTTTACCATCTCCAGAAATTGGCTAGCCTTTGGAAGGGCAGACTCTCCAGGGTCAGTAAGGCCCCAGATGTGAAAACACCAGGAACACATGGTTAGTACAGCCTTTCTTCCTGCACCAATCCCTAATAGAACTTCCCTTTCCTGATCTCCAAGTAGCTGATATCTCCAACACCCGTGGATCCTACCCTTAACTCAGTCACAAGGTTGCACCTCCTGCCAGTTTCTTGCCTGGATTTGCCTCTTCTGGCCCCTGGTTCTCTTGGTGATTTCACTTCACGTTATGTGGTACTGGCGTAGTTGCAGAATCTGCTGTTAACGCTACACATGCCTAGGAAACTAAGGCCTGAATTCAAGCTGTCTTTCTGCCTAAACACCCACAATAAATTTTGTTCCTTTTCTATAGTTCAACAAATACTGGAGTCCAATACTAGTGGCAGTATTGACCCAAAGTAGCAAAGTCAAGATGACACAAACACCTCTGCTTTGGAAATCTCCCTCAGCTGTGTTTCTGGGGAACAGACATTTGAGTGTGATTTCCTGCCTTTCTTTCCTCTCCTCTGGCCCTTCCTTTCTCTCCACTCCACACTTTGCAATTTATTTCCTCCTCTAAACATCAGGAGAGCTTTCCTCTTTCCTGATAACATTCTTACTTCTCCAAACTCTACACTTTATAAAAGCAACAGTGTGACTGGAGTCACCTGGGGCTGGCTTTTATTATTGAAGCTGTGAAAAGACCAAGAGTTAGGTTTCACTGGTGACGTTAAATACAATGATTTGGTGTATGTTTTGGATGGACGTTTGTCCCCACAATCCTCTTCATATATTGAAACCCTAACCCTCATTGTGATGGTATTTGGAGATGAGGTCTTTGAGCACTGATTAGGTTTAGATTAGGTCTTGAAGATGGATTAGGTCCAGTAGGATCAGTGGCATTATAAGAAGAGACATCAGAGTGCTTGCTTGCTTTCCACAAGCTGTTACCAAGGGAAGGCCATGGGAGCATACAGTGAGGAGTCAGCTCTCTGCAAGCATGGAAGAGAAGGTCCTCACCAGAACCTGATCATGCTGGCACCTGATCTCAGACTTCTGGCCTCCAGAACTGCGAGAAAATCAGTGTCCATTGTTTAAACCTCCCAGACTGTGGTGTTTTGTATAGCAGCCTGCATAGATTAAGGCAATCTGTTGAAGTATATTATTCTTGCGACAATCTCATCCTAGTAAATTTTGCATGCCCACAAAGGACATTTAGTTCACCTGTATATCTTTCCTTTCCAGAAGAAAAATTTCTCAGGCTCTGTTATTCTCATCTCTTTAAGTTGATTGAGGGAAACTTTGATACTGTGCAAAGTCCTCACCTTTCTCTGATAAAGGATGTTAACACTTTCCCCAGAATGCGGAGCTTTTTTCTATTCCTAGCTCCATGTTTATCCTTTCAGGCACCCTCCTTTACCAATGGGAAGCTTAGTCAAAACTGCAAGCAATGCTTCCCCTGAGGCAGCATAAAGTATGGATAAGGCTTGCAGTCCTGGGGTGGAGGCACTTAGCAGCTGTCAGATGGAAGGCAGCAGGGTAGCCCCAGCCCAAATCGCCCACTGTGCTTCTCATTTGCCCAAGTCACTGTCTAATCTCTGGCCCTCAGTCAATAATTGAAGAGGGATAAAGGTGCAGATGGAGCCTCAGGGACCTTTTCATCTTTCCTGGGATCTTACCAGCAGATGGTAGCTTCACGTATGTATTGAGGTTTCACTTTCTGGCTCAGCTACAGTCTTCTATTTCAAAATAGTCTCCAAATATGCCTGAGGTCTCAGTGCATCTCCCTAAGCTGCTACTTCTGAAATTAAATTCTCCTCAAAAGAGTTATTTGAGGCCGGGCGCAGTGGCTCAAGCCTGTAATCCCAGCACTTTGGGAGGCCGAGACGGGCGGATCACGAGGTCAGGAGATCGAGACCATCCTGGCTAACACGGTGAAACCCCGTCTCTACTAAAAAATAAAAAAAACTAGCCGGCGACGTGGCGGGCGCCTGTAGTCCCAGCTACCCGGGAGGCTGAGGCAGGAGAATGGCGTGAACCCGGGAGGCGGAGCTTGCAGTGAGCTGAGATCCGGCCACAGCACTCCAGCCTGGGTGACAGAGCGAGACTCCGTCTCAAAAAAAAAAAGAGTTATTTGAAAGTTTAGAGTCCATGCCCGGGGACTAAAAGATGACTTTCCAAATCCCTCTCTCTTTTCTTTCCCATATAGGTGAGCCTATATCTGGTTTTGCATATGGTTATACTCACAGAATCTTGACCCTTCCCTCAATATGACGTGGCTTCTGAATTTGGGTCTATTTTAGGTATAATATATTTTGACCCCTACATGTTGTAGTTTCAATATTTGCATATTAATACACAGATATAAAGTAGCCCAAATTTTCATTTTTTATTGTTTAAGTGAAAAAAGGAAAACAAAATTTGAGCAGAATGTACACATATATATCCACGTTTAGAGACATCATAGCAAAACTGCAGAACATCAAAACTAAAGCAAAAACATTAAAAGATATCAGAGGAAAAAGCTAAATTCATCTCAATGAATGAAGAAAGAAGGGAATGAAGTTTGAACCTTGGAAACTTGACACAATTAGCTATCATTCAAGAAATGAATAATAAATGCAGATGTGGAAGGCCAAGAGAATTTACCATCCATGACTCTTACTGAAATAGTTAATAAAGGAAGTAGTTCAAAATGAAGAAAAGCAAATCATCACAGAAGAAATGTAATATTGGAAACAATAAAAAGAACAGAAATTTTCAAATATGCTGGCAAAAATAATAACAGACTGTCATATGTTTTGAAAAATATAAAACCAGAGAAAAAACCTAATAAATAGTTTAGGAACTATTATCTGTCTATATGCAAATATTTTGACCAATTGATGTTTGACTTTTAATTTGTTACTATAGTTTTTTTGTTTTGTTTTGTTTTGTTTTTTGTGAGTTGGAGTCTCACTCTTGTCGCCCAGGCTGGAGTGCAGTGGTGTGATCTCAGCTTACTGCAACCTCCGCTTCCCGGGTTCAAGAGATGCCTCCTAGGTTCAAGCGATTCTCCTGCCTCAGCCTCCCAAGTAGCTGGGATTAGAGGCACCCACCACCACGCCCCGCTAATTTTTGTATTTTTAGTAGATAACCGGGTTTCACCATGTTGGCCAGACTGGTCACGAACACCTGACCTCAGACGATCTGCCCACCTCGGCCTCCCAAAATGCTGGGATTACAGGCGTGAGCCACCACGCCTGGCCTGCTGTGTTTTTAACTATACTAACGCTCCACATTTTTGTAGGGTAAATCTACCAACCTTCCCCTTTATGCCTTTTTAAAATTTTGATACATTATTTGGAAATTGTTCCTGGTACTCCAAGGTTGTGAAAACTTTGGTGTAATTTTTAAGAACTTATATTGTTCTCCTGTTTATAAAACTAAGAGGCATAGGAATCTACTAATGTAGAAAATAAGAATATCATTTTACACACTGAAATAGAGGACAGGAGGCATATTAAATAAGAAAATTATAATTTTAAAGACTATGAGGCTAAAAAGAGAAGAGATTTTTGTCATAAAACCTTGAAGATTATTATGAAGAATTTAAATTTACATTGTATGTTGCAAGTAAGGATACTAATTATTTCTTCTGGTTTACTGAGAGGTTGCTCTGTCTCCAAAGGGAGAACAATACCGTCAGTAGTCTCTCTGGTAGGGTATTCTTAATTAGAGATTGACAGCATCAAATGTGACAAGACATTGTGTCTACTTTCTTTTTTTCAGATATTTTAGATTGTATTTTTAAGTGCTACAGAACAGCTTAAATGTGTAATGGAATTATTGGGTTGGAAAAAGTTCCAATTTGATGACAGTTGATTGAAGCAAAAGGTTAATTTTATTAAAGGCATATGTAGCTGTCTACTCCCAAATAAAAACCCCAAAAAGCTCCTTCCTCATCTCCAGATCAAAATTAAACTTTTTTCCGAAGTGTGGATTGTGGGCCACTTTCATATATATTACATATATGGCAACTAAAGTAAATTAAATTACAGAATATGGGCAAAGATATTTTCTGAATTTGCATGTATTTCCTGATGTATTGAGCGCACATTGCGGGACGAAAGGAGCACAGCCTTTGAGTCCAGATGGCCCTGGATTAGGGTTGCCAGATTTCGCAAATAAAAATACAGGATGCCCAGTTATATTTAAATTTCAGATAAACAATGGATAGTTTTTGTGTCTGTCCCATGCAATATTTGATCAGGAAATGCTATTCTGGATTTAAACCACAGCTCCACCTTTCCCTGCTGCATGACTAAGAAGTTACCTATTCTCTCAGACCTCAATCTTCACTTGACAAGTAGGAAGAATAATAGCTATTTTTCAGGTGGTTGTAAGTCTTTAAATACATTTTGCATGCAAAATACTTGAACAACATAAAAGTTATGATTGCTGATTAAGAAATGTTGTATTCTTTCCCTTCTTCTAAGACTCAACGTAGCTACAGGGAAAGAGCTACAGCTATAAATTCACAGTCTTTTATGTCAAAAACATACATAAATCAGCAACTGATAATTTGATGATTTGGATATTGCCAGCCAGCGGCTTAAAGGTTTTAAGCCATTCTTTAATTAACTAGTTATGCCCATGTTGCCCCTATTATCTCACAATAGGCATTAATAATCTGGTCCTGAGATTTTGGAGGGTCGACAGGGCCTAGATGAGTGCTCCAAATAGAATTTTTGATTCCCTATCCCCATCTAATTGTTTCACTGATTTTCTAACTTCAATAAAATATATAATAATCTGTCTAAAGTCCAAGCTAAAATCTAGGAGAAATTCAATATGCTCTCAATCAAAATAAGTGAGTTTTTCCATAAAAATGTGAAGGATATTAAAAATCCAAAACAATTTTGAAAAATGATAGAGCATACCTAACATTCAAATATTGATTTCTAATACTGTTTTCCAGTAAAAGGAACCAGAAGTCCTTGGAGAAATTGATGGTTCTTGAACTAACACAGGGAATACACTAGATGAACCTGGAGCATCTCGCTGTGCTGAAAAGCAAGAAGTGCTTAAAAAAAAAACAAACCTACAAACAACCCAATGTCTATGGGGGTGTGTGAAAAAGACACAGGAGCCAACTGAAAGAGCTTCCAATGGCCAAAGCTGGAACAGTTTGAACAACAAATAAAGCAGTATTGGATTATAACCCAAAGCATAAAATAAATATTCATGAGTTATTATTATGAGTACATGATTGAATAAATAAATTAATTAATTAATTAATGGGAAGAAGAGTCAAATTTCCCTTGCATGATTCCAAATAATTTATGTAGATACTCCACTCTCAAGGAAGTGGAATGCAACCCCCGCCTCCTTAATAGTGACTTCCTTCCAAAGAGTACAGTATGGAAAGAAGGAAAAAGAATAACTTTATGATGAAGAGACCTGGCAAACCCTACCTTACTTAGCCAGGCTATCAAGGTCAATATGAATGGTAATAAATTATATTTATACTATGCAGGCCTCATATGATGTGATGAAAATGCCACTTTTCTTCTGTGATCTTGCTCCCAAAACCCTATAACCCTAATCTAACCACGATTTAAAAAAAAACAAATTCCAATACAAGGGCATCCAACAAATATATTTAACCAATACCTTATGAAACTGTCAAGGTCATCAAAAAATAAAAGTCTGAAAAGCTGGCACAACCGAGAAGAGTCTAAGGAGATATGACAAGCAAATGTCATGTGGTGTCCCGGATAAAAAAAAAAAAAAAAAGATAGGCAAACCTAGGTAAATGTGATAAAAGTGTGGACCTTAGTTAATAACAGTGTATCAATACTGATTCATGAGCTGTGGCAGATAAGTTTTAGCACATGTATGAAACTATGTAACTACCACCACAATCAAAATACAGAATATTTACATCACTTAAGAGTTTCTTCTGTAACGTTTTAGAGTTAGTTCTCCCCATTCTATCTCTGATGCCTTCCACTCCAAACACTAATCTGTTGTCTGTCACTATAGTTTACAAACTGTGTCATCTTGCAAAACAGAACGTATGACCTAGCAATTCTATTCTCCTATACTGATGTAAGATGTTAATAATATGGAAAAGTGGGTGCAGGGTATGTGAAATCTCTCAGTTCTCTTCTCAGTTTTCCTGAAAATCTAAAATTGTTCTACAAACTAAGAGAACAAAGTTGAGGACTCTCAGTATCTGATTTGAATGTTTATTATACAATTACAATTGCAATAAACAAGACTATACAATTGGCATAAAGATAGACATAGTAATCAATGGAACAGAATAAAGCCCATAAATAGACCCCCACATACACGATCAATTAATTTCTTTTCTTTTCTTTTCTTCTTGTTAATAAAAGTGCTAATGTAATGGGGGAAAAGATAGTCCTTTCAAAAATAGTTGTGGAACAACTAGATATCCATATTAGAAAAAAATAAGTATCATTACCTCAAGCCATACACAAAACTAGGTATGATTCATAAACCGAAGATAAAAGCTAAATCTGTCTTCTAAAGAAAACATAGAAGAAAATACTTGCAACCTTGAAGTAAGCAAATTTTTTAGGACAACAAAAAGCATTAGTTATTAGAAAAAAAGTAATGTTAATTGAACTTAACCAAAATCAAAAACTTTTGGTTCTCAAAAGACACAATTAAGAAAACAAAAATGCTCTCAGACACAGATGGGGAAAAAATAGTCACAATACATACATAATAAGACAAAAAGGAAAAAAATAAGTGTGGGGAAAGTAAACACAGTTGTAAAAGATAATATATGAATGGCCAATAATGACATCAAAAATGCTAAACATTATTAGCCATCACAAAAATATAAATTATATATGCACTAGAGTAGCTGAAGTTAAAAAAGATTGACAATACCAAATGTTGACAAAGATGGGAGCAAGAGGAATTCTCATACATTACTGATGAGAATGTAAAATGATACAACTTTGGAAAACTGTTTAGCAGTTTCTTGAAAAATTGAATATATGACCTAGCAATTCTATTCCTAGGCTTACATTTACTCAAAATGTAGTTTTAAAAAGTTTTATGAAAAGATATGTACTCAAACTTTTTTCATAAAAAAAGTTATATGAAAAGATGTGTACACCAATGTTTCTGACAGCTTTATTCAAAATAGCCAAATACTGTAAAATGTCCAAATATTCATCAATTAGTAAATGGATAGTGAATTTTGTTATATCCATACAATGGAATAGCATGCTACAGTAAAATAGACAAGCTCTGGATCCATGTAACAACATGGTGGAGGCTGAAAAATATTTAAGCCGCCAGGTGCAGTGGCTCATGCCTATAATCCCAGCACTTTGGGAGGCCGAGGCCAGGTGGATCAGGAGCTCAGGAGTTCGAGACCAGCCTGTTCAATATGGTGAAACCCCTACAAATACAAAAAAATTAGCCAGGAATGGTGGTGCGGGCCTATAGTCCCAGCTACTCAGGAGGCTGAGGCAGAAGAATCGCTTGAATCCAGGAGGCGGAGGTTGCAGTGAGCCGAGACTGCCCCACTGCACTCTGGCCTGGGCAACAGAGAGAGACTCTGTCTTATTAATTAATTAATTAATTAATTAAAGCTAAGGGAAAGACACCAGACACAAAAAGTATATACTTGCATAATTCCATTTACATGAAATACTAGGCTGGGCATGATGGCTCACGCCTGTAATCCCAGCACTTTGAGAGACTGAGGCAGGCAAATTATGAGGTCAGGAGTTGAAGACCAGCCTAGCATGGCAAAACCCTGTCTCTACTAAAAATACAAAAAATTAGCCGCGTGTGGTGGCAGGTGCCTGTAATCTCAGCTACTCAGGAGGCTGAGGCAGGAGAACTGCTTGAACCAGGAGGCGGAGGTTGCAGTGAGCAGAGATCGGGCCATTACACTCCAGCCCGGGGGAGACTCTGTCTCTAAATAAATCAATAAATCCAGAACTGGCTAGTGTTTGAAGCTGAAGGGATCAGGGACAAGGTGGGGAGAATTAAGTCTAAAAGTTTACAGGAGAAACTCTTAGGCGATGTATATTTTCTGTGTCTTGATTGTGGTGGTAGTTACACAGTTTCACACATTTGTTAAAACTCATTGAACTGTACACTTACAAGTGTTGCATTATATGTAAATTATATCTCAAAAAGTTGATTTAGAAAGAAAAAGATATACTGTGTGGTTAAGTATACAGTTTATGGATTCAAATCACAGCTCTGCCACCTACTGTGTGACTTTAGTCTTGTCACTTAACATTTTCATGCCTTAGTAAGCTTAAATGGGGCTGACAATAGTACTTGTCCCATAGGATTGTTATGAGGGTTAAATGAGTTAATAAATGTGTGTGAAGTGATTAGAGGTAGCCTGGCACACAGCAAACTCTAAATAAGGAACAGCTGCTCTCATTACCCTTTGTTTTTCTCTTCTTCAACATCCTCATTCAATTCATCTGAAAATCCTATCACTTCTACTTGCAAAATATATCTGACATTTTTCTCCATCTTTTACTCCTACTGCAAATAGCCTTTAAATTTATCTCTTTTATATTCATTCTTGTCTCCTTTCTCTGCCGAGTGGTTTTTAAAAATATAAATGAGTTCATATTACTCCCTTGGTAATATCTTTCACTGATTTTCCTTAGCACCTCAATAAGGTTCTAAACTTTTTATCATCACCAGTGGGGCCCTTCCTGAGAGCCTGTCTATGCATTTTTCTTCACTCCTCCCAGGCCTCCAGCGACATTGGACACTTTTATTTTTCTAGTCTTAGAATTCATTAAACTCCTTCATGTCTAGGGCCTCTGCACCAGCTGGTCCTTCTGCCTGGAACCCTCTTCATCCAGTTCTTTGAATGACACATTTTTTCATCTCTCAGCTTGAAAAGTCAACTCTTCAGAGAATATTTTCTGGACAACACAAATAGGGGAGTTGCCCATGTGCAATATTGTATTAATCTATCATATTAAATTTCTACAAATACTTTATTTCAAAACAATTAAAAATTACAGAAGAGATAATACTGTAGAAAGGAATTTATCCTTGAACTACTTGAGAGTAAGATTCTGACATGATGAGCCAATCATTCCCCGTGATTTTCGTGCGTATTTTCCACAAACATAGACAGTCTTCTAAATAATCACAATACAAGTAACAACCTCAGAAAATTAAAATTAATACATTACTACCATTTGATTTTTTGGCTCTATTCACATTGTCCCAATAATATCTTTTATAACAAATAGATCCAGTTCAAAGCCATGCATTGTATTTAGTTGTCTGTAATCTTTTTCATCTGAAAAGTTTCTCTTTCCCTGACTTTCATCACTATATTCTTTACGATTATAGGCCAGTTACTTTGTAGAAAGTCCCTCAGTTTGGGTTTGCATGATATTTCCCTATGATTAGATTGAATTATGCATAATTGACAGAAATATCACAGAAATGACGCCGTGTTCCTCTCATTGCATCCTCTCAGGTGGCAGATGGGTTGGATCCTGCTGTTTACAAGTGATGTTCTCTTTGATCACTTGATGAAGGTGGTATCTGCCGGGCTTCTTCACTATAAAGTCATTCGTTTCCCCTTGTACTTTGTAAAGATTTTGCGGAGAGGTACTTTGAAAGTATAAATATCATTTTCCTTGTTGAATTTCCAGTTTTTTCATTTATTAATTTATATCTGTATCAATGAATCGTCCTCTATTTTATTCAACACGTTTTCACCCATTACTATCACTATTTATTTTGATGCTTCAGTTTGTCCCAGATTTGACTAGTAGGAGCCTCTTCAAGCTGACTTATTTTCCCGTATGAGATATTATCGTCATCATTTGAGTCTCTCTTTGATTTCTGGTGCAATAAGATGCTCCAGACTCATCTTGTACTTTCCCTGCACAGGCCCTGGAATTAGCCATCTTTTCAAAGAGCCTGTTTTCTTTCGGCAGAAAATTGTATTTAGAATCCAAAATCTGGGCTTCAAGTGTGCTTATTGCTGTGGTGGTATTGGTGCTCGAACCTTCTCAGTGGAAAGAGTCAAGGAATATCTATGAAATATATAATTATACATCATATAATCACATAATATGTAATTATATAATATGTATAAAATTATATTTGATATTAGATATATTTGTTATATATTACTAAAGTGTATTTCTATTTACACATTTATTTCTATACTTATCTGGAAATACATTGAAATTCATGTTTTTCATTCCAATCCAGTTGTACATGATTCATTCTAGTTGTCTCATTTTCTACTAATTGTAACTCTGTTTTCCACAGGTGAGAAATCTGGCTTCTATGGTTTCTAGTGTATTTTCTTACATGATTAATTATCCTATATGTAACCAGTCTCCAATCTCCACCATCCCTCTCTACTGCAGGTGTTCTCACCCTGTTCCGGCTCGGATAATCTACACTAGGCGATCAAACTCCTTCTCCCCTTACATTACTCTGCTCCATAGAATAGTTTTAGGGCTGAAATGTCCAGAAGGGAAGGGAAGAGAAGTAGAGGAAGATGAATTTTGTTCCATATTCTTCATGGCAGTCCCCACAATGTAATTTATCTTGTTTCTTTCTTTCTCTTTCTGTTATTTTCTTCCTTTCTTTCCTTCCTTTTTTTCTTTTTCTTTCCTTCCTTCCTTTCCTTCCTTCCTTCCTTCCTTCCTTCCTTCCTTCCCTTCCTTCCTTCCTTCCTTCCTTCCTTCCTTCCTTCCTTCCTTCCTTCCGTCCTTCCTTCCTTTCTTCCTTCCTTTTCTTTCGTTCATTTTGTATGTCTCTTTCAGCTACAGCATAAATTGCAAAGGCAGTCGCCTTTTCTTTCTTGTTTCTGGAAAATTCTTGCACTAGGGAGACATGCAGTAAATATTTGTTTCTCCAACAATGTACACATTTGAGAATTTTAAAAAAAAATAAGCCACTTACTTTTCTTTGAATTAATATGAGTTAAGTCTCTGTAACAGTGCAGATGGCAATCAGTTTGATTTCATATTTGACTCAACTAGGCTGTTATAGACTTGTGAAAGTATAGTTTTAAATTCTAATACTATTATTTTATAACTTTAGAGTTACTGCCACCAGGAAACAAAACTTACGTTTCTTAATGTTTAGTGATAATAGCTTACTATTTAACATTTTTAGGATCTTATTTATAATACTCCTCTCCAAAGAAAGAGATCGTTCAGTTGCAGAGGTTTACAAGTCAGTCAATGTACTACTCAGATAGTTCAACTGAAGACTTACTTTGTGCACTTAGGGCGTGTAGTTTGTTTTTTTCTTTATCCATGTAATATAAATACTATCATTTTGGAGAGCATAAAAAACTGATTTAAGTATAAATCATTTTCTACCTGTCAAGGAGATAAATAACATAACTCATTTAGTGGAAGATTTGGTTAGTTTATTTTCCTATTTCTTAGTATGATATCTTCCAGAGGGAAAAGCTTTTGACTTTGAGACATTCTGCATGCTACAGCGTGTCCCATGTGATATACTAGTTGCTAAGGTAACTGTGTTTTCCTGAAAATACCAAACTAAACAGGAGCCTGAATCATCAGTGCAATTTGCAGCTATTACATTCATTTAAATTTTCCTTAGCATTCAAATAAACACAGACTTCCCAGATAATTCTGGATCCTTTCTGCGACCCATCTTCCTCTGTCTTTGATATTCAAAGCGTAATTGCACAATTACACAAAGATGTAAAAATATTTTATGAATTAGAACTCACATAAAATCTCAAGTTCCACTAATTAGGAATATGTGATAAATTAATCTGGATTGAAAATGTCTTTGCAATTTCTTTGTATAAGAATTTGCTAAGCAAAGGAGCAGAAGAAATTGTATGGCAGGGCATTTAAGAGGTTGAACTTATTCGAGCTTTATCCTATTTTGTAAACAAATCGATATCTATAAAAAAAAATTAAAATTTTTTTGAAGCAGAACTTCAAAACAGAATCTGTACTTCAAAACATCTTGTTAAAAAGAGTATAGTAACTATATATGTTGATAACTATGCATGTGTATTATATTCAAAAGTAATAAATCTGAAAGTCTTTATTTTTCTATCATTCACATATTTTCTAAATAGCTATTTATTCCATCAATTAGCAAGTTTGCTTGTTACAGGTTTTATTGAATGAAGCAATTTAATAAGCTACATAGAATTGAATAGGTTTGGTGACTCTATCCATGAAATTGATGAAACCATGTTTTCATTGATTTTTATTAACTGAAAGTGTACCTTAACATTCTGAATGAATTTCTCTTGCATACCTTCTTTGATTCCTTAGGTATTTTTTTAAATCAAGAAATTTGACTCCATTTTGAAATAACAGAAATATGTTTTCTGAATAGATTTATTTTAAGAGAGCACATTAATATTTTTGGTAAAGAAATGTACATACCCGGTACAATGACAAAGAAAACTACTTGAATCAAATATTTCTTCCATTTCTTGAGTCAAATTGCTAGAATTCAAATTCAGCTCTGCCCCTTGTCTGCAGTGAGACCTGGGTTGAACCAGTGAAAGCATCAGTTTCCTCTTTTGTACTTCAGAGATTATAATAATGTCTCTTTCTAAGGGTTGTAGAGAGAGTAAATCAGATAATCTCTACAAGGTATTAACAGGGTGTTTGACATACAGTGAGCAGTATCTGCTATTATTTCTGTTATCATTATTAAGTACATGGGAATAATAAACTCATTTTAAAAATTATTTCATATAATGAATATCATCCTTGGGTCTCAGGCACTTTAGATTTCAGGAAATGCTATTTTAGCTTCCTAGAGATGTAAATTTTATCTCAGAGCCCTCAGTGAGGTATCTTTCGGTGAAAGCTCATACCTGCTTTATAAGAAATGAAGGTTCAACCAAGCAAATTGTTTAGAGTGAAGCCTGGCCCCTCCCTTAAATGACAAAGCTTTCTGGTTTAAATTAGTTTATTACCCACTCCCAGGTCTTCATGAACAAGGAGTATTTGAACATTGGTTGACATTTTCTGGATGACTCAGGCTGTTCCTTATACTTCAGGTAGAATGCTGCAATCCAACATTGCCTTAGGAGATTTCTGAAATACAGGGGCCGGTGTGCCATGGACAACTGTGATTTTCTGTTTGGTGTTTCCTTAGACTCCTTCCTCAGTCCCAGCTGTCACTTCTGTGCCTTTAGCAGTTTTGACTCTGTCTCATCTGCAACAGAGTAATGGGGGAAGAAATCAGGTTACTAAGTGAAATAAAATGCCCAAGCAAGTCGAACAATTGACAATAAATTTACATACAATAGTAAACCATTTGGACCAAGGATAGCTGCTCGGCTTCCTGTGGTGATTTTAGGGACTTTTGTGTTTGGGAGTGTGAGGTGGCTATGATTCCAACAGGCTAAATGAAACAGTTTACAATTAAACCTAGAGATCTAGGGTGAGTTGGACATAAAGATGTAATGTTGAAGAATGTTTCATTTAGTGGGGACACTGTCAATGCCTGTCTATTCTACTCTTAGTAGCAGGAAACAAAAATGAGTCATGTATGTTACATAATCAATTAGTCTTGTGAGTCATACCAGTTCTCCAGAAGTAACTTTTCACTTGCTCTCCTTCAGATAGTAATCTAATTGCTCTTAATTACAGTTAAAGTTTCTGCATCATGGCTTACACTATATATTCTCATGTGGAAATTAATTACTTTGAAGCTCCTTTTAACATTTTTTGATAAAGGAACTTCTGTAATTTTATTGATTAGACTCTTTCATTTGAAAATGCTATATATGCCAAAGCCTTTAAACTCTGGAACTTTTCTTCTTTTTGAATGTACATTTTTATACTAAGTCTTATTTTCATTTCTTTTCAGTAATAAAAAATTTGAAGATATGCTCTTTTATTTATCCATATTACTTAATTATATCATTTACCTATTTATCATGTTATTTTTAATAACCAAGATATTATTTAGTTGATTCAACATTTTTATTTATTTCAATACTCTCAGAGCTTAATTAAACAAATATATACTATGGTCTTCTTGTGAATCATTTTTGTATCATTATATGCTTATCAGTGAATAAATAAATGAATAAATGTTGATGCCAAGTTTAGTGTTACCTTACTTGTTACACTCTAAAGAACTTGATTGAGATACTTTTGTTGATGTTGTTATTGCTGGTATATTTTTGCTAATCCATCAGCTTATTCGTTTGTTTTTTGTAATAGGTTGCAAGTTTTACAGGATGTGATTTTGTTAGTACAAGGACTGCAAAAAGGGTCTAAGCCTATCAAGCTCTCCATTATATAACCAGCACCTCACTAGGTACAAGACACATGGGAGATGCACAGTAAGTATATTTTAGATTTAATGAATGGATTCAGAATGCTCAAAATAGGAGGATGAATAAACAAGTAGACTTCTAATTTATTTGCTTACGGTGAGAGCTATGGCTATAACATTTCCCTGACTAGTAAAATCTCCAACAAATTTTCATTATCCCTTTGTGAACAGTTCTACATGGGAAGACAAAGGCAAACGATAATTGTCTTTAGTTTGGGGAGATGACTATAAACCGCTCCCCAGCTATGTCAGCCTTTTTGAAGAGTATGGAAACTGAACACGTTCTCACCCACAGCTCCATCATTGAGACTAACTATATCGATCCACGAGTCGGAACATACCCTCTCTCCAAGATCAAGTCATTTATGCTAATGTTTCATGTGAGGATACTCTGGCTAACCATATCATCCCTTTAATAACCACATTATTTCTTCAACTATGAAAACCATTCTTGTGTTATCCATGATACTGTAACCAAAACACAGGTTCAGCTGCTTGCCACTTGCAGAGTCCAACTAACAAGATCAAGTCCTGGTATAAAGAAAGTGGCAGCTTTTTATTCCAAAACTAGCTTAGGGGAAGAAGTATAGGCTTCCTGCCTAAGGATACCACTTCCCTTTTGGAGTAGAAAGCATATTCTTTTAAGAGGGGGCCTGGCATGTTGGCATAAATGGCATGCAGGGGAGGAAGTGAGCAGTCGGGGGTCCATATACTCATTTTGGTGCCTTATCTACCAGGTGGTTGAGTTGGCATCTTCATGGGCAGAACTAGGTTGTAAAGGTGGCCAAAACTCACCAGATAGGAGAGGATTTCATAGCAGGGATACTTTGGGTTGTAAATTGACTGTTTTCTCTTGAGACAGTTTCCTGGTAGGTGAGTTTCACTCTGGAGCTTCCAAGCACATAGTTAGATGAACTTGCCCTGTAAGAAGTATCTGGTGAAGGGGAGGTAAAAGGCTATATTTGCATTTCTAAAGGGCTATGTAGGAAGTGGGGAACAAAGGAAAACAGAGAAGAGAAGAGAAAAAAATAACTCATTCTCCTTTTCTTAGAAAAATGAGGGTACTCAGTCACACTATGTCAATCTTACATCTTAAATTCCTGATGGTGAACTTACTTCCAAGTTAAAGAAGTCCTCAGTGTTTTTCCTAGTCCCTCACTGGAAAAATGTCCAGCAACATGAGTATACTTGGGAAGTGATAGATTTTTAAATGAACCATCTCCTTGTTGCTTACTACTTTCCATCACGGCTCAAAATATTAAGATTGGCATCTGCTTCTAGTCTAACAAGTCTATGATGTCTTCTTCACAGTCATGTTGCTTAAAAGCACTTTTGTTAGCTGATCCCTGGAAGGAGTGAAGAGAAAAGATGTAAAAATATTTTATGAATTAGAACTCACATAAAATCTCAAGTTCCACTAATTAGGAATATGTGATAAATTAATCTGGATTGAAAATGT
>NW_012118265.1:6356232-6380244 GCF_000951035.1 Colobus angolensis palliatus
AACAAGTCTATGATGTCTTCTTCACAGTCATGTTGCTTAAAAGCACTTTTGTTAGCTGATCCCTGGAAGGAGTGAAGAGAAAAGATGTAAAAATAACATATCTATGAGTATATGACAAGTGGCATATCTATGAGTATATGACAAAGTGCTGTCAATAATACAGATCATGAGAGCTAGAAGAGTCAGCAGAAAGAGGCTTTGGAAAGAGATTTTATTCAACAAATAGTTGTTAACACCTTACTATGTGTTAGCATAAGTGTTTGTGGTGTAGGCTAAAAAGTGCATCCCACATCTTAATTCCTAGTACCCATGAACTTTGCCTTATATGACAAAAAAAAAAAAAGGTCTTTGTCAATGGTTATCAAGTTAAGAATCCTGAGATGGGAGATTTCTCTGGATTATCTTGCCCCAATGTCATCACAAGTGTCCTTACAAGAGACAAACAGAGGGATATTTGAAACAAACATGGGAGTGTGAAGACGAAGAAGAGGGAGATTCCACGAAGACTGGAGTGATGTAGCCACAAGCCAAAAAATGTCAGCAGCTACCAGAAACTGAAAGAGGCAAGACACAGATTCTCTCCCCGGGAGCTTGCTGAGGAGCGCAGCCCTGCCACATTTTGATTTCAGACCAACAACACTGATTTCAGATGCTGCCCTCCAGAACTGTGAGAGAATAAATTTCTGCTATTTCAAGCCACCATGTTTGTGGCATTTGTTACAGCAGCCTCAGAAAACCCATACAGTGCCTGAAGCTGTACCAATTTTAAAAAAAGACACAAACCTGGCTTTTTATTTACAAAGTGTATGATTGCTAAAAGTAAGACAGAAATTCTAACTAATAACTGCCTACTTTATACTAGGCATATAGGCACTTTATTTTCATCATTTCATTCTTCACAACTCCATTCTTTCTGCCTGACCAGCATTCACATTTTTTAGTAAGAGCTCTCACATTGGTGTAAGCTTTAACTTGAGCTTTTTAATGCAGTGGTTTGAATTTACATGTGAAGTTATGTGTAAATAGTGTGTGATTAGCTAATAATAATAGCATTTGCCTTAGATGGTATACGTATTTCAGTTTTTAATTTTTATTCAAAGTAGCTGTAGTTATTGGGTTTCCAGTTATCTTAGCCTGTGAGGTTTGGTATCAGCTATTCTGTCTGGAGTGAATATTAGGGAAATCTGAAGGCCAGACCCCAGCCTAGTCAGTTAATGAGTTGAGAGAGATAATTCTTAGGGAGGAAAGGTTCAGCCAACAGAAAATCATAATTCATTAACTTTTTTTTTTTTTTTGAGACCGAGGCTCACTTCAGTTGCCCAGGCTGGAGCACAGTGGCACAATCTCAGCACACTGTAGCCTAGACTTCCTGGGCTCAGGTGATTCTCCCACTTCAACCTCCCGAATAGCTGGGACTACAGGTGCACACCACCACATCCAACTAATTTTTTGTATTTTTAGTAGAAACAGCGTTTCGCCATGTTGCCCAGGCTGATCTCAAACTCCTAGACTCAGGCAATCCACCCACCTCAGCCTCCCAAAGTTCTGAGATTACAGGTGTGAACCACTGTGCCTGGCAGCAATCACTCTTATTAGCTATCACCTGAGCAACTGCTACTTATCTCTAAATACTCAGGAAAATGCAGAATTGGTAGGAGGCAGTCACCCTAGGAAGTAGTCCACCAAACCTTAGAGTTTGGAGGGGTCTGGATAAAAAGGCAAAATGCCATGTCTGGTAGATACAGGTTGACTATTTCTTGTCTGAAAAGCTTGGGACCAGAAGTGTTTCAGATTTCAGAATTCAGATTTCTCAGATTTTGGAATATTTGCATATATATATATAAAATATAAAATTTGCATTCATATATATATATATAATGAGCTATCTTAGAAACGGGACTCGAGTCTAAATACAAAATTTACTTATGTTTCATATACACCTTACATACATAGCCTGAATGTAGTTTTATACAATCTGTTAAATAATTTTGTGCACGAAACAAAGTTCATATCGATTAAGCCATCAGAAAGCAGAAAGAACACTATTTCATCCACCCCTGTGGTGTCATGTTAATGTTAAAAAAGTTAGATTTTGGAGCATTTTGAATTTCAGGTTTTTGAATTAGGTATGCCCAATCTGTATCATGTGTTTTCATCAATTCCCATGCCCAACCCCGCTTCAGTGCTGCTCTGATAGTTCCTCTGAGAACACCAGCCCCAGTGGTAGTTGCCATAGAGTTCTGAGGCCAGAGAACTATCAATGATTTTCCCAATAATTGAACACAGTGGGCAAGGGAAGGAGCAGACCTTTATTTTACTATCCCTTTTTCTGCTGCTGCCAGCGGCCTTCTCCTTCCCCTGACAGCAGGCTCACCATATCCCCACTCCAAAACATGCACCTACCCCAACTGCTTTCCTTCTCTCAAAAGCTTTCTCTCATATTTGTTGATTATTTCTTGGCGGTTGTATTTCCTTCATAGAATGCTGACCAAAGAAGACAGGGCCCTATCTATGACCATCTCTCCAGGGCAGACATTGGACTTGCACCTCAACCCCCAACTCTAGCCTATTTACAAGCCAAAATCTGGTTTCACTCCTGCTAGAGTGAAGCCCCCAGATGTCCCACTACTATTAAATCTGCTGGACTTGCTGTCAGAAGGTCTGTTTCTTGGTGACTATCGAGACTGATGTAGCTTCTTAGAGACTTAAAAGCTGCAGGAGCCACCCAACCTCTCTTTTGCCTTGTGTATATAGCCTGAGATTTCTCCTCTTTTCTCTCTACTGAGTCTGGAAATCTGGGAGGTAGCATTAACTTTTCATGTGTTTTTTTCCCTTTAAATGTTATGTGGTATGCTTTAGTTTCTATGTCAATGCCAAAGTGGTTACAGGTAAAGCAATCTTCTTTTATTTCCACCTTCCAAACTCAGAAATTAGTCTTAATCAGGTTGAAACATCTGGGCAAGAGAATGGGTACAAACTCCAAGTCAGGCCAGATAGACTGTCATAAAAATGTGAACCTTGGACAGAATGTGATAAAGTCTGAAGAAGCATTGGAACTGGATGCTTTTAAAGAAAGTGTTTCAATTTGCGTTAGTTCCAGTCTTTAAAATTGGCATATTTTAAATTTTAAGTTAGACGGTATATATTTGTCTGATCACCAAAAACCTTACTTGACTAACCTAATTTGTAAGTTATTAGAAAAAAATGTAATAAGATAATGTATGTAAAACATCGAGCATGATGCCCGGCACAGTCATTAAATTGAATGTAAGCTATGGATATAATTAAGGGTGATAGTAAATATCAAATCAGAATATGTACAAGCACTTTGTGGAATTTATAAAGCACTTTACAAATGCCAGGTATCACAAGTTTATTTTTACTTTTACTCTAAGGGGACAATTTAACACATTCAGATTTTAAACTATTGTTACTTGAATTCACATTAATTATTTAAAGGGTTCAGTCTTCTGTTCACTATATTAGAACTTATTGTACCTGTTCTTTCTCTTTAGATAAACAAAGATAATGTGTTCAAATTAACCCAGTTGGAATTAATTAAATTAGCCCATTGGAAAAATAACATATTTGGGGTACATTTCTGAAGACCCATTTCAACGTTAAACGTTTCCTTAATAAATTAATAAAATCAGGTGACGGTCTGTCTCTTCTGACCATCTGGGTTTTGACACTAATTGCTGCTGATGAGTTCTTTCTGTTGAATTTTTAAGTTCAGGTAGAAACAACATTTCGTTCTTTATCATTCATGCTTCAATTCATACTTCCTCGCTAAGGAGATTTCAAATAAACAGATTGGGAAAAATTAGCAGGGAGATAACTCCAGGGTATGTTCATATACTTTAATTAGAAAATATGTTTAGGCTTAGAAGTTAAATATTTCTAGATAAACTTAATTAGAAATAGACAACACCATCAAGTAGAAGAAATAGAATTAGGTTTTGGCTTCCTGGTGTAATCAGTAGATAGTTGAGTAAGAATCTTTTTTGCCCAGATGTAACAGGTGTGTACCATTCAATCAACCAATTAGCAAACATCTTATTAGTGGCTTTGTACTTAGCCATTGATATTGCAGTTACTAAGGTTACATAAGATATATAAAAGAAGCAAGGAATTCTAGAGTCATAGACAGTTGAAGATTCAACTTTGCTACCTATTAAATATTGTATTTATTCTTCCTCTGCTGAAAGTAAGAGGGGCTAATGGCTCTGCGAACCTTTCAAGGGGATGATTGAATGAATAGTGCCTATGAGAATGCTTGACAAATATCTAAAAGTTATTTTGTATACTAACTTTAAGATATAGTAACTGATAAACTTATACATTAGGAAGGCATTATCAAATGCAAGGTAATTTTTTATCGTCAAGTCCAAAATTGGTGATATAGACTACTTCTGGAAATATTCATAACCTGGATCAGAGTTTTGCTGACCCAACAAAATGTTAACTGATGTTTTTCTTATCTCAGTAAATATCATCATCTTGGAATCGTATTTGATGACTTTCTCTCTCTCAAGCCTATATCTGATCTATCAGAAAACCTTGTTAACATTACTTTCAAAACAAACCTCAAGTCTGTTCACGGTTCACCACCTCCACTGTTGGGATCCCAGTCCAAGCCTCCGTGATCTCTCACTTGGCAAAGTTCAGAATCCTCCTAACTGGTTCACCTGCATTTACTTGTGCATCTCTGTTAATTATTCTCACAGTAGTCAGTGATTCTTAGTGAGGTAAATCTTATCATATCACACTCCTGTTCCTAATTCTTAAATAGCTTCCCATATATTTAGAATAAAATTTAAAAAGGTTACCAAGGTCAAAGAGGTTCTTCAGTACATGGCAATGGCTGCCTCTACACCTCATTTCCTCTCTCTCTTGCCTCATTCACCGGCTCCAGCCTCCTCTTCTTCCTCTTCCTGCTTAGACTCAGGATCCTGACAGCTGTCTTAGTGCTAGCTGTTCTCTCTGCCTAAGATGTTGACTTCTATCTCATAGCAACAATAAAAGTACAAATACAAAAAATAATTCTGAATTCTGAAAGGAAAAGCTGTTGGCAAAAGGCAAAACAGTATTTTAGAAAGCAACGTAAAAAATATCTTCATCACTTTGGTGTCTTTGTTTGGGCTGCTATAACAAACTACTGCAGACTAAATGACTTATAAACAACAGATGCTGTATTTATTTCTCACAGGCTTAGATGCTGGGAAATCCAAGATTAAGTCACTGGCTGATTTACTGTCTTTTGAGGGCCCACTTTTTGGTTCCTTCTCACTCTGTTCTTTCATGGCAGAAAAGGCAAAGGAGCTCTCTAAGTCCTCTTTGATAAGGGCATTAATCCCATTCATGAGAGCTCTTAGCTCTTCCCTCATGACCTAATCATCTCCCATAACCTTATCTCCTAATACCATCTGCATTAATCTGTTTTGCATTGCTATAAAGGAAGACCTGATTCTGAGTAAATTATAAAGAAAAGAGGTTTATTTTGGTACATGGTTTTACAGATGTACAAGAAATATGGTGCCAGCATCTGCTTCTGGTGAAGGCCTCAGGAAGCCGACAATCATGGCAGAAGGTGAAGGAGGAGCAAGTGTGTCACATGTAAGAAGGGGAGCAAGAGAGGTCCCAGGCTCTTTAAACAACCCGCTCTTGCACGAACTAATAGAGTGATAACTAATTACTACAGGGAGGGCACCAAACCATTCATGAGAGCTCCACTCCCGCGACCCAAACACCTCCAATGAGGCCCCATCTTCAGCATTGGGGAATCACATTTCAAAATGAGATTTGTAAGAAACAAACATCACATTTAGAACTAAGTTTTAACATATGAATTTGGAGACAAGGGGGCATAAACATTCAGTCTACAGCATTGGGTGGAGAAAAATTTATGAAGTAGAACACACAAAAACATTAAAGATTACAAATTGGAGTACATTAAAATAAAGAATTTGCGTTCACCAATACTATTAGGAGTGAAACGGAATCATTAAAGTATACCTTTTTGTTGTGTGTACTTCTCTATCTGTGTTTTATTTCACACACTTGCACATACACATAGGCCACAAACTTGGAAGAGTGACTTACATCCTTCTTGGTGGGTAATCTGTGAAGGGAGAAGCTATTAGGAGAGAGAGAGAGAGAGAGAGAGAGAGAATAGGACCTACAGGCTCCTTGAAGTGAAAGGGGGAATTGCATGTTGCGGACCAGGAAAGAAGATGCTGTTAAAGCACAGGAAAGGAAGCGAGGAGCCCAAAAATTGGGGGCTGGAGGGACAGCGAGGCCCAGTCTCTGAAGTGTCTGGTAACTGTGCTGAAACATATATTGCTCTCTAGCTTATGTGTGGTAAGTTATTGTGAAAAACTCAATCAGTTCATTCTTGGGATTCTCTTCAATAAGTGCTTCTTCCTGTAAAAGCACATTACAAAAAATGAAATCATTATGTATAGTTTTACCTTTTTTTCTATAGGATTGAAAAGAACAAAATCACCTTTTCATGAAATCTGATTCAGATACTAGATGGCAATCCGATAATGCTGCTTTAACATGATTGTCAATTAATTAGTTCAAGTTTTATAATCTTCAGTATGTATTAAAGAGAACAAATAGCAGTTTAAGCATTAAACAAATTAACAATGAAAATGATTTCTAACTATTTGGTAAGCTTTGGCAGAGGAGAGCTCAATATTTCACACCCAATCAGGACTTGTCCTCTGATATATTACTACCACGAATAAAAATGTTATACCATATATGGTTATGTTTTCCTAAAGTCAAGAATGTTAATTTGTGACCTCTGGAAATAAACTCTTCATAGTTTCTAAATATCTTGACTCTGAGCTTTAAAACAAAAGCAACTTGTTGTAAATATTTAGCCAGTAATTATTGAATAGATCAGCTCAGCGTGACTATTCCAGCTGGGGGAGGAGAACAGATTTCTTGCTGCCCATGTCACTGTATAAACCATTGTTTAAATAACGCCTAGAATGATGGAACTGATTATTTCTGCTCCTGGTATTCATTACATCCTCACAACACACTTGCCAGTTACAGTCCACATAATCTTAGAGCTAAAATGAAGTCTGCAGTTAAAGCTTTCAGGTTATTTCCATCACTTGAATTTTCATTTGGATGAAGTAATAAGGAGGAATATTTCTTTTGTGAAATGAAAAAATTTATAGAAGTAGGTGTTTTGTGACTAGATATGTGGAGTGACATACAGCTAGTATAAATCTAGCTCATTTGTCTGCAATAGGACTACCTATGCAATAATGATAATTTTTCTTGTCTTGATTCCTAATCACAGTCTATATTGCACAATTTTTTTCTCCTTCCTTCCTTCCCTTCCTTCCTCCCTCCCTTTCTTCCTTCCTTCCTTTCTCCCTCCTTCCTTCCTTCCTTTCCTCCCTCTCTCCCTCCCTCTCTTTCTCTCTCTCTTCCTTTCTTTCTTTCTTTCTTTCTTTCTTTCCTTCCTTCCTTCCTTCCTTCCTTCCTTCCTTCCTTCCTTCCTTCCTTCCTTCCTTCCTTTCTTTCTTTCTTTCTTTCTTTCTTTCTTTCTTCTCTGGAAACAAAGTCTTGTTCTGTCACCCAAACTGGAATGCGGTGACGTGATCTTGGCTCAATGCAGCCTCCACTTCCCAAGCTCAAGCAATTTTCCCACCTCAGCCTCCTAAGTAGCTAGGACTACAGACGCACACTACCACGCCCAACTAATTTTATTTTTTTTTATTTTTGGTAGAGATTGGGGCTCATTATATTACCCAAGCTGTTCTTCAACTCCTGGCTCAAGCTATTCTTCCGTTTTGGCCTCCCAAAGTGTTAGGATTATAGGTACAAGCCACTGCACCTGGCCCACAGTTTTCAAAAATAGTATTTGAGTACAATTATGCATGCTGTTCTCTAAATACCTTCATGTCTGAAGTGTACTTTTAAATTTATATTTCTACATGTAAGTTTTTCCTAAGAAAACTTACCAGAAGTCTAATTAATATTAGACTGCCATAAGAATCTGCCCATCTGCCATAAGAATACTCATCTCAGTTATACCTGATGTAAATGATGAGTTGATGAGTGCTGATGAGTTGATGGGTACAGCACACCAACATGGCACATGTATACATATGTAACAAACCTGCACGTTGTGCACATGTACTGTAGAAATTAAAGTATAATAAAAAAATTTTAAAAAAAGAATAGAAAGAGCCACAATGCGATAAAGTTGAGCAGTATAATTCATTATTGTTATTGCACTACTCATATGCATTTCCAATTTGGAAACACATACACTTTTATGGATTCTAAAATTATACAGTATTTTCTATATTTCTTAAAATTAACCCAGTACAGTAATTACTGCATCTGTTTTTTTTTTTCTTTTGGTGTTGATGATTAATAGTTCAGCTTTCTCTGTTCCATTTCAATTTATAAAATTTTCCTCATTATTCAAATTTAGAAAATGAAATTTTAATTTAGATCATGCCCCTCAAGATGTAACCACTCTTTTCTCTCTCACGATACTTGACCACCCTAAAGGATATGAGTAAAATCTTCCAAACACTTCATGTTGTAAACACATTTCCAGTAAAGTTATTTTACTTTGTTTTTTAAAAAATGAATGAAAACAGATATAATGCCATATAAACTTAGCTCCTCTATAAAGTTAGCTTTATAATTGCCATATAAAGGAGAATAATTTGATTTCAATTTCCACAGCTACAGTGTAAGCTGCTGCTTGTCTGGTTGTATTGTCTAGCTTATGTAAAAAGAGAATGTGTAGGTGGCTAAGCACAATTCATTACCTCTAGCACAGAAGTAACACAAAAGGCAGAAGTAAAAACTAGTGTGTGTGATGCATCTCACTGTTCAAAACACTTCCGCATCCATTGCATTTTGAACATAACAATGTATGGCCATATTCTTACATGGTTAGTGTCATGGGAGACAAGATATGCCTGTGAATAGTCTTCTTTGCAGAAGTGGGAAAAAGAAAAAAGGATGGAGTATACTGATCGCTTTTAAGATTTTCATACTATCCTCAGAAAATTTCACTGAATTGGTTTGGGAATCCATGAGGGTGGTCCACTTTATCCAAGCCTGAGGTCTTTCCACCTGCCCTAGTCGAGTATATACACAACTCCAGACCTCCTCTGATGCACAAGGGATCTTAGTATGTGTTAGGGTACAGGACCCCTAGAAACAGTAAAAAGCTGCAGAGCTGACCAGGCATGGTGGCTCACACCTGTAATCCCATCACTTTGGGAGGCCGAGGTGGGTGGATCACTTGAGGTCAGGAGTTTGAGACCAGCCTGGCCAACATAGTGAAACCCCATCTCTACTAAAAATACAAAAAATTAGCTGGGCATGGTGGCGGGCACCTGTAGTCCCCGCTACTTGGGCGGCTGAGGCAGGAGAATGGTGTGAACCTGGCGGGCGGAGTTTGCAGTGAGTGAGATTGCACCATTGCACTCCAGTCTGGGCGACAGAGCAAGACTTCGTATCCGAAAAAAAAGCAAGCAAGCAACCAACCAACCAACCAAACTGCAGAGTTGAGACTTTCCTCCCTAGAACGTATATGATTCCACTTGTCAAACATGAAATTGAAAAGCAGTCAAGAAGCTTCTTTGCATAACCCCATCCTTTCCTACCTGTCAGGACCTTACTATTTGTTGGATCCAGCTGTTCCTCCAGGTGGATTACATCTAGTTTATTTATTACCTCGAATAAAGCTCCCTATGCAGGAGTTTTTTTTTCTTGCCTTGCCTCTTAATCACAATCTATGTGTCATAATTTCTATTTCTCTTTGAGGGTAAAGACTGTGAAGACTCAGGGCTTAGCACAGGGCCAGTTATATGTAATGGTCATTTAGCAATTGTTTGAATGAGTTAATAATTAGTGAATAAATTTTTTCAAAAAAATTAAATGTAAGATTAACATAAGTATATTCATATTAATGAATCAAGAAAGAAGACAATTGATATTTAAGAGGTAACAGCCATAAACACATAAAAAACATACAGAAAAATAACCTAATTTAGCAAACATGAACATATAAATAAATTAATATAAATACAGTATTTGGACTATTTAAAAAATGTTTTAGTAATAATACATGCAGTAGGTGAGGATCGAATGAAAAATATCCTTATGTATTATTGGAACTATTTTAATGGGAAGAACCCTTTTGGGAAGCAATATAAAAATAAAGAATAATTTAAACTATACATAGCTCATCAGGTTAATCCATATCTGCATATCAAATTTAAGGTAATAATATAAAATGTATAGGGAAAAACTCAGAAATATATTCATTGCAACACTGTTTTTTAAAAAATGGAAAAATATAAGCAACTTAAATGTCCACTTATAGGAATAGCTAAATTACTCTTGGCACGTGAGCATACTAAAATATTAGGCATCTTTTAAAGATAAAAAATATAAAATGTATATATAATTTTATCTGCATAGTAACAGAGAATATATGCTACGATGTTAAGTAAGAAAAGCAGAGATCAAAGCTGTGGACACGTTGAGATGGCAACTATACAAATAGAAAGGCTGCTTATTGACAGACTCTAGAACTGTTTTTGGAGAAATGAGAAAAATTTTATTTTGTAGGTTGCCACGACCATGAGAAATATCTCTTTCATTAGGGTTATGTTGATGGTACCATATTGGTACTATAAAATCAATTAAAATAGCACGTATGCCTTCAATAAAAAGACAGGAAACTCTTTGGTATGTTCTTCATCACATTTAAGAGGAGAGTTGCTGTAGAAATGACAAGCACATTAGACACAGCTGTGGGAGTATATGCAGGGGTAGATGCCAGGACTTGCGCTTGGATCTGGTTATTACATCTGTGATCTTGGGCCTGTCTCACTGCTTGTTAGTTTACAGAATGAGTGGGTTCAAGGAGGTGTCCCTCTAGGAATATTTATGTGTTTTTAAGTGTATACTTGTATTTTCCAATTATGTTTTGGAAAAACATAATTGGAAGAGAGGATGCTGCAGCAATCCTCTTTTGGTAGCACCACTATATTCTTTTTGTAGGAAAGTATAGTAACTAGGAAAAGATGTCTGTTATTAGTCAAATGAATGTGATCTCTGAATCTGAAGATGTCACTAAGGAGAGTAACACCCTAATAGAAAGAATGAATGCTATCACAAACTGCAAGATAACTTGGAGACACTTGAAAATCTGGCAAGCAAATAGGTGTATATTGTGGATTAGTTACAAAAACCACCCGGCAAATTATCAAAGCCAGGTTAGATTGGGTGTGTTCATTTGTTCTCACTTGTTTATGAAGTCAGGACATTGGTACCAAAATTGTATTTACTCCAGAGCAATTGCATTAATGCATCTCACTACTGTTTAACATATACTAAGAAAATGCTCCTTCACCACCAAGAATGTTAAGCTTAATTAGAACATGTACTCATTGCTTAAGTCAAGTTGGTTGTCAATTTTAACACAATACTGTGACTAATCTAGCAGTATTACAGTCTAAAAATGTACCTTTTTAAAGTTATAACCTGCAATTTAGAGTTAACATTTTATTATCTTTCTTCTTTGAAATTTATAACTGGTATGATTAACTTACTTGTTAATTGCCTAAATATATACCAGTAAATTTGATAATCCATAGATATTTGTACATCTACAAAGAGATTAGTATATATCTACATAGATATAGATACATATATTTATATGACATGCACACATGCTTCAAATAAGATCACTTTTAAAGAAATTAAAGAGGTTAGAAGTGAAATAAAGAGCAGCTTTACCAAGCTTCCATTTTCTGTCATATTCATCTCAAATGAAGTCAAAATTGATCACTGTATTTACCTAAATAAACTTGGAATAAATATCACCATCTCTTAAAATACGTGTCCTAACTGTAAGGTGAAAGAAAAAAGGTCTGTTTTTGTCAATTTTAGGTACAGAATATACTGGAGAACAATTCAGGGCTTAGCATGATTACAATCTTTTGTAACAAGTCAGAATTGATTAATCTCTCCTAAAATTTCATTTTAACTTAAAACCTTTGCAAAAACCACAGTTCTTAAATAGAACCTTAAGGGATCTACTCCATTAAACGTCCATTTCAAATAACCCTTAGCAAGTAATTTTTGACAACACTGTATTCAGATATTACTTAGTAATTCCACATTGAGTTATTCAGGGAAAAAATGGTACTTTTTAAAGGGCAAATGGTTCAAAACTCTATAACAGTTGTCATTCTCAAAATATTTCTATTTTTAGTTTTCTGATCTTGGCTACTTATGATTAAATTCTTAATTATACTTCACATAGTGTAGTTTTCTATAATTTCTATTCTTAAACAGAGTTACTATGCATTCATTTTTTCAACAAATATTTGTTGAATACCTACTATATATCAGCATAACCCATTTACAAATGAATCTTGTTTCCATGTAATTTACCTAATACGTATTTTTAAGTAAGATGTTCTTCACCATAAAATTAGTTCTCTTAAAGTATACAATTCTGTGTCTTTTAAAGTATATTCACAGATTGTACAACAATTACCACTATGTGATTCCAGAATAATATCACCCTGAAAAGGAACTTTAAACCCAATGGCAATCACTCTTTAATTCTCAATTCCCCTAGCTCCTGGCAACCATTAATCTATTTTATATCTTTATGAATTTGCCCATTCTGGACATTTTACATGAATTTAATCATGCAATATGTAGTATTTTGTGTTTAACTTCTTTCGCTTGGCATACTGTTTCCAAAGTTAATCCATGTTGTAGCAAGGATCAGCACATCATTCCTTTTTGTGGCTGAATCATATAGTTGTGTGAATGTACTACATTTTGTTTATCCATTCATCAGTTATGTGCATTTGGGTTGTTTATATTTTTTGGCTATTGTGCATAACGCTATAAACATTATGTATACGTTTTTATGTGAACATATATTTTCAATTATTTTGGGTATGTACTGAGGTGTGGAAGTAATTGCTGGGCCATATGGTAATTTTATGCTTAACCACTTGAGGAACTGCTTGACTGTTTATCAAAGCAGCTTCAATATTTCACATTCCCACTACCAATGTATGAGTGTTCTAATTTTTCTCCATCCTCATCAACATTTGATATTGTCTGTCTGTTTGACGATAGCAATCCTAGTGTGTATGAAGTAGTATCTTTATTATAGTTTTGACTTGCATTTGCCTCAAGGGAATATCTGTCTATGGTGGGGTCTCACTCTATCGTGCAGACTGATCTTGATCCCTTGACCTCAAGTGATTCTCCTGCCTCAACCTCCCAGAGTTATGGGATTACAGGTGTGAGCCACAGTGCGTGGTTTTGTTCTTTTAAAGGACTGTTTTGGTTATTCTGAGTCATTTGTCCTTCCACATACATTTTAAGAAGAGCTTGTCAATTTCTGCAAAAATGACAGCCAGATTTTAATCAGAATTGCATTGAATCAGAAGGTCAATTTACAGATTATTGCCATTTAAATAATATTTAAGTTTTAAATATCACTTAGCCATTTGTGCCATTTAAGTTTGCCAATCCACAACAATCATGCCATTTAAATTTTCCAATTCATAATACTTATGCCATTTAAGTTTTACAATCCAAGAACATGAGATTTCTTTTTATTTATTTAAACTTCCTTAATTTCTTTCAACAATGTTTTGAAATTTTCAGAGTACAAATCTGGCACTTTTGTTAAATATACTCCCAAATATTTAAATATTTTTGATGGTATCATAAATGAATTTAATTTCATTTTTGGATTATTTATTGTGGTATAGAGAATACCACTGTTATTTGTATACTGATCCTGTATTCTGCAACCTTGCTGACTTATTGATTAGCTCTAATGGCTCAGTGTTCTTGTTCATTGCTTAGAATTTTCTGTATAGATTATATTATCTGTAATTGGAGATAATTTTACTTTTTCCTCTCCAATCCAGATTTTTTTAAATTTCCTTTTCTTGCCTAATTTCCCTGGCTAGAATCTTTAGTACAATTTGCATAAAATTGGTGAGAGTGGATAACCTTGCCTTGCTTCTGATCTTAGGGGGAATACTTGTGGTCTTTCACCATTATGATGTTTTTCTTTTATCAGGTTGAGGTGCCTTTTATCAGGTTAAGGAAGTTCCCTTCTATTCCTAGTTTGAGTGTTACCATGAAGTGATATGGACGCATTGCAAGTTGTTAGTATAAGAGTTTCATATTGTATTGTAACAATGGGTAAGATTTCAAAATATACTTAATATCATCTCTTTCCATGACAAATACAGAAAAATAATCAAGTGTGGGAAAGAACCCAACATTAGTGGTAAAGTCTGTTTTATTTATTTATTTATTTTTTGAGATCCTAATGAGTGTATTCAAGAGTAAAACTTATCTTTCCTCCCTAAGGTCATCAATTCAGGTTATCCAAGATGATTATAGTATGTGACAGTGATTAGTTCTGGAGTCAGGTTACCTGAGTTAAAATTCTGACTTCACCATTTTTTCTCTCCATGACCTACAACAATTTACCTAATGCCATTTTTAAAATGTGTGTAATAATAACTGCCACTTCAATGGTATGTTATGAAAATGAAATGAAGTTTATATATGTAATATGTATGGATAATGACACATAGTGTATGCTCAATAGCAAGGTGACTTAGCAAAAAAGAAATGGGAAAGAAATACCTGAACCTTTCCTCTCAGTCTCCCATCTCCTGCATGTGCTTCCCATTGGCCAAAGCCAGTAACAAACCAACGAAGAATCTTGAGGGCCATCTTAAAATTCTGCCTCCCACAGGTCCATAACATTGCATTCAAGTTTGCCGTAGTTTAGCTTTTGGTCATTGCTTTCTTGTTAATGCATTTCTTTCGAATTCCTTGAGATAGGAATAACATATTTTCATAGATGAATCTAGTATAAATTTAATATTTTTGAATTGAATAAATGCCATAAGAATGATACATACTTAAGTATAGAGGAATTAAGAAGGAGAGAAAAGTTTTAGAAAATGATAGCATTTGACAAGGACAATAAAAGATCATTAGTTTCTTTTTTCCTTTAAGGTAATTTTTACTCTTTTCCCCACAACTATCTATGTTTTTGAAGTTTTTTTTAAAGAAGGATTATATAAATATACTTTCTTTGTAAAAAAAAAAAAAAAAGTCAAGCAATACGTAAGCATGTAAAATAACAAGAAATTTCCTTTTACCAGACTCTCCAAATTCCACATTCTTCATCAAAGGTAACTATTTTTATTAAACCGATGTGAATTTTACCCAAACCTTTGTCTATACATTTAATACATAGATGTGTATATGTGCTATGGGTGTGTAAATATTTAGTTACATAGCCTGAATTTTATACAATGTGGTACATATTTTCTGTTGCAATGTTCTATGTCCTGATTCTTTCACTAGAAAATGTATCTTGAAGAGTTTTTCATCATATAAACAGTGCTACAATAAATATTTTTGTACATGAATTTTCATACACATTGGAAAAGTGGTTTTTTTTGCAAAATACCCTACAAACAGGAATGCTAAATTGAGAGTGATGCACATTGTAAATGCTGACAGAATAGGAAAAAAATTAAAATAACTTATATGCCTAAAATTTTATCTTGATACATATGCTAAAAAGTCTATCAATTTGTAATGAAAATACCTAGGTAAATGAACATTTAAGTAGTCAAATAACTATATATGGAGAATGATTGAGAATCCAGTTAAATAAAAGTACAAAGAGATTTATTATTGGTAAATTGGTTTTAAATGTTATCTATTTATCAACTTGTTTCCCCAAAGGGTTTAATGCCTGTGTGAATTTCTAAAGTGCCATATAATGGAGGTTTAATGGAAAAGATAATAGAGGATACAAATAAAATAAACATTATTAACAGATTAAAATTGATAGTAAGATAATATTTACCTTGAATAAATGTGGGTATATACATGCCAAGAACCATGTGAAGTGCTCAGAACACAGAGTTAGATCGCCATTTAGAAACTTACTATTTAAAGGAGTATACAAAGATATCTTAGCTAAATTATGAATCTCTAGATTGGATTTCCCAGAGGCAGAGATAGGCATTCAAGGGTTCTTTTGAGGCATGCTCTTTAGAAATAGCCTCTAAGGAAGGGTGTGAGGCAAGCCAGAGAAGGGGAAGGAGCAGTACAAGGATGTGGTCTCAGGTAAAACCCAGCCATGTCCTGATGCACAAGGTGAATTGTTCTGAAACCTAAACCACAGGAGCATTGTCGGCTGGCCCCTGAGACAAGGGGGGTGGCCTTTTGCATCCTTGCATGAATCAGTCACTGGCTGTGTTACCCAAGGGAAGAAGGTGGCTCTCATCAGCTAAGAGCAATTCTCCTATGAAGGGCCAGTTGTGAGCCCTTACAAACCGACACTTGCAACAGTTTTGTAATTTCTAGAAAGAAATTAGCAAAAACTATAAATAATTGGATATATTTAAACATTTGAGTCTTGCCACAACTTATGCAAATTTCTGGATCTTTATTAGTGCTTTCTTGACTATCCTTAATATACTCTCAAAACATTTGTTATTTTTCTTCTTCCAACATTATTTTATATTATTTGTTAGACTGCTAATTAATTGGCTAGTCCACTAATCTATTTTTACTGGTATCTTGTTGTGATGGGCAAGACATATCTATTAACCTCCCTTGTCTTCCTTAATATGCATAGCTTCAGCCAGACCTGGAAGTTTATCTGCTGAAGCTGTATATACCCTATCAGTGGCCCATCCTGCAGTTGGCTAGCTCTGATTCCAACTTCCTTTCCGGTGGTGTCCATCTGCTATGCAAAATGTTGTGAAAAGGCTTCCTATTGACTGTGATTCTCCATGTGCAGAGCAGAGGGAATGGCTTTCCTCTTGATAGACTTGGGTGTGTGAAGAAATATCCCTCTTATAAGCACAACGAAATTTGAGTATTAGAGTGAAATTCACTAATTTCATCAATTCATGGGGTTTTTTTTTCAATGTAGTAATTTTTCTGTTTTTAAAAGACTACTACTTCACAAAAGCCTAACAAGGAGATATAACACTAACAGAAAACTTTGCTTATGGCTATCAATAAACTTTAATTAATTAACAGTATAATAATTTTTGTATATAAATTGTGTTAAAAGATATATACATTTTCCTCATTCCTCTCTTAGGCTACCTATTATATATGTGATGCTGAATAGTTGCTTGTTTCTGCACGCTCATTCTATTTTTCAATATCACAAATATTTTAAAGAGAAATAATAATACCAAATCCTGTAAGCAATGCCATTTTTACAAATACTTCTCAATTACCTTACATGTATCAATTTAAAGACCAATTTTTTAGTTCTGAAAAACCATTTGAAATTTAAACAGGGCAGTTGAATCACACTTTGTTGTTGTTGCTTTTTTTGTTTTTGGTTTTTTTCCTGGTAGCTGGTAAACAAATGGAGTTATTTTAGGACCACAACCATTTAAAATATAAGATTGAAACATAAGCCAAGATTCAGCTATGACTTTGTTTTTCTGCAAGTAAAATTATTTGTTTTCTTCCTCAATGTTTATTTTTTATTTCTTACAATGTAATTGGGTAGTGTTTTTCTCAGAGAACAGTGAAGAAATATGTCATTCTGATACAGTAATGCATTGTTTTGTTGAGGCTAGGGTCCAACACTGTGGAGAAATACATTAGTTTCCTATTGAGAACATTGGTGTTCAAAATAACTGACAAAAGTCTGTTTCTCCTGAAAAGTGCATTTTGAAACATTAGTTGTTCAACATGGTAGTTATTGCAAGAAAAAGCAACTGTTAACTGGAATAAGTTATGTTTTCTTGTGGAACAATGCAAAATTCAACTTTTGCATTCAAAGGAATTGGCAAAAAGTCTGAAATGTGTGGGTTTCACTTTTGCTTGACATCTTTTTGCACTCCACAGTTACCATAGGACAAAACATAATTACACAATAAATGACTTTAAGGAGCAATACGAATTTATCTAAAACTACTCAAGTTTGCGTCAGTGACAGTGCATTTATATGTTGAGATGATTAGTAAAATGCATGATGTGATTTTATCCCACTCGGAGTTAGAACACAAAATTCAGGTCTCAGTCATAACCTCCTGACATTTACACATGCCAGATCTTTGTCATACAGCAACTCAAATGAAATAATAGCATGATAGATATATGTACAAGTGTATTTATTCCCTTTCCTTTCAGACATCCTAATTTTTGCCAAATTTGATCCAGTGTGTTTATAAGAATTGATTACTAGAATTTAGTTGTTGTTGCGTATCTACTTAAGTAGAAAAGTAGATCAGGGAAACTTTCACTAGCTTCAGGTTGTATATTTGAAAAAAATTGTGTAAATCTTTTTCTTTCATGCCCAAATCAACTATATCTGAAGTATAAGGAGCTACAATGTGAAGCTCACTGAAAGGAATGTTAATTTTAAAACCTCAGTTATAAAATCTGTTCCTATAATTCTCAGAAGGCATTCCTCAGAAGGTTAGCAAAGTGGCAACTGACAGTTTCCTTTCACTGAGAAGTTACATGTTAAAATGGAAAGCATCTGCTTGGTGAATTTATCTGTGCATCTATGTTTCTAATGTTTGTAAAATAAATAGTATCTTAAGCATTTGTGCATCACTATTCTTACTTATTGTTTATTGTTTGCTGTCATAACGTGAAAATTTTTTTTGTGGTACAAATTCTTCATGGAGAATACAGTCTTAATGATTTCACATTTGCCGTTTTATTAAGTAATGAGACGTGTACATTAGTGTGCTTCCCTTTTAACTATATTTACTAGGAAGCTCTGCCTACTTTAGTATTTAACTACAAGTCTCCTTTATCCTAGATTGTCATTGTTATGACTTGAATGTCTCCTCTAAAATATGTGTGGAAATTTAGTTACTATTGTGACAATATTAAGAGATAGGACCTTTAAGAGGTGATTACGTCATGAGGGCAAAGCCCTCAAGAGTGGATTAATGCATTATTGCAGTTGTGGGTTAGTTATCAAGGGAGTTTGGCCCCCTTTTTTTCTCTGTCTTGCACACTTGCTTCAGCCTTCCGCCATGGGATGATGCAGCAAGAAGGCCCTTACCAGATGCAGCCCCTCAATCTTGGACTTCCCTGCCTCTAGAACGATGAGCTAAATAAATTTCTTTTCTTTATAAATTCTCCAATCTGTGATATTCTGTTATAGTAGCAGAAAATGGACTAAGACAATCATATACTTATTTTACACTTCTTGTCTCTTTCATTGATTCTATCATTTTATTTTGTTGTATTGGTTATATTTTAGTTTATATTTTATTGTAAGCTATAGTGAACTAAAAATTGAAATCAGAGCTCACTAAGTAATGATGTTATCCAGACTTTAATGGGTACCAATACATCTCTGAATGAATCAATACATGGATGAACAAATTTTCTGGAAATAAAAATATTTTAAAAAATGAATTGAAAGTAAATTTCAGAAACTTTAAAAGTAAGAGCTGACATCATGGAAGCAAATGACAATACAAAGGAAATAATGTCAACACAGAGAAGAAAGTTGTGATAGAACATTGAAAAGACTTGCATTTAGAGGACAGAACTATGCAAGGAGACAGGGAAGAACTGCAAACCAAAATTCATAGAGAAGAGAGATTTTAAAAAATCTCTATCAGCATGTCCAGATGCTGCAGAAGACAGAAGAGACTCTGTACTCCTAAAACAACAGAGTTGATGTATAAGAAGGTTCAGATGACCTTCATGACAACATTTGCAGTAAAATAAAGGCAAATTACAAGCAGATAAAGCATATATAATAAGGAATAGATGAATTGTGACTATTGTTAGAAATTCAGCTGGGACATGAAGAAGAAAGATCTGTAATGTAAGGAGACTGGGGAAGAGACCATATTTGTAGGAACTGGGGAAAAGAAAACTACAACATAACGTGGTGTGGAGTAGTGGGTATGAAAAATGTCCTGGTTGGAATATGAGGATATGTGGAAATTAATCCAGAAACTAATTTGGTCTTGAGATGATATGGTAGATCTCTGAAAAGAACAGTCCTTCTTTCAGAGAAGGTTTTAATAGAAGACTAAGGAGAGTAATGACACAGAGAGCTTTTAAAATAAAAAAAGGTGAATTCAAATTTCTTCAGACTCAAAGTTTTTATTTAAAAATAAAAAATAATAGTAATCTCAGAATACAAGGGAGATGGACTCAGTGAAGAAGGGAAAAGAATAATTCAGTTATTTGTTGTAACTACAAAAGAAAGTCAATGAAGTATTTTTCAGGCAGCAGTGAGAAACCAGCTAAATATGCAGGGACTCCAATCAGATTTTGTTTAATGTTTCCAGGATCCCTGGATCAGTTGGAACTTTGGAGAGGTAAAGTAGGGGATTCAGAGCAAAAGCTAGAAATTCAGCTGTTATATGATTCCTTTTCAAAATATTTTTGTTCCTAAAAGACAATTATTAAATCCTAATATTGAGAGATTGCCTGTCATAGCAAGCAACACTATGTGCTAGAGGAAATAGGATGAGGCCCAAACACCAGACTGGGTGGTTACTACGGGGGTAAAAGTGTGCAGATGCTTGGATGTTCTTAATTTTTAACTTAATTGTGAAATAGCGAAAATGACCTATGTATTTGTAAAACTAAATGTGATAATGTTTTTAACATGTTTAACCCATAATGGTCAATAAAAATTGATCATTACCTAGATTAACTTATTGTTATTTAGTATTCACTCCCTGAGCCAGCAAATCATAGACACATATTAACATCTATTAAATTTACTCCTGTCTAATTCTTTGGAATTTTAGGTTCTAGCAATTTGGTAGATAAAATAAATGTGACATTTCATCATTCTATCCTCTTGTTAAAATTTCAGCATTCATTAATCTCATCTTTCTGCATTTAGTCTTGAGCTTTATTCCACAGGTCATTGTCTAGATTTTGTCATTCATTTTGCTTCCCCAAAGTAATGTCATATGGCCACAAGGAAAGAAATACCCTTTTCTTACATGTGGCAGTTTTCCTTTTGTCCCTTGCCTTCATTTAGGTCAATATTAGTGATCTCTATTTATGGCTTTTTCCTGGAAAAAGAAATAATAGTTGTCAACTTAGCCTTGAATTGACCACAATATTTTTTTTATTAACCCAGCCCAACACATGTTGTTGTCAGCTTCTATACACTTTGTTTTTAATTTTCCATGGAATTTTAGTCTTCTCCCTGCCAACATCTTTGGGATTTTTTGGAAGTTATTAAAAAATAAAAACAGAAAAGCAAAAAACAAACAAACAACAACAGTATAAACAAAGCAGAATCTCTCACCTACCTTGGGAGACATCAAAATTTCTGACTGCTTTCATAATCTTTTTTCCTTGGTACTTGTGGAATTTTTATTATATATAAAAGATAAAATAAATCTTTAAGATACATGTTTGAACATTAAAAGTAGTCATAATGTAGAGTTATCTCCCAACAATTTTGAATTCATGGTCTTGTTTTAAAAAACACTTTACTTTCACCTCTTCACAGATAATTTTAACTCAATCTGTGACAAAATAAGTTTCTATTCTGTATTTGTATTATCTTAGATTAATGTTCTGTTAGTGAAACCCTTTACCTATGACCGGCCATTACTGAAACCGTATAAGTAATACTGCCTAAAGCTATCTCTAGCTTTATAGTTATTCAATTGCTGCTTTAAATTTACTTTTTCGGTGTGGGCTCACCTCAAATTTGTTTTCCTCTAATAATATCTCTCTAAGCAATAATTTCATGGATCTTGCTGAAGGGTATACTTACTCCCAAGTATATTCTTTTCATTAGGAGAAGGCTTTAAATCGATTGATAATTATCACATTTGGAGCCATCTTAAATGAAGATAAGGAATTTTTCCTTGCTGTTGAGATCCTTTCTCCTTTTATCCTTTACTTCTTCTTCTTCAACCCCATATCTAAACTATCAATAAATTCTGTGGTATCTTCCTTCACCCCATGTATTAGTCTGTTTTCACACTGCTATAAAGAACTTTCCTAAGACTTGGTAATTTAGAAAGGAAAGAGGTTGAATTGACTCACTGTTCCACATGGCTTGAGAGGCCTCAGGAAACTTACAGTCATGGTGTAAGGCGAAGCAGGAACCTTCTTAACAAGTCAGCGGGAAAGAAAGAAGCACAAGCAGAGGAAATGCCAGACGCTTATGAAACCATCAGATCTCATGAGTATTTACTCACTATCACGAGAATGGAATGAGGGAAACCGCCCTCATGATCCAATCACCCCCCAAAAGGTCCCTCCCTTGACACGTGGGGATTATGGGGATTATGATTTGAGATGAGATTTGGGTCAGGACACAAAGTTAAACCATGTCACCACATATCCAGATTATGGCCACTTCTCACCATCCTAGTCCATACTAGTCTTTTTTTTTTTTTTTTTCATGTTATTAAAATAGTTCCTTGCTGAATTCTGTGCATCTTCCCTTGCTTCTCTTCTACATCATAGGCGTAATACAGTAGCAAAGTGGTCCTTTAAAAACATCTTTCAGATCACCTCACTCTTCTGCCCAACTCCCCCCAACCCAATGGTTTTCCATCTCTCTTGGAGTAAAATACAAGGTCCTACAATAAACAGTTGGCCTTACATGACTTAGACCCTCTGCTATCTCTCCAACATCTTCTCTTACCACTCTTGTTCTTGTTCTGATGACCACACATATTGACCTTCTTCCGCCTAATTGAATGCTCTAATGCCTTTAATTCTTGAGCTTTCTGCTCCCTTTACCTGAAATCGTTCCCCTAGATGAGCTCATGCCTCACTCCCTTGCTTCTTATAGATCTGTTTAAATTTTACCTTACCAGTGATGTCTTCCCAGATCCCTCCAAGTAGAATAAAAGAGCAAATCAGTCAACATCTCACCCAGTATAATCTTTCCCTATTTCCCTTCTTTATCTTTCCCCTTAGCACTCATTGCTATTTGATATACTATGTAGTTAATAGATTGCTATCTCTCTCTTCTCTCCAGGAAGAAATCTCCACAGGAACAGGATTTGTTTTGTTCTTTGCTCTTTCTCAGTACCATAAACAAATGCCTGGAGTAGATTTCAGTGCTCAAATATTATATGTTAAATGGACGAATAAGCATATGTATAGATCCTACTATCTGTTGTAACACAACATATTCCTTCTTGACCTCTAATGCTAAAGGACTCTAGTCAATTAATTTTTCAGCATATTTCCCCACAATTTTTGCAGAAATCAGTCCTCTGTTTTTGCCACCTTCTTTGCTGACTACCTGCCTCTAAGATATTTTTCCAATTTACAAATGTACCCTGAAGAGCAGTTAAACAAAATGATAAAATGCCCAGGATAACGCTTTAATACTTCTTATCAGTTAAGTTAGAAAGTATGTAAGGACAGGTAGAATGAACCTATTGTAAATATTGAGCACTTCTGTGTTATTTATGCTAAAATATGGTTTTTTATTATGCATTAATTTCAATATCTGAGCCAGTCATATAACTATTACCTTACCTGTATTTCTGTCTTTCAGAGATACAAGATTAAAGTTCTTAAGCCCCAGAAAAGGGGTTTTGGAATTAAAACAAACAAGCGATTAATTAAGGTACGTGGTGACTTAATGATGTTGTGCACCATGCAGATAAATATTATGTACCTCTTCACACTGATTTTTTAAAAATATTTGTTCAATAGAGTTTAAAGATGAGGGGTCAGGCGCAGCAGCTCACAACTGTAATCCCAGCACTTTGGGAGGCCGAGGTAGTTGGATCACGAGGTCAGGAGATCGAGGCCATCCTGGCTAACACGGTGAAACCCTGTCTCTACTAAAAAAAAAAAATACGAAAACTTAGCCTGGCATGGTGGCGGGCGCCTGTAGTCCCAGCTACTCGGGAGGCTGAGGCAGGAGAATGTTGTGAACCCAGGAGGCAGAGCTTGCAATGAGCCGAGATC
>NW_012118265.1:6380310-6505870 GCF_000951035.1 Colobus angolensis palliatus
CACTGCACTCCAGCCTGGGCAACAGAGCAAGAAAGACTCCGTCTCAAAAAAAAAAAAAAAAAATTAGCTGTACGTGATGGTGCAACCCCCTGTAATCCCAGTTACTCTGAGGTTGAGGCAGAAGAATCGCTTGAATCCGAGAGGCAGAGGTTACAATGATCCGAGATCACGCCACTGCACTCCAGCCAGGATGACAGAGTGAGATTCTGTCTCAAAAAAAGAGTTTAAAGGTGAGGATGGGGATTTTGTAGGAAAGGAAACTAAGAAAAGGCAGTTGGTGGGAGATGAGGTACTTTATCCATCACGTGTCAGTTCCATTCTGTCTCTGAACTTAGTCTTCACCCCTCCCCACTGGGCAAAATAAACCCTTTGTTTTCACTTTTTGCCAGGCTTCTCAGCAACATCTTTTGGGATCTTGAGTGTCCCACTCCAAGTAGCTCAAAAAAAAAAAAAAAAAAAAAGGTCCTTTCAGCCTCATATTGTACTCTCACAGAGAGGAGTTCTATAAATAATCTTTTTTCTCCAACTGTGGACAGTGATTGTTTTATATCCTTATAGATTAGTGCCCTGGGCAAGGGCCCAGCTGACTGACCCTTAATCCTGGCCTGGTCAAGATCTTACAGTTCTACCTGCTGTTTGGGAAAGGTAAAGATTGTTCTTGTTAAAATGGTATTTCTTAGCTATAATCAGTTGAAGACAATATTTTGAATTTGCTACCTAAGTAAGCCCTTCAGAATATCAGCATTTTTTATTGTTATCATGACTAGAAAGCAAGCTTCAAAAAAAAAAAAAAAAAAAAACTGTGTTTTTGCCAAAATCTAAGTTAACATTTAAAGTAAAAGAAAATTGTTTCTCTAAGGATTGGTTAAATGAATGAATCAACCAAATTGTATTGTAGTTAAATTTATTTGCTTTATTTTGCATTTATTTTACATTCCTGGGCAGGTTGTAAATGGCCTCTTAGGGTAGCTGTTAAGGAGCTTTATTCACTAATGTGGGCTATGCCAGGGAATCTGTGGGACTCTGTTCTACATAGGTCAATGCTAATAGGCGCACAAAGGCAAAGGCAGCAATGACGGCTGGAGGGTTGGTGCCTTGTTAAATACCACAAGAGCAGGCAAGGATAGTGGAACAGCCAAGGTCAAAGCCCATGTAAAACCTCAGTAAGCTTAGTAGATTTTTTGTTTGTTTGTTTGTTTTTGTTCGTTTGTTTGTTTTAATTCCAAAACCACCATTTCCAACAAGTGAAGCAAAGTTGGGTTTGGGGGAGGTTGGGATATCTCAGTTTCAAAGCAATAGGTTTATGGCTATTTAAGTCTTTCTGGTAATGAGCAGAGACTAAATAAGATAAAATTGTCAGTTATATCTTGTTACCTCTTAAAGGAAAGTGAAGAGGGAGGAAAAAGAAGATTCCTTTAATACCTGTTAGCACTTTGTAATTGTGTCCAGTATTCATTAGGGTCAGGTGGAATCTTAAGACTCTTCAAATGACCCTAAATTACCCTGAGGGTTCTTGGTACAAAATCTGGATGCTATTTCTCTAGCCACACTTAAGAACTCCCCATTCTAAAATGAGATTGGTTTTGCTTGTATAACCCAGAAATCAGTTGCCAGCATATATAAGTCCTGCAGCCTACCACGACTACCATGCACTTCAAGATTTTAATAAATCTGCTCCCACCCTCTTCTTATTGTATGGAGGGAAAACAAGCATTCTACCAAATAATTAGGAGTACTTAAAGATTTTAAGCTTTACTTTCACTAAATTTTATGCTTCTACTTTACATTTAATCACCATTTCCTTTTCTATGCTTCATTAACCTCACTGAAAAAATTCTCAATTTCTGCTACCTCAGAATATTATAAAAATAAGGCAGTGATATTATACCATTTCACTTCATTTTTAATTCAGCTTCAGTGGAGCAATTTTTCTCATGAGTTGTATTTTCATGCTTTTCTATGTCTTGCAATTTTTTTAGTTCAGTTGCCACTGTGAATTTAACCCTTTTATGTCGAGATATTTTTGTATTCCTGTGAATATTCTTGACTTTTGTTTTGCATGTGGTTATTTGGCAAGAGTTTGATCCTTTTGGGCTTTAGTTTTAATCATTGTTAGACCAGAGAAGAACTAAGGCTAATATTTATCCAATAATGAGGCAAAACTTTTGTTTTTAAGGTCTCAATTTGTCACCCAGGCTGGAGTACAGTGGCATGATCACTGCAGCCTGGAAATCCTGGGCCCAAGCAATCCTTCCACCTCAGCTTTCCCCGTAGCTAGTACTTCTTGCCAATGCCCTCTAAATTATGAGGTTTTCTAATCTGGCTGTTGCATAGAGGCACTGTTTTGATCCTGGGCTCTGTTTTGACCCCGTGTGGTCTCTGAGTGTTGTTCCCTTTAATCCTTTCATGTGGTTCTTTTCCTGAACTACCATTCATATATTGACCAGTAGTATAATGAACCCTTGAAGGGTTCTCACATCTTGGGTACTTTGCCTTATAATCTCTAGCTGCTTTGGCTTTCCTGGACTTGCCATTGCATCTCATCAATTTAGGGTGACTGCTGGGTTCTGCCTGGGTTTCTTTTCTCTTCTTGCCAAGTCCCTAGAGAGTAAGCTGGAAAATATTAGGGCTCAATTTATTTGTTTTGTGACTGTCAAGGATCACTGCCCTTTGTTCTCTGATAACCAGTGTCTTGTGTATCATTGTTTCAGATATTTTTTTACAGCAGCAAGAGAGAAATAAAAGAACAATAGATCTACAAAACAATCAGAAAATAACAAATTGGCAATAGTAAGTATGTAAATACCAATAATTACCTTGAATGTTAATGAATTACATTCTGCAATCAAAAGATATAAAGTGGCTGAGTGAATTAAAAAACAAGACTCAATTATATTTTGTCTACAAGAGACCCACTTCACCTTTAAGGATATACATAGAATGAAAGTGAAGGGATGGAAAAAGATATTCCATACAAATGGAAACCAAAAGAGAACAGAAGTAGATATAGATACATAAGATAAAATAGACTTTAACTAAAAAAATGATAAAATCGGACAAAGAAAGTCATTGAATAATGAAAGAGGACCAATTCATTAGAGGATTTAACAGCTATAAATATATACGCTTCTGGCATATAGAAGCATATAGCTATGTAGAAGCAAGGTATATAGAATTACCTAAACACATAAAGCAAATATTAATAGATCTGAAGTGATAAATTGTAATATAATAATAGTAGAAGACTTTAACACCTCACTGTCAGCAATAGATAGATAATCTAGACAGAAAATCAATCAGGAAATATTGAACTTAAACTACACTTTTGGTCAAATGGATCTAACAGACACATACAGAACATTCCATCCAATAGCAGCAGAATGCACATTTTTCTGAAGTGCACATAAAATATTCTTCAAGATAGATACTATGTTAGGTCACAAAACAAGTCTTAAAAATGTAAAAAAAATTGAAATCATGTCGAATATATTTTCTGGGCACAATGGTAAAAAACTAGAAATCAGGAAGAGGGGAATTTTGAAAGATTCACAAATACATGAAAATTAAATAACATGCTTCTGAACAACCAATGGGTCAAAGAAGAAATTAGAAGAGAAATTTTAAAATATTTTGAAACAAAAAAATTGACTCACAACATACCAAATCTTCTAGGACACAACAAAATCAGTTCCAAGAGAAAACTTTATAGCAGTAAGTAATTACATCCAAAAGAAGAAAGATTTCTAATAAACAACCTAACATATCTTAAGGAACTAGAAAAAGAACAAACTTAGCCCAAAAAGTTAGTAAGAGAAAGGAAATAGCAAGGATCAGAGTAGAAATAAATGAAATAGAGACTAGATAAACAATAGAAAAGATCCACAAAACTAAGAGTTGTTTTTTCTAAAAAGGTAAACAAAATTGATCAACTTTTACCTTTTTTTTACAGCAGCAAGAGAGAAATAAAAGAACAATAGACCTATGAAACAAAGAAAAGACTCACATAAATAAAGAAGACATTGCAACTGATACCACAGAAGGAATCATGAGCCTATTAGGAACAATTACATGCCAACAAATTAGATAACCTAGAAAAAATGGATAAATTTTTAGACAAATTCAATTGACCAAGACTAAACTATGAAGAAGTAGAAAATCTGCACAGACTAATAATGAGTAAGAATATTGAATAACTGATACAATGGCTCCCATTAAAGAAAAGCCCAGAAAATGATGGCTTCACTGTTTAATTCTACCAAACATTTAAAGAATTAGCACCAAATATTCTCAATTTTTCCCAAAAATTAAAGAAGAGAGAATACTTTCAAAGTTATTTTACAAAGCCAGTATTACCCTATTATCAAAGCCAGACAAGGACGCCACAGGAAAAGAAATTACAGGCAATATCCTTGAGGAACATAGATGCAAAAATTCTCAACAAAATAATAATAAACAAAATTCAAGAGCACATTAAAAAGACAGTTCATGATAATCAAGTGGGACTTATCCCTGGGATGCAAGGATTATTTAGCTTATGGAAATCTATAAATGTGATACCACATTAACAAATAAAGGGCAAAAAAAAATCATCCCAATAAATGCAGAAAAAAATTAACAAAAACAACATCCTTTTATGATTAAAAGCTCTAACAAATGAGCTATAGAAGAAATGTACCTCAATGCAATAAAAGCCATATATGAAAAGCTCACAGCTAACATGATACTCAATGGTAAAAAGTTGAAAACTTTTCTTCTAAGATCAGAAACAAAACAAGGATGTCCACCCTTGCCCTTTCTATTCAACATAGTACTGGAAGTTGTAGCCAGAGTAATTAGACAAGAGAAATAAATGAAATGTATCCAAATTAGAAAGAAAGAAGTTAAATTGCCCCTGTTTGCACGTGAAATAACCTGATACATGGAAAATCCTAAAGACTCCACCAAAAATCTCTTCGAACTAATAAAAGAATTCAGTAAAGTTGCAGGATGCAAAATTAACATGAAAAATCAGTAGCACTTCTATACACTAGCAATAAACTATCTAAAAAGTAAATCATGAAAACAATCCCATTTATAATAGCTACACATGCATGAACACACATGCACACACACACACACAAACACCTGGGTATAAATTTAGCTAAAGAGGTGAAAAATGTATAAACTGAAAACTATAAGACAATGAAAGAAATTGAAGAAGATAAATAAATGCAAAGATATACCATGTTCACGGATTAGAAGAATTATTATTGTTAAAATGTGCATACTACCAAAAGCAATCTATAGATTAAATGCAAACTCTATCAAAATTACAATGACATTTTTCACATAAATAGAAAAAACAATTATAAAAATTTTTATGGAACCACAAAGACCTTGAACAATCAAAATAATCTTCAGCAAAAAGAATAAAGATTGAGGCATCAGACTATCTCACTTCAAAATATCCTACAAAGCTGTAGTAATCAAAAGATCATAGTATTAGCATTAAAAACAGACCCATAGACCAATGGAACAGAATAGAGAGCCCAGAAACAAACCCAAGAAATTACAGTCAGTTGGCTTTTCAACAAAGGAGACAAAAACATACAATAGGGAAAGGACAGTCTCTTCAATAAATGATGCTGAGACAATTGGATATCCACATGCAGAAGAATGAATTAGACCATCATCTCACACCATATACAAAGATGATGTAAAAATGGTTTAAAGAGTTAAACATAAGACCTGAAACTGTACACCTACTGGATAAAAGCATATGGGCAAAACTCCACAACGTTGGTCTGAGCAATAATTTTTTGGATGTGACCTCAAAACTATAGGCAAAAACAGACAAATGGGATTTCATGAAGTTAAAAAGTTTCTGCATGGCAAAGGGAACAAGCAACAGAGAAAAAGATAACCTATGAAATGGAAGAAAATATATACAAACCATGCATCTGATAAGGAGTTAATATCCAAAACATATAAAAAACTGAAATAATATAAGGAAGACAAATGGCCTGATTTAAGAATGGGCAAAGGACCTGAAGAAGTTTTTCAAAAGAGGACATCCAATTGGCTAACATGAATAAGAATAAATGCTCAACATCACTAATCATCAAGAAAATGCAAACTAAAACTACAATGAGATATCACCTCTCACTTATTAGAATGGCTACTATCAAATAGACAAAATATAACTAATACTAGTGAGAATGTGGAGAATAGGTGACTCTCTCACAGTGTTGGTGAGACTATGTACAGCAGACTATGTAACTGAAATTACTTCAGCCACTATGGAAAGCAATATGAAGGTTCCTTTAAAAACTAAAAATAGAACAACCATATGATCCAGCAATCCCACTACCTGGTATACATGAAATTAAATCATGAATCAAAAAGGAAACTAAATCACTATGTGTAGCTATACTGTCATGTTCTTTGCAGCATTATTCACAATAGCCAAGGTAAGGAATCAAACTAAAAGTGTCCATCAAGAAATGAATGAATGAAGAAAATATGGTATATATATAGAATAAAATACTGTTCAACCTTAAAAATCAAGGAAATCCTGTTTTGACAAGATGTATGAATCTAGAGGATATTATGTTAAGTGAAATAAGCCAGACACAGAAGGACAAATACCACATGATCTCACTTACATGTGGAATCTTAAAAAGTTAAACTCATAGAAGCAGAAAGTAGAATGGTGGTTACCAGGGGATGGGTTTTAGGGTGGTTGGGAAGATGCTGGCCAAAGAATATAAAATTTCAGATAGGAGGAATAAGTTCAAGAGCTCTTTTATGCAACACGGTGACTAGAGTTAATAACAATGTACTGTATTCTTGGAAAATCGGTAAAAGAAAAGATTTTAAGTGTTCTTACCATAAAAAAAGATATATGTTAATGTTAGGTCACTCTGTCTATGGAGCAGCCAATCTTTTGTTTCTTCACTTCTCTAATAAACTTGCTTTTGCTTAAAAAAAAAGTTAATACTTATGTTAATTAGATCAACGTAGCCATTCTGCAATGTATGCATATTTCAAAGCATCATGTTGTAAATATATATTTGTTGTATATATATTTATGTTGTGTATATATGTTGTATATATATTTATACTTTGTCAATTAAAAAATAATTAATTAATTAAAAAAAGATAAACTGGCAGGATATCCAGAATCCTTCCTCTGTGTACTAGACCAAATTCCCAGCAGAATTGTAGAGATTTAATAAAGGGTATCTGAATAAAGTTGAACATGGAACTACTGTACTAAACATAGGGGTATTGAGTATTTGGGGGTATTGAGGATAATTGGGATTTTTGTTCTCTTAACTAACCTCGCTGTTCCTTTCTCTCATCTGTGCCAAAGCATTAGCCAACCTTTACATCATTTTTATGTGTAAATATTATGTACTGCTGAAATAATAGTGCATATTTATTAAGTTTTTATTATTACATCACTTTTTATATTAAGGTAATAACTACTTCGTTATTTTAAAATCTGCTTACCTATTTATCACTGATTCTTTTTTGAAAATGTTCTCACAGAAATGTCAAACATTAGGCAACACTATTCCAAAGGCTCAAATACTTCAAATCATCTATCAATCCCCTGGTGTTCCATTTTTGTTTTGTTTTCTTGTTCAAATTGAAGATCTGGCTCTGACAGATCTTTATTTCTTGCTTCAATCTAGACTATTAGGTTTTTAGACTTAAGTCACAGTAGTCATGCTGGAACGTCTCTTTTTTCCTCTCTCATATAGAAGACAATGTTTATCAAATCCCCTGTCTCCCTTTTTCTTGACTTACTACTTCATTTTTCATGAATTATATATTGTGGTAGCTTCCAAGGAAAGAGTAATAGGAGGCACGTTTTTGTGAATTATTGCAGATCTGAAAATGTCTTTATTCAATCCTCACATTTCAGTGATACTATACCTTGCTTGGGTATAAAATTATAGGCTGAAAATAATTTTTCATCAGAATTTTTAATACTATTGTTATACTATCTTTTGGTTTTTCATGTTACTAGTCTAATATTTATGTTTTTAAATAAATCTGTTTTTAAAAAAATCTGCCGTTAAACTCAGGTCTCCTGAAACTTCATAATAATATGCCTTTGAATACTATATTATTTCATTAATTTTTTCTGGGAATTCAATGGGATCTTTTAACTTAAAAACATAAGCACTTACATTTTGGAGATATTTTTGATCACATGTTGATCATTTTCTCTCCTTTTTTTATACTCTCTTTCTCTCTCTAAAATTTGTACTTGTTGGATGTTGAACCACCTAATCTATTTTTATTATTTCTTTATTCTTATTTTCCACATACTTTATAGATTTTCCTGACTTCTAATGATTTCTTTTTTACTGTAATTTACTTTATTTTGCAGTGCCTTTTTTTCTCGATTGCTTTTTAAAAATGGTTCCCTCTTCTTGTTTTACGTATGTGATATTATTTGAGCTGTTCATATGTTTTAATTGGGTCCCATTTTCATAAACATTTTAGTCACTCTGTGTCATGAGAAAGGATTTCGTATCACATACATTACCTCTTCAAGAAACATCTGTATACACGATCAAAGTACAAAACACTTATTAGAAGCTCTGGGTGGTGGGGGAGATGCTTGAGGTGTGGGACAAGGTCCAACCCTTTTGACTTCACTTAGAGTGAACTCCTACACATCTCAAGCAACTCCTAAATCTCTAGAGGTCTATATCTGGGGCCTTTCAAAAACAATTTTTACACAGACTATCCTCCAATTTTCTTCAGGCAAAAGTTAAATATGGCAATAAGTATTCTTGAAATAGAGCAGAGGAAAGGGCTGTGGGTAGTATAATGGACGTGTGTAGAACAATTTAATCACCTTGTGTTACCCTAAACCAGTTTCTTGGTGTTCACTGCTTCCTGAATGAACTTCTCCAGAGACTAGACTTTTCTTTTCTCTTAGTGTGTATTTGTGGAGGGGTAAAGAGACTCTCAAACAGTCTCTGAGTGTTCAGTCTTAAACTGACTTCTGCTTTCCAGGTAACCTGCTTCCCCACAATCAGAGACTCTCAGGGGATTTGTGAGGTAAAAAAGCCTACTTGGCATTAGAAGCCCGTCTGTATGATCAATCAGTTTTTGTCATTTTCTGCTCCACTATGTCTGTTACCTCTCCTCCATCTTATTCTACTTTCTAAAATATTACTGTAAGGATTTTTTCTGATGTTATATTTTCTGTTTTTCTCTTTGTCCTCATTAATTAAGGAATTTTCTATTCTTAATTAATTTTTGTGGTGTTTGGGAGGGAAAGGATGTAATTACCTATGATCAAACCATTACATTTAACCCAGTAAGCAAATACATTTTTAAATATTTGTAGATATATGGTAATTTCTTATCATTCTGTGTTTCCTCACCATAGATGGTAAATGAACATGATGAAAAATGAACGACACATAAGTTTCTGAGAGAAAAGTCCTCAAGCTGAGAAAGTTAAGAAATCCCTAGTAACACGGGGTTCTGAGTGAGGAATTACTAAAGGAGATTCTAGAAATCCTTGGTAGAATCTGGATTGTCAAAGGACTAAATTGAGCAATTACTGCTCTCCCACTATTGCAAAGCCATTTCCTATAGTTTCTGCCACAAGCTAGAACTTCATCCTGGGCATGATTCAACCCCTAATTTGCAAATTTATAACAGCTCTTGGCTACTAAGCATGATGTTATTCTATAATCCATGCTTCAATATAATACTGTTACAAATAACAGATGGACAATGCATTCATTAGTAGATGGTTCCTTATAATAAGAATTTATTAACTTTTTTCTTAGGGTGGAAGTAGCAAACATCAAACTAAATTGCCTATAGCATAAATGGAAGGAACTTTTTAAGCAGGGGGGAATTTATTTAGATTCCATTTAATGTAGCATAAAAAAGCAAAGCTAATAAAATGTGGGAAACTATTTTCATCATCAATGAACTTGTTAGTTTTATATTTTTTGTTAGTTGAGTAAAAAATATAGGTCATTAACTATTTTGCTTGTGAAAGCAAAATAAGAGATCAATCTTCATGCTTTCCACATTATCCTACCAGAGTGATCCTACCAAAGTAAAATTAATATATATGACTCATGGTCTATATAATGATTAATAAGGTAATAGAAATTATACTTATGTCTACATTTGTGACCCAAGAGAAAAGTCTATCCTAATAGACTAAAGCTATATTATGAAACTTCTTACAAGGAATTCAATTCTGGTGGATTTTGTTTATTAGATTCAAATGTACTAGCTTATAAAACAATAACATAATTAAGGTTATATTGATTTTATCTATAAAACCCACAGAAAGAGGAAGGGCAAGGTAGGGAAGAAGTAAAGTCATGTACAAATGGCAGCAAAAATGCTTTAATTAGGAAACATAAAGAAACACAAAAATGTGACTATCATTAAGTGATTGTTAGCTAAGGTTTCAACCAGAGGCCCATTCCCCATAGGAGGAAGCCTATCACAGCACACAAAATTCCAAGGCCCTCCATCGTCAGCTCCTGCTCTGGCAGACACTATCAGTGCTAGCATGATGCTTATTACCCCTCCTTTTTCCTTGCTAAGAAAACCTTGACTTATCAGAACAAGGTTCCTTGATCTTAGGAAATCTAGATTCTTCATCTGAGGTGGCATGTTATCCAGGTAGAAGAGGAAGTTTTCTGGAGAGTTTCTGGAAGAGAATTTTTATCCCCGATAAGAAAAATGCTGTAAGAGAAAAAGTTCTTTTCTGTGCCCCTCAACCCCTTGCTTCCTACATTTACCATGGGGTTAGGATGACATGACTGGAGCTGCTACAGCCATGCTGATCCCATGAGGGGAAGGCCTAGAGAATGGCTTTTATCCTTGATATAATTAAGCTACTGATCAGAGTCAATAACTGCTTACCACAAAACTTCTTCTTAGAAAAGTAAAGTGTTAATTATTTAAGCTTCTGTTGTTTGCATTCTTGTTTGCAGCCATTAGCAATCCTCACTGACACGCCTGCCTCTCCTCCTTTGCCACTGTGCTCTGCTGCACTTGTCACCACTCTATGCTCCAGCTATACAGGCCAGCGCGCATTTCCTAAAATGCATCTTCTGTCTCAAACCTCTACCTGGGTCCAGCAGTGCCCATCCAAATGCCCTTTCCCTTATGTTACCCTGTGAACTTCTATTCACCTTTCATTTAATGAGTTTCTGCTTTATGAAATTTTGTCTAGGAAAGTTTTCCTGTCACAAAATTATATCTTCCAACTCTTATCTTTTGTTTCACCCACTACAATCTGAACAGAAATATATTTTTTATTGTTTTCTATGTTTAAGCTATACTCATTTTTTGGGTCAAATATACATAGCTCATTTCTACCTTAGAGCCAGACTCTTGCTAGCAATGTTCTGCCCCAATATCCCTGCATGATTAGTTACTTTTTGTCCTTCAGGTTTTAGTGTACCTCCTCTACAATGAACTTTAAATTCGGAGAGGGCAAAATGAGGTTCCTCTGATTCAAAGTTGCATCCTTAACACATCTGAAAGAGTGTTGAACTGAGTAGGTTCGTAATAAGTATTTGAAAATCAATGAACCAAATTTCATACTTTAAATGGGAAGCCCTTCAATGTCAGATGTGGCATTCTAGCTCTCTATGTAGATTACAAAATTTGGCTAAGTACACTTATACCCTTTGGGTGAAAAACATGAATGTTTCACAAATGCTGAATGAAAGAATGACAAGATGAATGACTGACACCAATTTTACTTTTTATTTTTCTCTCTGGTGAAAAGCACGTGCTTATTTCCAGGAAAGAATTTGCTTCTGAATATTAGGAGTGGCAACCTTTGTGAGGTCAATTCTTTGTAAGTAGATTATCTTTGTAAATCTGGACTTGAGTTTGAATAACCTTAAGAGCACACATTAAGTTTAAGTATTCCTAGGAAGAGTAGGAAGACTTTGTTCCGAGAATCTATAAATTGGAAACCTGAGAGGTCAAGCCATTGATTCTTTTGTATTTTGATGGGAGTATCTATGAAAACATTGCTCTTGCAAATATTTCTGTCCATAATAGAGATGGATGCATCATTAAAAAGTTAATGGTTAGTCTTTAGTCAGTAGAATTTTAGAGTAAAAACATGAAAGTAATAATTAGAAGTTTGGTTTAAGTTCAACATAAATCTAACTCTCTTTACAAAGTTATCAACATAAATAATGTTCAAAATGTCTATATGTTAAATAACAAAGATTGAAAATATATAGAAATCAAGCACAAGAGCAAGAAAGGAAAACAAAACCTCTAACATTTGTAGGGACAGATGAACTGAAAGAAAAATGTTGTTCTGAAATTTTTCAGCATTTTTCTTTTTGAACAACTTTCTCTAATTATAGTGATATTCTGCATTCTATCAATCAACCTGGATCTATTTTTTGTCAAACACTTACAAAGGAATTGAAACAAAAACCACTGTTATAAACATTTCCTCCTCCATTCACCTTTCAAAATGCCTGTTTGAAACATCATGCTGTAATCATTAAATAATCTACTTCCAAATGCATATATGTTTCAAGATAGAAACTTAAATGCAATTTCCATTACGTAGAAAAATAAGATTTATATTGGTGAAATGTTTAGATTAAATACATAATATTTTAAAAATACCAAAGTATCTGTTATAATAGATGTTCTAGAAGATTGAGAAATGGAAACTTACTTCAGGGTAGCACTATCTCACGAATAAAGGTGGATTTGAGACAGACTTTAGAATATTGAGAGGACTGAGCAAAAACTAGGTGAACACTATGAGAAATACATGTGTTATGAGAATGAAAATGCTCAAAGCCTGATACTAATGAAACCATATTACACACTGAAATAGATCACAGCAGAAGAGAAAGGGATTTATTTTATTACTGGTGTTAGGATATGGAAATGCTGTCTGAGTTCAATGTCACCTTTGCTGGCAGTGGTGAATCAGGTCATTAGAGAATTATGTTCATGGCCTGTTTGTTGAGGCTCCTGGGGTCTGGCTAGTGAGACCAGATTAGAAGATGCAATAGATTTTACAAGGTTGTTTAGTATTACCTCTCTCCCTTTTTGGCTTTAAAAATATATATTTTTAAAACCAAAATATATATATACTGTTTTCTCAAAGAGCTTTCTTGAGGATTCATCTGATGATTATGTGTCATTATGACAAAGAAAGCATGAAATGACTTCTTTAAGTCACTTCTATCCACTTATAAGTTCATAGCCAATTGAAGAGAAGACTAAGTCCCTCATATGAAAAGTTCTGTGGTGCTACTGTCTGAACTGCTAGAGCAGAAGTGTGTAACAAGTGAAAATACACTTCCTCAGATCACATCAGACAGGTCAAGAGCATTACAGGATCATTAATTCAGGTCTGTTATTGTATTTAGTACATAAATTCTTTTAGCTCTTTATTAAGTGTTAAGCCATGTGAAAATGGGGAAGGGAAAGTCCAAAATTCATTCTGGAGAAAAACATTAAAAATAAAATGAAAACATGTAAGCATGTGAAAAGGATTTGTACTTAACGATGAAAATCTGCATTTATTAATTTTCAGGTCTGCATTATATTGTTTCTAGTTCTAAGTGTTGTAGCTTAGAGGCCATGCAAGAACTTGAAACTAGCAAAATGGGAGAATTATGCATCATATTTTTGTTGGCATTCCTGATTCACATTTCATGTTTCATTTATATTGCAAATAACACTCATATTCACTGTAATGCATTTTCTATATTAAATGTTGGGCAAAGACATTCATATCCCAAGCATTTATAAACATATGATTATGTCTCATAAAATTAGTTCATTTTAAAAATAAGTGACACTTATTTTCTTACAAGATATTTTATTAACTTTATGTTTTTACTCATCAGGTAAGATGAATTTGAAGTGCTACAATATAAATTTTATACCAGAAACTTGCACTTAGGAACATACGTGGTTCATGGGGTCTGTATTTCATTTACTTTGATCACAAAAAGCATCTTTTAATAGAGAGTTTACAAATTCGGTTGCATAATGATGACTTTTATTAAAAATTGAGAAGTTGACATTTATCCACAGTAAACCATAGACAGCTTGTCATGCCCTTTTATACTTATTAAAATTACATGAAAAATTAATCCTTCTAAGTATTTATTGGAGTGTGTGTTTCTTTTCTTGGAATTAAATAATAATATTTCCCAATGCTTGCTAAGATATTTTAAAGTAAACATAGTGCTTATTTCTGTAGATTAAAATCATTATGTTTTCCCGTCATGGGAGAAATTGTGATTAGAAAGGGGGAAAGTCAAAATTGTCCTATTTCTTGTTCTTGTCTGTTGGTCCCTCATACCTAAGCATATCCTATAGCTTTTTTCGCCCTCATTTTCCCCATCTTCTGCCACTTTGGTCATTAGGATGAAGGAGCAAAAGTCAAAAAGAAAGTAGTAATAAAGGAATAGATCAAGAGAGGAAAGGCTAAAACAGAACTGGATAACTTTTCCTCTCTTCAGAAGTGGCAGTGAGGTAATTCAATGCATGAAGCACTTATTTAGTGTCTTCCATATATAAGAGAATAAGAAAAAAGATCTGCAAATGTCAAAAGTAGGGCATAAATCCTTACTCTCCACTTGTCTCCTCTCCTACCTCCCCAAACATACTTCACAAACAACATTCCATATCTCTGTTTACAGAAACAGAATTAAGGTCAAATTAAATTCTGCTGACCTACCAAAGACAGTCTTAGGAAAACTGAAGCAGTGAGGTCTAATTTTGGCAAGCTCTGGCTTGACTTTATTTGTGTCCCTTTCTCTCACCTGGTTCTTTTCCAACAAGCCTGAAATTTCACAAAAGGCCTAGATGCCCCTCAGCTACACTTTCTCAGGCTCACCTTTTCTACAACTCCCCAGATAAAATTTATCTGTAGGCCATCTACCAATGATCTCTCTGACAGGAGTGAATAAATGAATGAGCTACTATATGTGAATCTGTTCTGTGCTCAAGAAGAGATTTAGTGTGGAAATGTGTTAAACCAAGCAAGTGGCTAAAATAGTGATACCATAATGAGAATGTAAAGCACTAAGGTTGACCAAATGTAAGAAAAGATTTGCCTTTGAGGAACCTCTTAAATCCCAAAGTATTCGAGGATACATCATACTCTGTCACAGATGACTGACTAGTGCTGTAGCTTGGGGAGCTTTTGTCCTCTACAGCAGGGGACTGCAAACTATTACTCTTAGACCAAATCTACCCAGCTGCCTGTTTTCATAGATAACAGAGTATAAGAGCACAGTCATGTCCATTCTTCAGTGTTTCTGTGCTACAATGGCAGAGTTGCAGCAAAGACCATATGATTCACAAAGCTTCAAATATTTACCGTCTGGTCTTTTCAAGAAAAGGTGTGCTGACCTCTACTCTATAGGAATAATGACATGCAAAGAGGGGCAAGTCTTCTATCTTACTTCTATTTCTTTCTTTTTCTTTTCCTCCCCCCAAATTTTTTTCTTCAATTATAGAACAGAGCAATTCAAACTTTCAGTTTGACTGCTTAGCAAAAGCTAAAACTAATGAGTTACAGTTATCTTAAGACATCTTCAATTTCTGCTGCTTTTACACTGTAGACATAATTGAATGAGCGCTTGTAGTGATTGTCTTGCTTTGGTTATATAACTCCAAATCGATTCCAATTTAGCTTCCTTTAATCACTTCTAATGACTGCTGATTTATCACACAAGGAATTTACCTCTAACACAGTACAGAAAAATGCATATTGTCTTCTTATCTTACACCACTAATGCATGATGTGCATAAAGGAGGCACAGATGTTTAGAGATTATAAATATTTTTGTGATAATATAGACTGTAACACAAAACCTAGGCCATCACTCTTTGATTGAACTTTAGAATTACAAAGTGCTGGGTGTGGTGACTCATGCCTATAATTCCAGCACTTTGGAAGGCCGAGACAAGAGAATGCTTGAGCTCAGGAGTTCGAGACCAGTCTGGCAACATAGCATGATCTTGTCTCTACAAATAATAAAAAAGTTAGCATGGTGGTGAGCGTCTGTGGTCCCAACTACTTGGAAGGGTGAGGTGGGAGGATAGCTTGAGCCCAGGAGGTCAAGGTTGCAGTGACCTGTGATCACGCCACTGCAATCCAGCCTGGGAAAGATTCTGTCTCCAAAAAAAAAAGAAAAAAAAAGAAAGCACAATAAGATACCATTGCATTCTTCCAAAATAAAGCTAGTATAGGAAAAAAATTATAAAGTAGCCAGTATTTTTAAAGTATGATTTTTTGTAGTGCATCAGTAGCCCATCTCCCTACGTTTGCATTACCCAAAGCATGTTTCCCAGAAAGAGTTCTAAGTAAGTAGGTTAAGAGAGAAAAAAATAAGGAGGTCAAATAAGCTTAGTAAAGACAAAGTTAAATGGATATCCTTACTGTACAACTTCTCAGAAGGTTTAATGCAAAATGTTCATTAATTGCAAACAGAGGATAGAGTACACTTTATTTTATAATTTATTTATTTACCCATTTTTTCAATAAATGTTTTCTGAGTGCTTACTGCCAATCAGTTTTCTAGGTACTCTGAATACAGCATTTCAGAAAGTTCAAAGGTTAGGAAGAGTTGGAGGATATCATGTAAATTTAGAAAGTTTTAGAAAGAATTCATGAAGGGAAAGGACTCTGAAAAATGAGTGGAATTATGGTATGTGGAACTGACTAAAGGAGCTGCATTCTAGTAACTAGAAATATGAGTACAGATATACATAAATGGGGGCTAATATACACTTATTGGATTTAAATGAATTACATGGAATGTGGCCACTGCAATAGCATGATGAAATCTTCTTCTTTGAGAATGGCACCTTGAATATGTTACTTTGTACACACACATATTCTTACATGCTCACATACACGCAAGATACTGAAATAGACTTCATTTTGGCGCATCAGTTAATATATTATTAATCTGCTAAATATTAATCAAACTATTAACTGAGTTTTATTACTTCTGATGGATTTTTCAAATTTTACCTGTATTGAAGGGGTTTTCTTCAGCATTTGTTTGACTTGTCAGTGTCATTATTCTGAAGTCACACTCTCTAATTTTGCTTTTACTTGTTTTAAGGGCACCAAACAAGCAAAATAAAATGTGATAATTTTATTCTCAAATGTTGGTTTAATTTAATACATAAAGGGTGACACTCAGATGTTTTTGTGGGCTTTCTGTTGTTAGCCTCATCATTTAATCAAATTGACTGAGGAGCAAAGTGATCTATTTAATTTACTGTTCTATTTAAAAAAGAGTTGCTTTGCTATATATTAATCTGACCTGGTGGACAATCTGCATAGGCTCAAAATGAAATATATGTAACATTGAACTATATTTAACATATTTATAACTCCACTGGGACCACTCCAAACACATAACCAACTGCCAAATCGACATACTTCCTTGGATTCTAACAGACATCTCAAACTTAACACGTCCAAAACTGAGATTTTGACCTTCCCTCAAAATCTGCTCCTCCCAGTTTTGTCTTCTCACATTTCATACCAATTCATCAGTGAATTTTATGGACTCTAACACATTCCACCTTAGGTTGTTTTCACAACCTCCTCTGCTACCAAATGGTGGGTCAAAACCTCATCATCTGTCTTTTAGATGATTGCAGAATCCTTCTACATAGTCTCCCTAATGATTTTAGCCTCATCACAGCTACCAGAGTGATTTTGTTAAAGTTAGATTATGTGACTTCCTACTCAGAGTTGGCCAAGGCACCCCCCATTTAATGTGAATTAAAAACCTGAATCCTCAGTGATGTACAATGGCCTGCACCTGTCTTCATCTCTCAGTATGTTCCCTTAATCACTCTACTGCAGCCACTCTGACCACCTCAAGTTTCCACCATTACATCTGATCAGACCTGCTTTCTCCACTTCAGATTGCTATTCAAATATTAACTTCACAGAGAAATATTTCCTAATAATCCTTTTTAAAATGTCAATAACCTTACTCCTCTTCCTCATTTTAGTTTCCCCACTGCCATTCATCACTTTCCAATATACTATATATTTTACTTATTTATTTTGTTTATAGTCTCTTTCCCTCCAGTAGATTTTAAACTCCATGAGAGTTCAAATCTCATGGATACAGAAGTAGATATAGTATCTACTTCATAAAATAATTATAGGATTAAAACAATTAGCGTATGTATATAAGGTGCCCAGTACAGTGATTGGTTTACTCTAGATAATCTATACATTGAAGTTTTCATTACAGAATGGAAAAGCATGCAGTCAAATGGGCCTGTATGTGGAGCTAGCTCTGCCATTTACTACCTGCTTGGGAATCTTAGTTTGTGGTTCAATGCTGTATACTCAGACAGAGCCCAGAATAGTGCCTGGTACACACAGTGACACTTAACATATATTGAATAAATGAATAAAAATACTTTTTTGATAGCTCAAAATCTACTTGTGGCTTTTTAGCATCTGAGAGATTGCCATTATGAGCATGAGTTCTATCATGCCAAACTTACAAAGTCTGAACTGATTTTAAAACATGCAATGAAATTACTGCTTTTTGAAAAACAAATTCATGATTTTAAGTGATGAATATAATTCAAAAATATCATCTATGTAAAAAGCCAATAAAAATGTGTTTGAATTATGTCAGCTTTCAATAATAGTGATAATAATATGTATAATTTTTATACTTACAAGGCATTGCTTATATTTTACCTTATTTTAAACTTTCCCCAACTCAGCATACAGGAGTTATTATCCCTGTGTTGCAGAAGAGATGGACTAAGGAATTTCTATGAAGTCAGACACATAGTAAGTGGCAGAGCTAGCTTCAAATACAGGCCCATTTTAAATGAGTTAAATGCCCCAATTAAAAGACACAGACAGGCAAATTGGATAGAGTTAAGACCCATAGGTGTGCTGTATTCAAGAGATTCATCTCACGTGCAAAGACACACATAGGTTCAAAATAAAGTGATGAAGAAAAATTTACCAAGCAAATAGAAAGCAGAAAAAAGCAAGGGTTACAATCCTAGTTTCTGACAGGACAGATTTTAAACCAACAAAGATCAAAAAAAGACAAAGAAGGGGATTATATAATGGTAAAGGGATCAATTCAACAGGAAGAACTAATTATTCTAAATATATATGCACCCAATACAGGAGCATCCAGATTCATAAAACAAGTTCTTGGAGACCTACAAAGAGACTTTTACTCCCACATAAGAATAGTGGGGGACTTTGGGCTGGGCACAGTAGTTTATGCCTGTAATTCCAGCACTTTGGGAGGCTGAGGCAGGTGGATCATGAGGTCAGAAGTTCGAGACCAGCCTGGCCAACATAGTGAAACCTTGTCTCTACTAAAAATACAAAAATTAGCCTAGCATGGTGGTGCAAACCTGTAATCCTAGCTACTCAGGAGGCTGAGGCAGGAGAATTGCTTGAACCCAGGAGACAGAGATTGCAGTGAACAGAGATCATGCCACTGTACTCCAGCCTGAGCAACAGAGTGAGAATGTGTCTCAAAAAAACAAACAAACAAACAATGGGGGACTTTAACATCCCACTGTCAATATTAGACAGATCAACAAGACAGAAAATTAACAAAGATATTCAGGACTTGAACTCAGCTCTGGATCAAGTGGACCTAATAGACATCTACTAAACTCTTCACCCAAAACCAATGAATATACATTCTTCTCAGTGCCACATTGCACTTACTTTAAAGTCAACCACTTAATTGGAAGTAAAATACTCCTCAGCAAATGCAAAAGAGCTGAAATCATAACAAAGAATCTCTCAGACCACAGTGCAATCAAATTAGAACTCAAGACAAAGAAACTCACTCAAAATCACACAACTGCATGGAAATTGAACAATCTGCTCCTGAATGACTCCTGGATAAATAATGAAATTAAGGCAGAAATCAAGAAGTTTTTGAAACCAATGAGAACAAATAGACAACGTACCAGAAACTCTGGCACTCAGCTTAAGCAGTGTTAAAAGGGAAATTTATAGCACTAAGTAGCCACATTGAAAAGCTAGAAAAATGTCAGATTGACACCCTAACATCACAGCTAAAACAACTAGAAAAGCAAGAGCAAACAAATTCAAAAATTAGCAGAAGATAAGAAATAATGAAGATCAGAGCAGAACTGAAGGAGATAGAACACAAAAAACCCTTCAAAAAAAAAAATCAATGAATCCAGGAGCTGGCTGAAAAAATTGATAAAATAGATAGACCAGTAGCTAGACTAATAAAGAAGAAAAGAGAGAAGAATCAAATAGACACAGTAAAAAGTGATAAAGGGGATATCACCACTGACCCCACAGAAATACAAACTACCATCAGAGAATACTATAAATACCTCTGCACAAATAAACTAGAAAATCTAGAAGAAATGGATAAATTCCTGGACACATACACCCTCACAAGACTAAACTAGGAAGAAGTCAAACCCTTAAATAGACCATTAACAATTCTGAAATTGAGTCAGTAATAAATAGCCTACCAACCAAAAAAAGACCAGGGCCAAACAGATTCACAGCCAAATTCTACCAGAGGTACAAAAAAGCAGCTGATAATATTCCTTCTGAAACTATTCCAAACAACTGAAAAGGAGAGACTCCTCCCTAACTCCTTTTCTGAGGCCAGCATCATCCTGATACAAAAACCTGGCAGAGACAAAACAACAATAAAAAACTTTAGGCTAATATCTCTGATGAACATTGATGTGAAAATCCTCAGTAAAATACTGGCAAACCGAATCCAGCAGCACATTAAAAAGCTTATCCACCATGATCAATCAGCTTCATCCCTGGGATGCAAGGCTGGTTCAACATAAGCAAATCAGTAAACATAATCCATCACATAAACAGAAACAATGACAAAAACCACATGATTATCTCAATAGATGCAGAAAAGGCCTTCAATAAAATTAAAATCCCTTCATGTTAAAAACTCTGAATAAACTAGGTATTGATGAAACATATCTCAAAATAATAAGAGCTATTTATGACAAACCCACAGCCAATATCATACTGAATGGGCAAAATCTAGACGTATTCCCATTAAAAACCAGCACAAGACAAGGATGCCCTCTCTCACCACTCCTGTTCAACATGGTATTGGAAGTCCCAGCCAGGGCAATCAGGCAAGAGAAAGAAATAAGGGTATTCAAATAGGAAGAGAGGAAGTAAAACTGTCTCTGTCTGCAGACAACATGATCCTATATTTAGAAAACCCCATCATCTCAGCCCAAATGCTCCTTAAGCTGGTAAGCAATTTCAGCAAAGTCTCAGAATACAAAATTAATGTGCAAAAATCACAAGCATTTCTATATACCAACAATAGACAGGCAGAGAGCCAAATCATGAATGAACTCCCTTTTGCAATGGCTACAAAGAGAATAAAATATCTAGGAATACAGCTAACAAGGGATGTGAAGGACCTTTTCAAGGAGAACTACAAATCACTGCTCAAGGAAATGAGAGAGGACACAAACAAATGTAAAATACTCCATCCTTATGGATAGGAAGAATCAATATCATGAAAATGGCCATACTGCTCAAAGTAATTTATAGATTCAATGCTATTCCCATTAAACTACCATTGACATTCTTTACAGAATTCAAAAAACTACTTTAAAATTCATACAGAACCAAAAAAGGGTCTGTATAGCCAAGACAGCCCTAAGCAAAAGGAAAAAAATAAATAAATAAGCTGGAGGCATCATGCTACCTGACTTCAAACCATACTACGATGCTATAGTAACCAAAATGGCATGGTAACTGGTATCAAAACGGACATACATACCAATGAAACAGAATAGAGACCTCAGAAATAAGACCACACATCTACAACCATCTGATTTTAAACAAACCTGACAAAAACAAGCAATGAGGAAAGGTTTTCTTATTTAATAAATGGTGCTGGGAAAACTGGCTAGCCATACACAGAAAACTGAAACTGGACCCCTTCCTTAAACCTTATACAAAAATTAACTCAAGATGGATTAAAGACTTAAATGTAAAACCCAAAACCATAAAATCCCTAGAGGAAAATCTAGGCAAGACCATTCAGAACATAGGTGTGGGCAAAAATTTTATGATGAAATTGCCAAAAGCAACAGCAACAAAAGCCAAACTTGACAAATGGGATCTGATTAAACTAAAGAACTTCTGCACAGCAAACAAAACTATCATCAGAGTGAACAGGCAACCTACAGAGTGAGAGAAAATTTTTGCAATCTACCCATCTGACAAAGGTCTAATATCCAGAATTTACAAGAAACTTAAACAAATTTACAAGAAAAAAACAAACCCCATCAAAAAGTGGGCAAATGCTATGAATAGTCACTTCTCAAAAGAAGACATTTATGTGGCAAACGAACATGAAAAAAAGCTCAACATCACTGATCATCAGAGAAATGCAAATCAAAACCACACTGGGATACCATCTCACACCAGTTAGAATGGTGATTATTAAAAAGTCAAGAGACAACAGATGCTGGCGAGGCTGTGGAGAAATAGGAATGCTTTTACACTGTTGGTCAGAATGTAAATTAGTTCAACCATTGTGAAAGACAGTGTGGCAATTCCTCAAGGATCTAGAAGCAGAAATACAATTTTATCCAGTAGTCCCACTACTGGGTATATACTCAAAAGAATACAAATCATTCTATTGTAAAGATACATGCACACATATGTTTTCTGCAGCACTATTCACAACAGCAAAGACATGGAACCAACCCAATGATAGACTGGATAAAGAAAATGTGGTACATATACACCATGGAATACTATGCAGCCATAAAAAGGAATGAGATCATGCTCTTTGCAGGAACATGGATGAAGCTGGAAGCCATCATCCTCAGCAAACTAATCCAGGAACAGAAAACCAAACACTGCATGTTCTCACTTATAAGTAGGAGGTGAACAATGAGAACACATGGACACAGGAAGAGGAACAACATACAGTGCAGTCTGTCTGCAGAGGGGAGGGGAGGGAAAGCATCAGGATAAATACCTAATGCATGTGCGGCTTAGTGCCCAGACCACGGGTTGATAGGTGCAGCAAACCACCATGGCACATGTTTACCTGTGTAACAAACCTGCACCTTCTGCACATGTATCTCAGAACTTTAAGTAAAACAAACAAACAAACAAAAATCCAAATGCAGGCCCATTTGCCTGCAAAATCTGCATGCTTTTCCATTCACTCTCCCATAACGAAAACGTCAACATATAGATTATTCACAGTAAGCCAAGCACTGTATTAGGCACATCATATACATATGTTAATTGTTTTTATCCCATAAGTATTTTATGAAGTAGATATTATATCCTTATTCTATAGTATGGTGGTTACTCTTATAGAGTTTGGAGCCAGACTACCTGGGCCAAATTCCAGCTTCACTTCTCACTAGCTATGACCTTGGACAAACACTTCTGAGTCTCAGGTTTGTCTAAATTGGGTGGGGGTAGGGGTAGGGGAAACCTGTCCTTTCTGGTTGTTTGAATTCCAAGTAAAAATAGTCTTTGCCTATTTTAGGGCATGATCTTGCTATAGTTTGGGTAAATCTAGCCATAGTGTTTATTCACTCATATTTATCAACTTTGTGCTGTACACAGTACATAAAATAACCTTAAGTATTTCAGCAGATGATTTGGGTATTAATGCCAATTTAAAACTGTGCTGAAATAAATTTAAGGGGGAAAAAAAAAGAAAACCTCTCTCATGTGGCCAGATGAACCTGGCAGGGAATCTGAATATTATTATTATCCAACCACATCATTAAAAAATCCTGCTCAGGCCGCATGGTTGGCTTTGCTGCTGTGATTATGGAAACAACTTTTTCACTTTCTCCTCCTCTTCCTCTTCCTCCAACTGGTCTGCATTTTCAGTTTTAAGATGTGGCATAGTGGTATTCTTGGGATCTTAGAGAGAATATTGAAAATTTAATTCATAGTGTTTATCTTTAAAAGCAATAAGAAAATATTTATTAATATTTATTAATTTATTTCAATTTCTTGTTTTTTATTTATTAATATAGATGACACTGGTGCTCTCACTAGATCCTTATGTCAGAAAGTAATTATCATGTATGCAAGGCATCCTAAGGGAAGATGGGTGTGTCATTATGCCAAAGGTTGGAAAATTGTCCCCTACCTGTTCTCTTTCTGCCTATAATAATGAATTTGTCTTTGTGTGACTGATAACATGAATTTAAAGGTTATATTATCTAGTTTAAACTAAATTCACTCTCATCAAATGGACATGTGGCTTAAGAAGCTTCCAGCAAGAAAGCTGCAGATGTAGGGTAATACTAATAAGGAAAGCAAAAGCAAAATACAATAAAATGGTAAAGCAAACATTTCTTCTACTCTGTGTACGAGTGCTTGCTTTCTCAGTCATATTGTGAAATAAGAATGATGACCTAATGGTATGTGTCAAGATGTCAGCAAAAAAGTTGAAATTATTAAGAAGAACATTGAAACAGGGATATTTAACAAATATTGTTAATGAAAAAAAAAAAAACCTCATCCTAAGAGTATGCATTGTCTTTTACACCAGTTAATGATAATAAATGCACACTTGATTGGCAGACACTTTAAATCTGAGCATCCAGAAGCTATTTCTCACGACAACTCAAAGTGGATTTTTTTGGTATAATTAAAAATAAAATAAATAATGATTTAAAATAAGTTTATCTCATCCTTTAAAAATTCCATATTTGTACATGGTTTATAATGCACATTTTCCATAGAATGGGACATGTCTATAATTTATAAATAAATTTTAAAATCCCATATGTTAAGGGTAACATGCTAAAAATTTGTTTAGGGATGGGAGTCAGCAAGTTTGGAAGACACCCTGGGGTAAATGGTAATTTTAGGCAAGTAATAGATAAATTGTATATAAGTTTTCTTTTTTTTAATAGTTATCGTGACTTTAGCTGATACAAAAGAAACCTTGTTTGGCACATATTTTTTCTAGGTTTCTCCAGATGCTCAGACTAAGTTTTTAATAAGTTCAGGAAAATATAGTTAACCAGTTGAAAAATTATCAAATGGCTAATGCTCTTTTTGTTAGGAATTAGTCTCCTCATAAAGCCTTTAAAGGCCTATTTCTTTTCTTCGCATACAAATGAATGTAATTGTACATTTTGTTATAAATAAAGGCACTAGAGAACGTTAGCAGGCTGAGTTTTCCATTAGCTCTTTTCAAATTCTCTCAGCCCTGCAGAGAAACCCAAAGTTCATTAGGAAAAGAGTGATTTGCCACTAATCAGCAGTTCCAATGGCCATGAAGATGTGTGTTTGTGTTCTAAGGCAGCTTAATTAGACTGTACTCTAAGATTTGCCTCACAAACCAAGCTAATAAGATTATTTTGAAACATGTGTTGAACTACCAGGCCTCATTTATTGAAAATTAGTTAGAACAATTTATATTGTAGGATAAATTCTCAGTAATTTACCAAAGCTACTCAAAGTATCTTCTTTTAGCATGGCCATTGCAGAGGTCAACATGTGGTAAAATATATGAGAAAAATTGCATAGAGATATTAATAACATATCCTGAACAAGTCCATCCCCCAGTAGTGTTGTCTGGGGTCTGAAATAGCACTGACAAAGGCTTTTTTTTTTTTTTTTTTTGAGACGGAGTCTCGCTCTGTCGTGGCCCAGGCTGGAGCGCAGTGGCCGAATCTCAGCTCACTGCAAGCTCCACCTCCCGGGTTTACACCACTCTCCTGCCTCAGCCTCCCGAGCAGCTGGGACTACAGGCACCCGCCACCTCGCCCGGCTAGTTTTTTGTATTTTTTAGTAGAGACGGGGTTTCACTGTGTTAGCTAGGATGGTCTCGATCTCTTGACGTCGTGATCCACCCGTCTCGGCCTCCCAAAGTGCTGGGATTACAGGTTTGAGCCACCGCACCCGGCCGACCAAGGCTTTTTATTGTAGCTTTTTCATATGTATGTGTACCTGTTGCAGATGCACAGTTGAAAAAGTCTAGGAAACTAAGATTTATTTGCTGTGCAATCTTGGGTAAGTTATTTAAATTACCAAGCTTAAGTTTCTTTATCTTTGAGCTGAAGACGATAATGATATTTTTCTCTAATATAGTTGTAAAGATTATTAAATGAAATAATGCAAATAAATGTCTTATTGACTAAATTGTTAGCTGTGAGTTTATATTTAAAAATTGGAAATTATGTCATTATAAATAATTTTAATGGTACACATAACCAGTTACAAAGAGTGATGTCATACTTAGTATCAGGACTTAATTGTGAAACATCAGAGATCTAGAGATTTTGACATGTGGTGACATCAATCTGAATACAAGCCTTTTACCTTCTATCAGGAGACATTAGTTTAAACAAATAATGAATAATTCAAAACTAAAACATTTTACCAATCAATGTAATATTTCCCTTAATTTTTTCTAAAATTGACCAGTGACTGAAATAGTTTATACCAGGAAGATGGTCATGTGTAGAAAATTTCTCTCTCATGCATGAAATTAAAATAACTGATCTAAATTATCAAAGTGAAAACTGCTTTCAAATTCAGCTATGATGTCTCACCTGTTCATTTTTGTTTGTGTTTCCTAAACCAATGTTATGGTAAAAGAAATGAAGCTGAAGAAGTAAGGATGTAGACATAGAGCCTAATGTTTGCTGTTTAAATAATATATCATCTCTTGAGTCATAGAAGGTGATCAAAATTGATAATAACCATCCTGGCTAACACGGTGAAACACTGTCTCCACTAAAAATACAGAAACAATTAGCTGGGCATGGTGGCGGGTGCCTGTAGTCCCAGTTTCTCAGGAGGCTGAGGCAGGAGAATGGGATGAACCTGGGAGGTAGAGCTTGCAGTGAGCCGAGATCGCGCCACTGCACTCCAGCCTGGGTGACAGAGCGAAGACTCCATCTCAAAAAAAAAAAAAAAAAAGAAAAGAAAAGAAATTGATAATGAACATCAAAATCTAAAATATCATTGAAGAAGAATATTTCTGGAAATGTAGATAATCCCTTGAAAGTTTAAGTAAATCCAATTCAACCAAGATACTTCAACAACCTCCTGGGTCCTGGCTATTTGACTGTCTTTGGGCAATATTTTAAAGTTGGTGAAGCCGAGGGCAGCAGCTCAGTTAGCTGGTACTTTGAAGGTGTAAGTTTCTGGTAAGAACCATCTCTCCTTACAAATCAGAGGGAAGACACTTACCTTGAAATGCCACGTCAGTAGAGGACGATGGAACAAAGTTGTGCACATGCCTTTCTTCTAGACTTTTATTTCCATGCAGATTGAGGCCATTTCGAAATTATACACTGGAATGTTGTACTTCAGTGGCCAGCAATGAGTAACCAGCAATAGCAATTCTGGAGTGCCAGCATCTTCCTAATGACACTGTCTTGCTTGTTTGTTTGTTTTTGGTATTTAGTTGGTAATTTTTTTTTTTTTTTTTTTAATTTTTGAGATGGGCAGGCTGGAGTGCAGTAGCACAATCTGTTCACTGCAACCTCTGCCTCCCATGTTCAAGCAATCTTCCTTCCTCAACCTCTCCAGTAGCTAGGATTATAGGAATGTGCCACCATGCCCAGCTAATTTTTGTATTTTTAGTAGAGACAGGGTTTCACCATGTTGGCCAGACTGTTACCGAACTCCTGACCTCAAATGATCTGCCTGCCTTGGCCTCCCAAAGTGCTGGGATAGAAGGTGTTAGTCACGATGCCTGGCCTAGTTGGTCACTCTTTTTGTCCAGCTCTTCTTGATTCCAGGCCACTTTTGAGCCTGTTTCTAACATTACCATCCATTCTGTGAGGATGTGGGACATTTCTTCCATAATTTCCTTTGTGACTTAATTCTAACCCATCAGAATTGACCTTTACTTTTCTTTCTAGACTCATCTCTAATTACAGTCATCAACAAAAACCATATTACTGCCAACCTGCTTGTCATTCTCTGAAAACATTCTACAACAAGCAGTTGTTCTCTCTTCCTCTGCTACGCCACCTCTTGACACATCTTCCATTCTTCATGTCCCCATGTGAATCTAATCATCTCCAATTTGGAATTACTCTTTCCCTTACTAATGGGAAGGCGGCATCATATAGTAAAAGAGAGTCATTGTTTGGGACCCTGTCAATTCCTCTCCACTGTGCATAGTCTGTATTGGATTTTATAGTTCATCTTTCTTCCAGAGAAATATTTTAATTTATTTAAGGTAGACCAGTTCAAAAGCAACATATGCATTCATCCAAATGAAATTATTCCCTGCTATTCTAGGGATAAGGAAAGAATTATTGAAACAGTAACATTTAACATATCAAATTTAAATTTTATGAAGTGAAAAGTAACCGATAGTAAGCACTCATTAAGTAGCTAAGGTTTGTTGAGAAAAGTAGTTGTATTAGTCCATTCTCATGCTGCTATGAAGAAATACCTGAGATTGGGCAATTTATAAAGAAAAAAGGTTTAGTTGGCTCACAGTTCCATATGGCTGGGGAGGCCTCAAGAAACTTACAGTCATGGCAGAAGCACTTCTTCAAGGGGTGGCAGGAGAGAGAATGAGAGCCAAGTGAAGGCAGGAAGCCCTGTATAAAACCATCAGATCTCGTGAGAATTCACTCACTCATGAGAACAGCATGGGGGAAACCACCTCTGTGATTCAACTCTCTCCACCTGGTCCCACCCTTGACATGTAGGGATTATTACAATGCAAGGTGGGTGGGGACACAGAGTCAAACCTTATCAGTAGTAAAAAGAGGTGAGGCTTTTTAGCCAGAATCATCTTCAGTTGTTTTGCAACCAGACATCCTGATGTGAATTTCTGCTCAAGGTTCTGCTTAAAAATGACCCAGCTTTGTATTGCATAGAGAATCAAGTCAACAGTAATTAGTTTGCTTTTCAAAGCTACCACATATGCCTAAAAAAATATCTAACCATTTAAGATGGCACTGCAAGATCTGACAAGGAAACTAGAAATCCAAAACCGTTGCCAATAATTAGCGTTGTCAATCTTCTCTTGCAGAACTTTTGTTATGATCCTTGAAGTTAATTGACAGCAAGTCTTGATGAACTTAGGGGGAGGAGAAAATAAAAAGTAATAACAGAATAAGAAAACAGAAAAGAAGTGTGATATAAAGTAGGTATACCAGGCTATTATTTTAAAATCTTTGATATGTCTAAGGTTCTAAAAATGCAATCTCTTAGAAAGTTGATTTTTGGCTATAAAAACTATTTGGTTAAAGAGTAGAGTTTTGGCTTTCTGTTGGGTATAGGCTAATTATGCTATTACCAACCCCCACCCCAGTGTGGTTGCCAAGTTTTACTGTACTGGAGTGAAGCTGTATTAGGGACTTTCTCTAGAAAACTCATTTTTATATAGGACTTATTACTATAGAGATCTGCTTCACAAATTCAATAAATAGTTATAATCTAATAGCCCTACTGCATCATTCTTCTCTACCCAGCAAATTCACAAAATGTAATTCCAGGAAGAGGTGGGTACTGGGCATGTGTAGGGTAAGATAGAGTGATGAGTATGTAACCTATATTATTAGATTGACTTCCACCATGTATTTTGGTATTGATTTTGTATTATCCTTATATAGAAATCCTATACTGAAATGTTCTGGTTTTGGAAGGATATGATTATATCCCTCCTGCAAATTGCTAGAAGGTAAATTACTTTCTACTTAATACTGAAGATTGAAATATGTCTGTGTGGTGAACTTAGCTGTAATGCAATGGCCTCTGACAGGTTTTAGCCACAGGACTCTTTATTTACATGGAATTGTATGCTGAAGATTTGCATGTAAAATATATAAAAGTGGAACTCTTTGTGGCGTGTAGAATATCAGGAACCTCCATTTTGCTCCTTCTCAACCTGATGTTTTTTATACTACAATTGTCATTCCTACACAGTCACTCCCAGGAAACTCATAGGTGATCTAAGAACTGAGGGTTCCAGAAGTCTGAGTTTAAGCTAAATGTCTTAGTATTTGAATATAGATGTATTTTTAAATTAATTTATTATTATGTAATGCAACGTAGGCAAGTAAGCAGTGCACTATGTATACGTAAAACATGTTTTAATATAGACTGTTGTCAATGAAAAATCTGTATGTTTTCTACTTTTTTTTAACATATCTTTATCAAGTTTGTTTGTTTGTTTTTGTTGAAACCATCTAGATAGAACTCCTACACTGATCATAATTCAAAGCCACTAAGAAGTTAGAAAAAGAGAGAGAGAAATCACAGGATACCGCAGTAGGAGTCTCACATCCGGGGCTGACTTCCTGGCCATGTAACCTTTGGATGCATCTCCTCCTTTCTGAAGAAATGGAGCTGGGCTCAAAGTTTCCATATTTTCTAAAATTTCCTAAGGATAAGGATCATCTGTGGTACTTGCATTGCTAAAAGCACAAATTCCCAGACTTATTTCAAACTTACTAAATCAGAACTTCCAGGAGAGGCCTGGGAAGCTTGCATTTGACAGGCTCTCCAGATGATCTGCATCATTGAGAGTCTGGCAACCAATGAACTCAACATCTCAAACAACCATTCTGATTTTAAAAGCCTATGATTCTCTGTCTTTGTAATAAATGTTTTCAGTGAGGTCATGGAGTTTGGAATAGAGAAGGTGGCAGAAAGAAAAAACAAAAACTCATCTTTTAAGATAAAAATGGTGTTGAATTTAGCATTTTCCATGAAAATGTTAAAATAATTTTAAAATGTTGAAGAGTTATAAGCTAGGTTGATTGATTGATTGATTTTATTTATTTTATTTATTTTTTTGAGACGCAGTCTCGCTGTGTCGCCCAGGCTGGAGTGCAGTGGCATGATCTCGGTTCACTGCAGACTCCGCCTCCCGAGTTCACGCCGTTCTCCTGTCTCAGTCTACCGAGTAGCTGGGACTAGGCACCCGCCACCATGCCCGGCTAGTTTTGTGTATTTTAGTAGAGACGGGTTTTCACCGTGTTAGCCAGGATGGTCTCGATCTCCTGACTTCGTGATCCGCCCGCCTTGGCTTCCCAAAGTGCTGGCATTACAGGCGTGAGCCACTGCGCCCGGCCTGTAAGTTAGATTTTATCTTCAAGTTTCTTCTTTCAATAGGTGATTACCTGTATTTTTTTCTAGGTCCTTATTCTGTTTGGGGTGTTGTGGGGACTAAAAAATAGATTGTCATCTGGCTTTAAAAAGCATCTGTTCAGATTAGTATCTTCAGAGGCATCCATTGGCTTCTCTGGAACTTAGCTATCCGTCAGATGTTAACAATAAGATGTCATTTGTCCTTGGTACCACGGCTGCCTCAAGGCTGGCTGCTACTTTTCCTGTTTCTCCTCTGCCACTCCTGGGAGCATACAGATTCTTCTACAGCTCCTGGGGACCAGGAAACTTCTGTGAACTTCTCTAAAGTCACATGTGACTACACATAATGTACAGTTATTTTCTTTTTGGAGTCTTGCCTTCTTCTTGTATATCCACCCCACAAGTAATGCACAGATTCCTTTTACTCATGAATCCCACAAAAATTGCCTGGGATTTTTATTAAACAGCTATGTTAGAATGTTGTTCTGCATTTAATTCGGTTTTAAAAGCAAACTAGCTGAAGTATAGATGCAAATGTGTTACAGTAACACTTATTTGTAATATATAGTAGACATAAGTACTTTTCTCTATCTAAATCTTAATTGCAGCAAATATTTAAGTACCTCTTTTTAAGAATAATAACTGTTTTTCCATGTTAACCTGGATTGCTAATTTGTTAAATAGACTCTCTAAAACTTTATTCCAAATACTTCAAGGATTTTTTCATAGCTTAAATATAACAGACTATTATAATGGATGCCGGTAGTAAGCAATCTAAGGATTAATCAGTTGGTTTATCTCAAAATATTTTTTGAAATGACTTCAGGATAGAGAAATTAATTTCACACATAAATTGAATATACAAGTATCTGTTTCAAAACCATGTAAATATTGTTATGGTCCCCCTATAAAAATGTCAGTAACATTCTGAAAAATTCAAAAGATTGCATCATTTGTTCCATGGCTTCCTTTTTGAGTTTATGCCTTTACTTACATTATTTGTCTTCTTATTGAAATTTATTTTGTGTCCCATGACATTGGAAGCAATTACTTTAATCTGTTTTATTTCTTAGAGAAATTCCTGATGTTTTTCTTGAAATGTTGAATTTTATTTCATATCTTACAGCTTGTTTGTGATACTAGAGACATCACATTTTTAACTGAACTAAACACAATGAAAGCAACTAAATGCCTTATAGCATAAATCAATAGTTTCCATTTTCTACTTTTCAATTTTTCCCATATGGTTAAATAAGCATACTTCAAACAAGAGCATGTACTCTATTTTTTAACACTATATTATAATATAAATCCTTTTTGTATTACTACTTGCTCTTTACAACCATATTTTTAATAATTATGTAATATGCTGACAGTTGCTTTGCCCTAATTTAATCAGTTCCCAAATTGCTAGGCATTTAGCAAAATCTATTTTAAAAAATATTATAAAGAACCATGTATATAAAACCTTCACATAAATACATTTTAGCCAGAACTAAAGAGGATGATACTACTGGGATAAAGAGTGCTAACTTTTTTACAGCTTAAGCCATTGTAAATGACTTTACAATTAAACCACCAATTTTGAAGTGTAACAATTTTAACTTATACTAACAAGAATACTTTTGATAAATTTCATAGCCATAAAATGATGTTTTAATCTTCTTTTAATCTTCTCTTTTAATCTCATCTCTTTTAATCTTCATTTACTTGATAACTATTCATAGTAAGCAACTAAGAGTATCTCCTACTCTGTGAATTAATATTGGTTTTCTTTTATACTTAGCATAGATGTTGCTATAGAAATTCTGATATAAAGAGGCAAAATACAGGACAAAATTAAATGCATGTTAAAACAACCATGTGGAAGTGAATAAATATTATTAAATTATTATATATGAATTTTTCTTGACTTTAAACTTACTCTTATATTTGAAATTTTTCCTATATAATTTTCTAGTCAAACTTTAAAAGTTTTTTTTATATACTATCCTCTTATTTGAAAATCATCCATGGAATTTTCCATTTGTAGTACTCTGTCCTAAGTGTTGAGAAAAGTTAAGGTGATAAAGTTGGTATAATTAGTATAATTATGATTCTATTGAAAATAGGTACTATAGTATGGCTGACCATCACTTTAAAAATCAGCATCTTAGTTTTGCCTTTATGCTTACTTTTAAAAAATGCTTTACCTCACAAATTGCCTTTCAATATCAGAGAGTTAAGCTGTCAAATGTCCGAATTAGATTGGCTTGACTGCTTAATTAAATACAGATTCATCTGGAAAAGTGTTTTCCTGCTCTCACATTTCAGTCTAATATCCGCTCAAATTCACGATGACCCCTATGTGGCCTCAACTTTAGAGCAAGGACAAACAGACAAAAATACCAACCCTCTCCTGTGTCGTTGCTTAGTCAGTTCTTTACTTGAAAAAAGCAATGGTATATATGTGAAGACAAACGTGAAAGGAAAGGGACACCCCAAAATGGGAGAGGCCTATACTGACATAACAATAGGGAGTCAGAATACACCCATGTCTCACTCTCAGTGATCCCCACTACTTTTCAGAACTGTCACAATGCATTGAGAAGGAGATGAAAGTGGTTGAAAGTGGTGACTGCCAGTTTTTAACATTCTTCTTTAATGACATCATGCAGAAATTGGGAAGCAGCTGGAATTGACAGGAAAGAATGCTTTGAGTCAGAAAATGTGAGCTCCAGCTCCAGCCCTGCTCCTCACTCACTGCATGGTGTCAGAGAAGCCCCTCCACTCTTGAGAATGAATTTTCTTTCCCTGAAAAATGAAGGACTTGATCTTCATGAGCTACAAGATGACTCATGATTCTAAATTTCTGAGATTCTCTGATCACCAATAGATGAAAATTTCATTTATTGAGTGTTTTGGCTAGCTTTATGATATTGTGAAAAATTGCAGCAAGGCTGAGATGCATCTATGAACACAATAAGCTCAGCTGGTTCTCTCTCAGGCAGTGAAAGAGGCAATGCATTATCAATTGACCTGAAGAAAAATCTATCATCTACATGATGTGTGTAAAGGGTAAAGATTAGGAACAAGCTGGGAGATGAGTAATACTTTTAGGAATGGCAAAAATAAAGTCACCCAATAGAGAAGATATTGAGTTGTGTGCCACCACTAGTAAAGATTGTTCCTGAGAAAGTCACACTCAGACAATGCAGTGACCACACTGAGACATGGCCAAGGACTATTCTCTTTCTGTTAAACTACTAATGGTAGAGAGGGAACCACACAAAGAAGGAACTTCTACTGTGTGTCCTCTATACCAGGTGCTGGGCTAACCACTTCTCAAAGGTCAAGTCAATTATTATATTTAAAATTTTTCAAAATAAGCAAGTTATTTGCATGTACGTAAGAAAGCTAGCAAAAACTTAGTGTCTAGCTTGAAACATCTTATTTCAACATTTTATTGAAAAGAACAAAGTAGAAATCACCCAAACACATATTTTTCTCACTTTCAGTGAGTCAGAGTTGGAGGGGAGGGAGACAATAATGTGTTTGACTTGTAAGTAATGACTAATCAAGAGCTATGTAATTGCTAATTTTGTATAGTTCTTGAGCAAAAGAAGGTATTTTTACATTCATAAATCTATTCAGTTTTCTTTAAATACAATGAGTGAAGTTTAGATATTTTTATGTTTTAAAATGAATAAAGAATTAATGTTTATAATACATGAAATTATAAACCACATGCATATTAGCAAATGGCAGGCAAATCTTATGCTACGTTTACTCTGTCCTTGTTTACAATTGACCTCTAGTGGGCCTTTTTTTTTTCTACTACAGGCTATTCCACTGAAACATAAACTTTGAAAGAATTTTTTTAAATACATATAGCATAAAATGCAAAGAAAAATATTCACTAAAGACCTAGGGCCTACTGGGAGCATAATATGTAGATTCCACAGCATTAAAAGATTATGTTGTAATAATGATAATGGTATGGAGTAATTCAGTAAACAAATGTTCTGCATCTCATATAGAACAATTAGTTGGTAACTTTGCTCTATTGAACAGTATACTGGACCCCACTTCTTGGGATCTGTATGAATGTGGATAACTTATTTCTTGTTTCTGTGCCTTAAGTTTTTATTTTTGTAGAACAAGTTTCATAGTTAGCTGAAATACATAGGGTTTTTATGAGGATTAGATGAAATCAACATGGAAAGTCTTACAATTGATACATATAAAGAATTTAATTAACAATGCCTTTAAAATAAAATGAAAAAAACTCACATCAGCTAGAGGTCTCCAAAATCTCAGCTTGGTCTTGTACCAACATTACAACCCAGAAGAAATGACTTTAGCTCTTTGACTTTAGATTTCTTATCTGTAGAATGTGTTAAAGATATGTAGCTTGTAGCATTGTTTCAAGCATTAGTGACATTACATGTGACGCACTAGCTTGACATTCAATAAATGCACTTTGTAGGTGTCAGCAAAATATTACACATGTATACATTCATGAAAATGAAAATGTGCAATTATAAAAATTATTGAAAATCTGTTTAGATTTTTACACTCTAGGATTTAAAATGCTTTAAATATCAGTGCATCATTTTAATATTTATGGTTATTTCTATTACTTATCTTTATGAATGAGATAAGATTTTTATAACATCATTAAAATGTAATAATTCAGTATGGAAACAATCTCTGCAGTTGGAAAGGAAATAGATGAGGGTTAAGCTTAATGATTTTTTCCCCCAAAAGTTTTCTTGTATATTTATTAATGAATCTTTAAAAACAAATAGATGAAAACAAAGTGAAGAAGAGTTTAGTGACTCATATTTATTTGTATTTGCTAAACAATATTAGCATACTGTTTCCATGTGAGAGAAGGTTGGGGCTTTTGGTGTTTGCTGTTGGCTTAGCAAATGGCTGGGATTCTATCCATGGAGACAATATATGTCATCTCATATGCTACTCTACACACCTGGCTTGGTGTTTCAGTGTATTATCTTTGAATTGCACTTAATGATACTACAAATTTCCAAGCAAATCCACTGGGTTTTGGGGAATCTTGTTACTTTCATCTAAGCAAGAGACTACTCAGATCTGTTATTTTCCTGGAAATAGGTACCAATAAGAAACGTGATGCTCACACACCATTGTAATAAAGAGCAAAACCAATCTAAATTACAAATTTTGTGCTTTACTGATTTGGTCCAAAAAATTATAAGTGATTCTAAATTCTTTCCTATAATGATGGTTCTCAGACCAGGGACCACTTCAGCAAGAGCAAATGATATTTTCTGCCTAGCAACAGGGGTATACATCTCACTTCTCATTTAGAACATGGCAATTATTTCTGTTATTTAGCTAGGCACATTTGATGTCTCATTAAACCCCAACCTCAATTCCAGATTCTTTCTCTGCTAATTGATCAAACCCACTACTACCTAATGATTTGTCCTGATATTCCACTTGGTGGTAATATTGTTTTACATAATCCCATCTCCTGCACATCTATTGTTTTGGTTTACACAATCTCCTCAGCCAGCAATTCTCTTCCTAAATATGTACTTATCAAAATGCCCCATTGCCTTGTTGGTTTCAACTTCAGTAGGGAGCTCGCCTAATTGCCCCAGCTGCAAGTAACTTTTCTGAGTGAGATCCTGGGACACTTTCCTTTGAAAGAGTCTATATTACACAGTTATTCCATTTATTTGTGTACACATCTTATCTTCCCCATTGTAAGCCATTGGGGAATTGCAACAATGTCATATACGTTTTTTCCTAGCACAACCCCAGCACATATATGGCAATCAATATATAAATGTTAAATTAGTGAATCCCTCAAAATGACATTGTATTAGTCTGTTCTCACATTGCTATAAAGAACTACCTGAGACTTGGTAATTTATAGAGAACAGAGCTTTAATTGACTCACAGTTCCACAGGCTGTACAGGAAGCATGGCTAATCATGCTTAGATACTTTTCCTTTAACATGGGCCCTTTTCCCTCCCCAAATAAAAGATCCTGAGTGACTCCTCTCAGGGAGCCAGATGGGGAACTCTTGCTCCTGTACAGTATCTCTTATACTTGAGCATAAGTTCTCAATAAAGCCTTGCCTAGGGAACTTGCTTGGCCCTGTGTCAATTTCTGTTGTGTGGGATCCCAAGAACCTTGGTCAGTAACAACTTTCTTTGTGAATGCAGCAGGATCACGGGATGTGGGGAGCATGGTCTCCCCTGGAGGAGGAGACTTGAGAGCCAGCACGACTGCTGGCTACGATCTCTTCATGACTGAGTAGTGGCCGCCTGCATTTCTGATTCAGTGTCACTGCAATTGGGGAGTTATCCTCTAGCCTGGCAGGGACTCTTCAGGCCCCCTTGCCCACAATTCTTCTCTTTTCTTTTCTATCTCCTTTGTTCTTTCTGTTGCTTCTTTTTCCCTTTCTCACTTCCTCTTATTTTAACTGGCTTGGCTTTAATAGACATCCATGAGGGAGAGATTGAAATTGTTAGCTTGGTTTTCCCGGTTTGAGCCACCTTAACAGACATCCATGAGGGACAGATTGAAATGGTCGGCTTCCCAGGGCTCATTAACCCAGCATACAGCAGGTTGCAAGTGTGCATGGCACCCTTCCCCTGGCTTCCATGTGGTGGAAAAACTCAGGCACCCTGGCTCTCCATTCTGCAACTTTGTTTAAAGCCCCTTTGCTACTTCACTTCCCTATGTGACACTTGGTGAGGAAGAGAGGTCTGTGACCTTTTTAGTCCTTTGTTGGAGCATGCAGTTCTGTCATTCTGCATGTTGTCTTTGTGAGAACAGAAGAGACAGTCCTTGGATTCAATTTCTCAGCAATTCCTGTCCTGACCCACTTTCTCGTTTTGTTTATCTAATGCATAACTGTATTCATTGTCACTTGGTTACTGCAGACTATGGGCTTCAACTCAGTAGGACCTGGACCAGGTACAAAGTTGAGGAGATAGAGAGGACTATCCAAGCCTGTACTCAGTTTTGGGTGGGAAGTGACTCACTCTCCTCCCTTGACACTTTGGCCCTCTTGCATGACTTACAGCACTGTGCTGTGTGGGGCCTGGAGTGATCTCTCTGCAATCACTTGGTCTCAAAGCCTACATCCAAGCCCTGGTATAAATCGGAGACTGGAGACAGAAAAATTATGGTTCAAGAAAAATTTTTAAAAACTATAGTATACCTGTTTTTAGATCCTAGTCTTGTTCACTGTTTTGAGGGTTTTTTTTTTTTTTTTTTTTTTTGGAGACGGAGTCTAGCTCTGTCGCCCAGGCTGGAGTGCGGTGGCGCGATCTCGGCTCACTGCAAGCTCCGCCTCCCGGGTTTACGCCATTCTCCTGCCTCAGCCTCCCGAGTAGCTGGGACTACAGGCACCCGCCATCTCGCCCGGCTAGTTTTTTGTATTTTTTTTTTTTAGTAGAGACGGGGTTTCACCGTGTAGCTCAGGATGGTCTTGATCTCCTGACCTCGTGATCCACCCGTCTCGGCCTCCCAAAGTGCTGGGATTACAGGCTTGAGCCACCGCGCCCGGCCATTTTGAGGGTTTTTTAATTATTATTTTCTACAATTTGTACTGAATCTTGAATTCCTTCTGGGCTGAAAGTCTCCTAACTTATGTTTTCAGATTTTTCTAGTCTATAACCCCTTGGGGCTCCAGGGCCTCCAATTCCCACCCCACCCCAACATTTCAGGTTACATATTGGGTCAAATTCATACATCTTCTAGGACAACTCCAACTCCTACTCTGCTTTTTAAAATGTGAAATACCCACCTACGATCAAGGGTTAAGCCCACCTTTAAATTCATGCAAAGCCTTTGACCCTAGAAAGGAATGGTTGTTACCAGTAGGTAAAAATGTCTGGGTTGGAGACATGCAATAGACCCTTATATTAATATTACCCAATCATCCTAAAATGCCACATATAAGATGAATGCACTCACATGCTACATTTTTGTGTGTGCATGGGATGGCAAAGAATAGGCATCCCTATGTCTAAGCAATGAAACTAGCAATGGGTTTTATCTTATGGAAGCTTCAGTGGTCTCTTTTTCTGTTCACAAAAACACTAAAGTCAAACATTGGATGAGCTCCTTCAAATTATTCACTAGGGTGGCACGAGATTTACCAGGAGGTATCCCAGATGAAGACAAACTATTTTGGGTTATTCATTGCTTCCCTGGTGGGGAGTAGCAGCTCATCAATGGGTATTAAGGAATATTTCAAAGACCATATTCATATTAGCTAATGAAACTGCCAATTCTTTAACTGATTTTCAAGTATCACTCAATTCAGTAGCCCAGGTAGTTTTAGATAACAGAATAGTTCTACGTTATATGCTTGCCGAAAAAGGTGAGGGTTGCATGGTAACTAACTCCTCTTGCTGCACATATATAAATGCATTTTCACAAATTGAAATTAGAGTAGAAAAAAATAAGACAGAAAATTACTTAGTTGCAACATACTCTAGATCAACACACTCTGATATTTCAGACAGCAGGAGACTGGTTTTCTAGCCTATTCACTTAGATTTCAGATGGCATCTGATTTCTTCTTATGGGCATTATTAAACTAGGCTTAAGGATGTTTACTAATTATCACTGATGCTATTTGATTTTTTTAAATAATTATTTATGATATTCCACAGGGGTGAGGACTATTAAAGTTTGTGCCTTTCAGGCTTGAAATCCCCTAGTCAAGCTAATGGTGGAACAACCAATACTACCCAGGAGGATCTGAGTCCCTATATATCATTAGATCAGTCAGTGAGAGATTTTTACAACCTCCAAAGTTAGGCAGCAATGACAACCCCGATCAGCAGGAAGTAGCTCCAGAAGATGAGACCTCTAGCCCCTTCTCCTTAAGATTAAGGAAGATAAAATCTCTCAGGTGGTTGGCTGGTCAGGGGAGGGGCGGGGCGGGAATGAGACAGAATAGGGATGAGACTTGGCCCCCAACACCCACTAATGCATTTTTTTCATGTCTGCTGACTACCAGACCTTGTTGTACCACCTCCATTAGTGCCATACCTCCTCACCAGACCTTGCAAACTATATGAAGAAACTAAGATAGGCAGCCACCATAAATCCACCATAAATCTTATTCAGGGGAGTTAACCCTATTACCTGTAGGCAGACAAGACCAGGAGAATGACTGATCCTGACCCTTTGCCTCATTATAATGTGTCTGGAGTTGGTTCCTTCCCGTGGGTTCTTGGTCTCACTGATTTCAAGAATGAAGCCACAGACCTTTGCGGTGAGTGTTACAACTCTTAAAGGTGGCACGGTACCCAAAGAGTGAGCAGCAGCAAGATTTACTGTGAAGAGCAAAAGCAGAAAGCTTCCACAGAGTGGAAGGGGACCCGAGCGGGTTGCTGCTGCTGGCTGGGGTGGCCAGCTTTTTTTTTTTTTTTTCTTAATGCTTTAAGTTCTAGGGTACATGTGCAGAACATGCAGGTTTGTTACATATGCTTACATGTGCCATGTTGGTGTGCTGCACCCATTAACTCGTCATTTACATTAGGTATCTCTCCTCCTAATGCTATCCCACCCCCCCGCCCTCCGCTGATCCCATGACAGGCCCCAGTGTGTGACGTTCCCCACCCTGTGTCCAAGTGTTCACATTGTTCAATTCCCACCTGTGAGTGAGAACATGCGGTGTTTGGTTTTCTGTCCTTGTGATAGTTTGCTCAGAATGATGGTTTCCAGCTTCATTTGGGGTGGCCAGCTTTTATTCCCTTATCTGTCCCCACCCACAACCTGCTGATTGGTCCATTTTACAGAGCACTGATTAGTCCATTTTACAGAGCACTGTAAAATTGATGCATTTTACAGTGTGCTGATTGGTCCATTTTACCAACCTCTAGCTAGCCACAGAGAGCTGATTGGTGCATTTTACAATCCTCTAGCAAGACAGAAAAGTTCTCCCATTCCCCACTCGACCCAGGAAGTCCAGCTGGCTTCACCTCTCAATCCCCCCTCTGAACAGGACACCCCAACTGCTGTTGGGGATTGGGTGATGACCACTCTACCTACTTCCTGCTGGATAGGGGCAAAGAAGGGGCCCTGCAGTGGTAGTATCCTCCAGAGGGGAACTCTCTGGGCCAGAGGGCCAGCGGGTTAGTCCAGGAGTCCTCAGTAGAAGTTGTTAGTTGAGCTCATTTGAGATTCCATTTGTAAGACCATCTGTAGCTTGATGGCTTTGATCCTAGAGGAAACAAAATTGAAAAGGAGGTTAAAAATACAGGGCCCAAAGGTGAGTAATAGCAAGATGACTGTCATGGGACCTAGAAAGGGGAGAAGACATGTTGCCCACCTCCAGAGTTGGCATAAGAGTTTGAAAGGCATTGTCTGATTTCAGAAGCTTTTTCCTGTAAATGCCGGGTGGTGTATCATACTATCCCTGACTGGTTAGTGTAAAAACAACACTCTTTCCCTAAGAAGGTGCAAAGTACTCCTCAGCAGTGAGGAGGTCTAGGCCTCCGCGGTTTTGGAGAGTCACTGCTGCCAAATAGTCTATTTGGGATTGTAGAGTAAGGATAGATTTTGTTATTTCTTGCAACTTGAACTTTGAGGGGCACTGGTAGGGTCTGATTTCCACAAGATTAGAAGTTAGGATAATACATGTCACACTGTTAACTTTTAGCAAACTTTACTTTTGTTGAAAACCTTGTAAGTTTGGGATTTCAATTATTCTTTGCTATTAATAAGACCTCATTTAATCAATATTAACTTGGAATTGTATAGATGGTTCCTTCCTGATTCTGTAAGTACTTTAAGGTTTAGCTGAGTGCAAACAGCTCACATGTTTAAGCAGACCAACTATTAAGCAATTTTCCTAACTCTGCTTCTACAAGAGTTGCCTTATCATTTACTGAATACCCATTGTGTCTTTTTTCCTTAATCACCCGGGGGGAACCATCTGTCTCCTGTCCTGAAAGGAGTTTCTCCTAGGTCTGGTCGGACTTTTGTATGGTAATTAATTAAGATTTAGATCATTTAGATCTCCTGTTAGGAAACCTGCTGGGTTAAGGATTTTTGATAGGAAGGCTATGGGTTGTCAGTGGCCTCAGTGCTTTTAGGATATGCCCTTGTTTACACTGACAACAAGGTGGTATTGGAGTGTTACAGGGTCATGGAGAAGATCTTCAATTATCAATTACAGGTTTTAAATTTACCCTGGCTTTTAAAGGAATAGGGTACACCATTTTTTCTTTACTACTACCATCTCTCTTTCTCTTTTTCTTTCTCTCTTTCTCTTTGTCTCTCTCTTTCTCTCTGACTCCCTCTGTCTCTGTCTCATCCTCTCTGTCTCTGACTGCCTCTTTGTGTCTTCCTCTGTCTCTCTCTCATTGACTTCCTGTCTTTCTCTTTCTCTCTTTCTTTCTCTCTGTCTTTCCCCTCTCTCTCTCTGCCTGACTTTCTGTCTCTCTATCTCTTCCTCTCTCTCTCTCTTTCTCTTTTTTCTCTGCTGGTCTTTCCCTGCCTCTGCCGGCCGCCTATGCTGCTCTTCTCCCCTCTCCTTTCCCTTTTTGATGGCTTTGGAGGTATAAGACTGCCACCTCCTTGGGTTTTAGCACTGAGTGCAATAACTCCATGATTTCCTTGTGGTATCTAATGGGGGTTGGTTCCCCCAAAGGTTAGGAACTCCCTTTCTTTCCATATTGCAACATGGGCATGTGGGATTACATAAGCGTACTTGCTATCTGTATACGTATTTATTCTTTTTCTCTTTCCCAGGTCTAAGGCTCAGGTAAGTGCCACTAGTTCTGCTAACTGGGCACTGGTCCCTGGGGGGAAGAGGCTTACTTTCAAGTGCTGTTATATTACTAACTATGGCATAACCTGCCCTTCGTATCCCATTCTCCACAAATGAACTTTCATCAGTATATAGATTAAGGTTGAGATTAGTTAAGGGGACTTCTAAGAGATCCTCTTGGGTGGCATAAGTCTGGACTATAATTAGTTGGCAGTCATAAGAGCTGTTGGCAGTCATGCTCGTTTGGTTCCCCACCCTCTAGGAGAAAAGTGGCAGGGTTAAGGGCCACACACATGTGTATTTGAAGCACCAGCCCCTCAAGGAGTAGTGCCTGGTATCTAAGTAGGCAGTTGTCTGATAGCCATGAACTTCCTTTGTCACCTAGTATTCCATTTTCATCATGTGTAGTCCAGACAGTGAGATCCTTTCCTTGTATTATTTTGATAGCCTCTGATACTAAGATGGCCACCGCCACAACTACCCGTAAACAGTGAGGCCAGCCTTTTGCTACTATATCAGTTTCCTTACTTAGGTATGCCACTGGTTGTGGGGTTGTCCCAAGAGTGTGAGTAAGGACTCCAAGAGCTATTCCTGCTCTCTCTGTGATGTATAAAGAGAACTTTTGTCCTGTGGGAAGGCTTAAGGCTGGAGCTCATACTAGGGCCTGCTGTAAGGTTTTAAAGGCTGTTTCTGCCTCTGGTTCCTATTCTGCTAGATGAGTATTTGCCCTCTGGGTCTCCTTGATTAGAGTATAGAGGGGCCTGGCTATCTTGCTGTATCCAGGGATCCATAGTTGGTAAAAGCTGGTGATTCCAAGGAACCCTCACAACCGTTTTAATGTTTTAGGGCAAGGATAAGACAGCATAGGCTAAATTCATTCTTTGCTGCGGGCCCTGGTTCCTCTGGCTAGGATTAGGCCTAGATATTTGACTTGTTGTAGGCAGAGCTGGGTCTTCAATTTAGACACCATGTACCCTTGATTGGTTAGAAAGTTCAAGAGATCTAGAGAAGCCTGCTGGCATGAGACTTCCGAACTGGTAGCTAAAAGTAAATCATCCACATACTGAAGGACCAGAGTGCCTGGACTTGAGAAGTGGCCTAGATGTTGGGCCAGTGCCTGACCAAACAGATGAGGGCTATCCCTAAACCCCTGGGGCATAAGTTGGGATGTGTGGTCTGTGTGATCCTCAAAGACAAAGAGAAACTAGGAGTCAGAGTGCAGGGGAATACAGAAGAAGACATCCTTCAGGTCCAGAACCGTGAATCATTCTGCTTCCTCTGGTATTTGAGAGAGCAGGGTATAGGGGTTGGGTACAACTGGATGTAGAGGAATTACTGACTCATTGATGAGTCTAAGATCTTCCACTGGTCTCCACTGACTATTTGGTTTTTGTACTCCTAGAATTGGGGTGTTGCAGGGACTGTTGCATTTTCTTACTAAGCCTTGAACTTTTAAATGTCTAACAATATCCTGTAATCCTTTATGAGCTTCAGGCCTTAAGGGATATTGCCTTTGATAAGGAAAAGTGGTGGGGTCTTTTAGCCTGATTTGGACTGGGTGGGCATTTTTTGCCTTTTCAAATCGTCCTTCCAATGCCCAGATTTCAGGATTGATTCCCTCCTCAAGCAGGGGACAACAAATGGGTAACTTCTTCCCCATATTCATGTACATAATAGCTCCAGCTTTGGCTAATATATCCCTCCCTAATAAGGGTGTGGGACTTTAAGGCATAAGAAGAAAGGCATGTGAAAAGAGCAAAATCTCCCAATTAAAAATGAGGAGGTGGGAGAAATACCTGGTTACAGGCTGTCCCAGGATCCCTCAGATGGTAACGGACTTTGAGGAAAGCTGTCCAGGGCAGGAGATTAACACCAAGAAAGCCATGCCAGTGTCCAGGAGGAAGTCAATTTCCTGGCCTTCAATGGTTAAATGTACCCGGGCCTCAGTGAGGGTGATGACATAAGCTGGTACTTGCCCTGGGCACCCTCAGTCCTATTGTTGGATCATCTGGTTGGGGGCTTCTGGCCCAGAGAATCTTTGTCCTCTGGGTCAGTACACCTTCCACTGACTGCCTCAGCATAGTGGACATGGGTGAGGGGGCAGCATGTTTCTCGTTGGACAATCTTTTTTAAAGTGTCGTTGCAAACCACACTAATAACAAGCCCCACCAGGTGATTGGCCTGCTCCATTTTCTGTCCTCTCTGAACTACCAAGGTTTGTTTATCTGAGGGCCATGACTAAGGCTGCAGTCTTTCTCTGATCTTGCTTTTCCTTTTCAGCCTGTTCCTCTTGGTCCCTATTATAGAACACCACAGTTGCCAGGTTTAATAATGTCTCCAGATTTTGTTCAGGGATCAGGGCTTGCTTTTGGAGCTTTCTCCTGATATCTGTGGCTGATTGGGTAATAAACTTATCTTTTAGGATCAATTGACCCTCGAGGGAGTCAGGTGACTGGGGAGTATATTTTCTTAAGGCCTCCTGTAGCTGCTCAAGGAAGGTGGAAGGATTTTCTTCCTTTTCCTGAGCTATGGTGGACATCATTGAATAATTCATGGGCTATTTCCTAATTCTCCTTAGTCCTTCTAGAACCCAGGTCAGCAGACATTTATGACTCCAGTCCCCATGGTCTGAGTCGAGGTCCCAATGGGGATCCATACTGGGGACAGCTTGCTGACCAGTAGGGAATTTGTCCATTTCTTCAGCTGTCATTCTATCATTTACTGCACTAAGATACCGGGTATCTCCAAACTCTCAGGCTGCAGCTAAAGCCTCATTCTTTTCATTAAAGGCCAGGGTTTGATCTCACAATAACATGACATCTCTCCAAGTGAGGTCGAAGGTTTGCCCTAGACCCTGTAGGAGATCTATGTACCTATCAGGATCATCTGAAAACTTCCCCAGGTCTACTTTGATCCACATTAAATCAGAGGGAGAAGAGGACATGTACCTGGGTTGGCCCAAATTCCCATCCCCCCACAGCTTGAAGGAGACATAACTGATAGCCCAGGAGTTTTTGTGATCCCTTGGAGATTTCTTTGCTTCTTTCCTTCTGGGAGGTGGAGATTAGAGGAGGCTTATCAATAATAGGAAGAGGAACTGTAGGGAGGCTAAGATATGGAGGTAAGCTAAGAGGTCCTCCTGTGGGATACAAATTGCACGCTTTACATAGTTATGGATTCTCCTTCAATGAAAAGAAAGCTTGGACATAAGGTATTTCACTCCATTTGCCTTCCTTCTTACAGAAAAGGTCAAGCTGCAGGATAGCGTTGTGATTTATTCTTCCCTCAGGAGGCCATTTTTCTCCATCAGAGAGAGAATATTAGGGCCAGGCCATATTGCAGAAAAAAATAAGCTGCTTCTTTTCCAGGGTTTGCGGGTCAAATGGGTCCCAATGGCTTAGGATGCATTTCAAGGGTGAGCCTGTTGATGCCTGAATGTTTCCCATCTCAAAGAATAAAAACGCCCATGGTTTTGGTTTGTTTGTTTCCCCCCAACCCCCACCCAAGAACTTGCAATGGTCCCTGGACCCCGCTGATCGGAATAGTTGCACTCACCGACACAGCAACAGAAACCCTTCTTGCCCAAGAACCTGCAACGGTCCCTGGACCCTGCTGATGGGAATAGCTGTGCTCACCGACGCAGCAGCAGAAACACTAGGTTTCCTTCTAGACCACAAGGAGGACTGAGGAAGGTTGGATTTAGCAGCCCTTACTGAAGCATTCTCGAAAACCTGCACCCTTGCCTTTCCTCTTAGACCACAAAGAGGACCAAGAAAAATCAGATTTAGTGGCCCTTACCAACACATTCTCGAAAACCTGTTAGAGACCTAAGCATTTTCTTCTGTTAGTATTGGGACCTTAGCCCTGTCCTATAAAGATAATATGCCTCAAAATGGAGTGGAGGGCTAGTTATACCCTTAGGGAGGGGAAAGAATCTCCCAGATTGGAAGACTGATGCCTTTTGTCCTTACCTCTCATCACATGAATAGGAAGGATACAATTTCTGAGGCTCCCCATATCCTAGCTTCAGGAATTGCTTCTCTTAGGTCTGCTAGTCTGAGGAGGGATCCTAAAATTCCAGACATTGCCCCCTGATCAATGGGGCTTCGGGCAAAAATTATGTCTTTCTTATTGGTGAGCCCGGGTGGCTAAATAAGGGAACAGAGTCCTGAAGTTTATACTAGAAATCATCATTATAGGAGAAACTAGTAAAGCTCCAGAGACCGGGAGTGGTTTTTAGAAGTGGCACTAACGTCGGAAAAGAAATGTGAGAAGTTTGTCTGACAGGCATTAGGACCCAGGAGACAAGGGTCAGGATAGACAGGATAGATGGCTGAGTCTCCCTTGGACGAGGCAACTTTGAGAGTTCTGCTCATGGCTGCAGGATCAACCAACATTTTGGGGGACCCTGGAGCTGAATGGCTTTCCTCTCTGTCGACCTTTGGCTCATCCCGGAAGTACAGGAAAAGCAGAAACTGGTTCCAGGCAAATCAACACTCCCAACTCCAAAGAGTCGGGGGTTGTTGGAGAGCCCTTTCCCAGAAAGCCTGACAGCTGTGTCTTTCATTCAGCTGCTGTGCTAGTCACTTTTAATTGGCCAACAGGTACCCGCTGTTCAGCCCCCAAATTCTAAGGAAAAATAGGAAAGAATAGCAAGTGAAAGGGGTCCGATGGTATTCACTGCTTGGTGATGGTCCCATCTGGGTCGCTAAGATGTGTCCAGAGTTGGTTCCTTCCAGTGGGTTCTTGGTGTTGCTGACTTTAAGAATGAAGCTGCAGACCTTTGCAGTGAGTGTTACAGCTCTTAAAGGTGGCATGGACCCAAAGAGTGAGGAGCAGCAAGGTTTATTGTGAAGAGTGAAAGAAAAAATCTTTCACATGGTGGAAGGGGACCTAAGCAGGTTGCTGCTGCAGGCTGAGGGGCCAGCTTTTATTCACGTATTTGTCCCCACCCACATCCTGCTGATTGGTCCATTTTACAGAGTGCTGATTGGTCCATTTTACAGAGCACTGATTGGTCCATTTTAAAGTGTGCTGATTGGTCCATTTTACAAACCTCTAGCTAGCCACAGAGAGCTGATTGGTGCATTTTACAATCCTCTAGCTAGACGGAAAAGTTCTCCCATTCCCTACTTGACCCAGAAAGTCCAGCTGGCTTCACATCTCAATAATACTAAAATCCCCACCCAAGGAGGAACTTTCTGCCACTTTTTAGTCATGTGATGTATGAAAAAGTATGTTTCTACACTACATTTGCACAGCTGAAACCCCCTCCCTAATCATGCTGACATAGCTTTCCTTTAACATTGACTCCTTTCCCTTGCCAAATAAAGGATCACAAGCTGGTGAACTCTCCCTCCTGTACAGTCTCGCTGGTGCTCAAACATAAGCCCCCAATAAAAGCTTTGTCTGGGAAACTTGTTTGGCCTTGTGTCAGTTTCTATTGTGTAGGAGCCTAAGAATTTGTGGCTGGTAACAGATTCAGTGGGTATTTTTGAAATTGGTGGATAGGTTTTCAATAAGTAAGCATCATAGGAAAATTTTTAGATCTAAAAAAATTTTCTTATGTGGGTAAAGTTTGATATTAAGGACTCAGACCCTCGAATTGGCATAAAGAGAATTTTAAATTAAAGACATTTGCAATTCAACAGATGCAGACGGAAGTCTTTTCAAACTTCCCTTATCTCACTAAAAGCAGAAACTTCTGGGAATGATGCTAAAGGGAATTTTATAGCCATAAAGATAAAAATGGAGACCACTCACACATGCATAAACAAGCATCTCAAAGTTTATTTTCTCCTGTTTGTTCACTTAGGAACTCCTTTGTTCTTTCCATAGAAGCCTTTTCTCATGACCCCTCACCCCTATTAAGTTAGGTGTATAAACCTCTAACTCTAGCCATTTAGTAAGCTGCTTCTTTTGTGTATTAGCATATGCATATAAATAAATTTTAGGGTTTTCCTTTTCTTCTGTTGATGTGTCTATTGTCAGTTAAATTCACAGGTCACCATTTACAGAGCTTCAAAGGATAGTGGGAAAGTTTTCCTCCCTGACAACATTCAGGGAGGAATAATGGGTTTGAATATAATGGCTCTTTCTGGAAGAAATGATAGTAAGAAAAGTGTTTATATGAGGTATCACTAGAGATATATATGATCAGTGTTAAGGCTGATATTTTGAAAATATTATCTCCTACATTTTAAAAGTTTATGGCCACTGGCCAGGTGCAGTGGCTCATGCCTGTAATCCTAGCACTTTAGGAGGCTGGCGTAGGTGGATCACTTGACCTCAAGAGTTCAAGACCAGCCTGGACTACATAGTAAAACTCTTTCTCTACAAAAAATATTAGAATTAGCCAGGTGGCTTGCACCTATAGTCCCAGCTATTTAGGGGGGCTGCAGTGGGAGGATTGCTTAAACCCAGGAGGCGGATGTAAGCTGAGATTGTACCACCACACTCTAGCCTGGGTGACAGAGTGAGACTCTACCTCAAAAAAAAAAGAGTTTATGGGTTTATAGTTCCTTAAAGCTTGGTGGATTTCTTTGTTAAAATATATTTTGGTTAACAAACTAGAGAGGAATTAAAAGGGGAAAGTATCAAATTTGGAAGTGTGAAAATATATGAGATTAAAATAGTTTTTAAAATATGAAAATACCAAGCTAAAACAGTTATACTAACTATGAGCTACTCAATATGGTAGCCACAGGTTTACATGGATGAAAGCAGAAGAGTAGCACTGTGAAATGGAAAGATCATGAGTTTAGAATTCAAAAAAATTTGTATTAAATTTTGGCTTTGCCTCTTCTATATAGCACCAATGGTGATATTAAGTAATTATAAAAACTTTCACCAACTGAATAGACATGAGAACCTGAATTTGTTCTCCTCATTTGTGTAACGGGGGGATAATAACAATTTTCTTTAAGAGTTATTCTCCTACTAGCAATAAGAGATCACACATACATTGGAAAGATATAGCAGAGTACTTGATATTAAATTAATAGCTGCTCTTATATTGCATCATTATTATCAAGAATCAGTAACAAGACATATATTTGAAAGTACATTTCCCTGTTAACTTCTTCAATTTTTCTTCTACTATGCACATGTTTGATGACGGAGATCACCTACCACATGGTAAATGTAGATTCCTTCCAAAATTATGTTAATTAAAAAGTCAGTACAGTAATTTTGACAGTAAAAAGAATATTTAATGCTTAATCTTTAATATCATCAAATGATTGGGATAGTGTCAATGACTTTTAAAGTATTTAAATATTGGTTAATATGATAATGTAAATTAGGAAGTTAGAAGAAATGCCATTGTCTTTTTCTTATGATGTAGTTTTGGGCAACTTGCTTTTCCAGAACACACACAGTTAGATTGCATTTTTTATTTGGAGAATTTGTATTTCTACTTTCATTCCCTGTTTTATTATTCAGTGGGTCACTTTTGAGCCATTGACCTTTTCTGGTAAACAAGATATATGTCATGAAATGTCATGAAATGCCACAGTAACAGTAAAATGCATATCTAACATGTATTAAAAATAGAAAACATTTTTAAAAAGTTAAACAATAGTTCCTACAGACATGAAAATATTTTAGCTAGTGAAACTCCCTTGCTCCTCCCCACTTTAATCAAGTATTAGAAGAGTGGAATGAACCAATGCTATCCATGTAATGTTACAATGATTTTAAACCTGGCCCACAAATGTGTGATCTTTGGCTTGATACTACTGGCCCATATGTGTTTTAAATTTGGGTTATTTGCCAACATATGTATTGAAAGAGGTTGCCTAGAAATCCAGATTTATGGCTACTCTTAATACACACACACACACACGCACATGCATGTATATTATGCATACAATAAATTAAGGTCAAATATGCAATACATATATACGTGTAATATTATATGTATGTATGTTATATAATATGTAGATATAAATATATATTTTCTACATTAAAATATATGATATGATATAATATATCTTGAATTCCTACATGGCAACAATTAGCTGGATTCCTTAACATTTTCCCACTTTACAGAAAATGTACTGTCTAGGTCTTCACATTTCCCTCCCTCCTGCTTTCTCTCTGACACTGAAAAACAAATTATAGACAACTTGCTTATTCATACACATGACCTGCCTGGTCCTTGCAGGAGTTTTTATTTTAATTCTCTATAGCATATACATACTTTTAAAGAATGAAATGGTTATAACAATAGTAGCTTATGAAAATAATTTCACATTCCAAATTTCTGAAATGCATATAAATTAAATTGCTTATTACTTCACTTTCTAAAACAACCCAAGTATCTCAGGACCACCTGGTCACTTGATGAAGACCACTACTGGTCTATGGAACCCACTTTGAGAAACACTCGTTTATAGGATAAAGTACTAACTCCTTAGCATTGCATTAAAAAACAAATATCATCTGATCCTTCCCTTTCTTTGCAACCTTGACTCATGAAACCTAACTCTCAGTAAAATCTTTTTCTCAACCATAAGGTAAGATTCGGAATTGTTAGAATTTGTATGCTCAATAATAAATCCTTTTGCTTAGGCTTTCTTTTTTTCAGCATTTTTGCTCACTTCTTTGTCTATCTGGCAGAATAATTTTGGTTTATATGTCAGCCTTCCTACCTTATCTGTCAACTTAAAGAACAGGAACATTCTTGTTTGTCTTTTTATGTTCAGCATTTTTATACTTCCTGGAACAAATTCAATAGGTAGTTTACAATATGTTTACTGAATGAATGCAAGAATGAATTATGTTGCAGTGAAACATTTGAATCAAAACCCAAACCAACAGTTGAAATCAAAACCTAATCAACAGCTGTGGTGATTTGTAGAAAAGACAATTCATATTCTGAGTGTTTATTCTAAGATGGTAACCCAAGGAAGAACACAATGTTTAAGCGCATGTATGAGTTGGGGACAGTTTATTTCAAGATAACTCTCATACCGAAGGATTTTCTTTTCTTGTCTCCTCATGGAGGGTAGGAGCTCCATTGCCAAATTAACAAAAGACATTGTGCTCAGGTTGGTCTCGTACTCCTGACCCCAAGTGATCCTCCTGCCTCAGCCTCCCAGAGTGCTAAGATTACATGTGTGAGCTACCATGCCCAGCCTAACTTTGCTTTTTAAAGCCATGGATTTGAAAGGAAAGCAAATGAAAAAAACCTAGTTTCTTTATTGCTTATCTATTAAGCTCTCTATTTCTCATCTTTTTTCCCCCAACAGAGTTGGAGCTATCCACAAAATTGGCAACAATCAACAATAACAACAGAAGTATGCCTTCCGTGTGTCTAATACTTTCTGGTACAAAGCAGACAAACTGTGAAGAGTCCTATATCTTTCTCTTGCATCTTTTACTTTTCCCTGGCTTCTCGCCAGCACTGGAGTCATGTGGAATCTCCATGGCTCCCAAAGTTTCTCATTTTCAACACCAGGTGGTAAATCCTGGGCTTCCCTCTTTGAAGGCATTTATATCCCAAGAGGAAGTGAGAGGAGGATCCTGTTGAAGGCTGGAATGAAATGCTCTTTAGGTTCCAGAGCAGCTTTTAGTTTGAAAGAAAATTAGTCACCCCTTCAAATGTCATCAAGAGTAGATTCCATGTGATGGCAACTTACTGTAAGTAGTTGTACTCTGCTTTCAGTAACTCTAACAACATTCATCTGGGAGATAGTTAATTCAAGCTTTGGTTATGCTGACATCAAAATTAACCTTCCAAGGAGATGTACTATATAGAAATTGAAGATGAGATATCAGATTCAGTGTAAAAATCTCTGTCAGTGTAAACAGCTGGAGTTATAGCCAGGCAAAAGCATTAGAAATTACTTTGTTAGGATGTATCATAGAAGTAGATGAATTGAGAAAAAAAGTGGCTACTTCAAGCAAATTCTGCAATTTTTAAATGAAGGCTAGAAAAAGTAAACATACTTTATCACACTTATGGACAATAGTGAAGAATCCATATACTTGCTCCAATCGGTAAATGGCTGCATTGCCTAATCTCATCAAGAATGGAAGTGCTACAGTTGGTGCTCTGAGAAACAATTCTTAACATAAGGCACCAGTTGGTCTGGGCATAGCACAATTTAAAAACCAATAAAAACCAGTCTCAAACTGTGACATCCTGTCATCCTGCCATGAGATACATTGTATCAGTGGGAGCAAACAAATATCAATAGAATTTATTTTGAAACATATATTTATGTCATTTATCTCTTCAAATTATGCCAGGATCAAACCAACCTTGAGTGAAGTATTACTGGATATAAACTAAATTATGGTATAACAAATAAGATCATATTTTCCCAAACATGTAATCTATCACTGAACAATTTGGTATGGCACACTACACTTAAAAGAGATGCATTCTCCAAGATCTATATATTAAAAAGAACTCTGATGGTAACTGATACACACTAAAGTGGGTGACTGTAAAGGAAAATAAAAACTAACCAAACGTTCTCCAATATTTTAAAGTCACATAGTTTAAATATGTTGAAATATAGAAACCTAACGAAGCAGTTACATTATTCTGGTATCTTTTTAGTGTGGATTTCAGTTGCACTTAGGAACAGATGCATCACTATAGGATGAATTTATTTATTTTTATTTTTATTTTTATTTTTATTTTTTTTTGAGACGGAGTCTCGCTCTGTCGCCCAGGCTGGAGTGCAGTGGCGCAATCTCGGCTCACTGTAAGCTCTGCCTTCCGGGTTTACGCCATTCTCCTGCCTCAGCCTCCCGAGTAGCTGGGACTACAGGCGCCCGCCATCTCGCCCGGCTAGTTTTTTGTATTTTTTAGTAGAGACGGGGTTTCACCGTGTAGGCCAGGATGGTCTCGATCTCCTGACCTGGTGATCCACCTGTCTCGGCCTCCCAAAGTGCTGGGATTACAGGCTTGAGCCACCGCGCCCAGCCAGGAGGAATTTAAATATGTACTTTATAGCTGAGGAGAAAAGATCAGATTCAGTGATATTTTCAATGGAAATATGAAAGAATCACAATTGCCACTAAAATGTCTACAGGTAACCCTTCTTAGTTAATACATCAATGCACCTCAGCACAGTTTGTGGAATCTTAGGTTGTGTAGAAAAGAGTTAATGAAACTTTAACCTAGTAACTGTGGGGGCCAATGCCCTTGGCCCCCTAAAATTCACTGAAAAATCACTAACATGAGGCACATTGATTAATAGAATAAAAACATACAAATTTGCTTAACATGTATACATGGGAGCCTTCAGCATAAAGACCCAAAGATACAGAGAAAATTGTCCCTTTTTTCAGCTTTTATTTTAGAATTGGGGGTACACATGCAGGTTTGTTGCAAACATATATTTCATGATGTTGAGACTTGTGGTCTGAATAAATCTATCCATAGGGAGTGAGCATAGTACCCAACAGTTTTTCAGCCCTTGCTCCCCTCTCTCTCTCCCTGCCTAGTAGTATCCAACGTTTATTGTTCCCATCTTTATGTCCATGTGTACCTAATATTTAGCTACAACTTATAAATGAAAACATGCAGTTTTCTGTTTCTGCATTAGTTCACTTAGTATAATGGCCTCCAGCTGCATCCATGTTGCTGCAGAGGACATGATTTCATTCATTTTTATGGCTGTGTCGTATTCTGTGGTGTATATGTACCACATTTGCTTTATCCAATCCACCATTGATAGGCACCTGGGTTGATTCCACATCTTTGCTATTGTGAACAGAGCTGAGATGAACACACAAGTGCATGTGTCTTTTCAGTAGGATGATATATTTTCCTTTGAAAGTGGGATTGCTGGGTTGAATGATAGTTCAACTCTTAGTTCTTTGAGAAATCTTTATACTGGTTCCCACAGTGGCTGCACTAACTTACATTCCCATCAACAGTGCCTAAGTGTTCCTTTTTCTCTGCAGGCTCGCCAACATCTGTTGTATTTTTTACTTTTAAACAAAAGTCATCCTGACTGCTATGAGATGACCTCTCATTGTGGTTTTGATCTGCCAAATTGTCCATTTTTATGCTTAGGTTCAACTATGAGATGATCTCTCATTGTGGTTTTGATCTGCCAAATTGTCCATTTTTATGTTTAGGTTCAACAAAGTATGGATAGCTGTGTAGAAATATAATTGAACTAAAAGGATATGATCGAATATTAAGAGACTGAGTGGGCAAATCCAGCAAGGCCTGTCATTCTAGATTTTTATTGGCCTCTCTCAGCATGTATTCCTTCCTTCTGGGTGTGGGGCAGGGCATTCTCTGGAATGGGGGTCTTATGACCTACAGTCAAACAAGGTAGCTCTATTAATTTCTTCGTAGCCCATTTTTACACAACTTGAACAGAGGGACAGTTTCATATTTTTAGGTTTTATGGCTGGCTCTGGGGAAAAGGACTTCTGGTTTCTATCACCTACCTTGGGGAAGAGGGATTCTAGCTAACCTGGTGGGGAGGGGGATAATGAGATTGAGAGACAGGGAGACAGGAGGTCAGAGAAAAACTTTTGCTTCTGAGGCTCCTGCCGAGACCTTCATTTGGGGGCATTGTTTTCTAATCCCCAACACAATCCAATTCCATTAAAGTTTCTTTTTGTACTTGTCTTTTCAACAAACAAAACTCTATTGAAAATAAAGTAAAAACAATTGAAAGAAAGCAAACAGCTCTTGATAATCAACTTTTATGGCCTTTAAGATGTAAAAGGAACTTTGAAAAAGAACTCTACTTAATGTAGAGAGATATTATCTTTATCTTGACAGGAAGGAAATGACAGAGTAGTCTCTATCTTCCATGGTGAGTAGCTGAGGAGATAAGGTATGTAAAGTTCTGTGGGTCTATAAAATGCTATAGAAATGTTACTTGTTAAAGAGCCAGGAAATCTTTAGAATATATTCAGGTTTCCTGTGATTCTAGTTCCCATGAATTCTTTTCATGTTTTTTTCCTTCTTTCTCCTGAATTGTCCCTGAATAAATTAAATAACCTTACAAAACTTCCTGATCCTAAGGAATTCTTAACATGCTAACATGTGGAGTACCACAAATTTAACACAATACAGCAACATGGATGCCTGTCTAGCTCTGTTCTAGTCTTCCTCATGGGCCCTTACATATAGTCTAATACAGTAATCATAAGACAACTTGATTTGTTTGTTCATTCAGGAAAACCTTTCTTCAGGGACTGCTATGTGTGAGACACTCTTCTAGGGGCAGGGAATTGGCAATGGACCAATGAAGAGCAAGCTGCTATCATGATGCTTATTTTCGGTTGTTCAGCTTGTTACTGTTTTTTTTTTATTATTATTATTTATTTTTAATTTTTTTCTTGAGATAGGGTCTCCTTTTGTCACCTCTGTCACCCAGGCTGGAGTGCAGTGTCATGATCTCGGCTCACTGCAGCCTTGACTTCCCAGTTTCAAGTGATCCTCCCACCTCAGCCTCCTGAGTAGCTGGGACCACAGGTGTGCACCATCATGCCAGCTTTTTTTTTTAACTTTTTGTAGAAATGAGGCCTACCTATGTTGTCCAGGCTGGCCTCTAACCCCTGGGTTCAAGCAATCCTCCCTCCTGGACCTCCCAAAGTGCTAGAATTATAGGCGTGAGCCACCTTGCCTTGTCAGGTACTTATTCCTACACCTTTCAGGAAATATTAACTCTTAGATAAAATACTTAGTTTCTTAGATGACTTCTTCTCTGCTTCTTTCCCTAAAATTGCTTTCTGATATGGTATATGAGTAGAGGTTGTGTGCCTACATGGCCTCATGATGGAGGTAAAGATTCGATGTTTTGATACGTTGACTTCTGGTATCTAGTGTGATGTCCCTTGTCTACTCAGTGAGAAAGATGGGTAAGTCAGCAGGCAGTTACAATACAGTGTGGTCAGTACTGTGACAGGGACATTATGACATGGTTACCACAATGTACAACTCCAGCAACAGCATTGCCATAGACCATGATGTAAATAATGCTCCCCTGAGTGTTTCAGTGCATGATTTCAGCACTCACATGTGGAAAGCCCGAGAACAGCACAAAAGTAGAGCATTTAGACTTGGCAATTAAAAGAAACAACATATATGGTCACCCCTTGGTTCTACAGTGGAGAATGGTGAGGCAGGATTTGTTCCCAGACTCCTGCAGATCCTCAAGTCTTTTATAGAAAATGGCATAATATTTACATAAATGTAGGCTATGCATATCTTCCTGTATACCTTAAGTCATCTCTAGATTAGTTATAATACCCAATTCGATGTAAATGCTTGTTTAAATCGTTGTTTTACTGTGTTGTTTAAAACTTTGCTTTTTATTGTTGTGCTGTAATTTTTCTATTGTCTTCCTGAATATTTTCAGTCTGCAGTTGGTTGAATCCATGGGTGTGGAACCTTGAATTCAGAGGGCTAACTGTGTATTGAGACCTAAAGATATTGGCAGAAATTGACCATATGAAGGTGGAGGAGGGTGAATATATAAGAATCAGTTGAGCAAACACCCAGAGGCGAGAGAAAACATATCTTACAAGGAACTTTTAAAACATATTACATATGTCTAAATTGCCTTCCTAAGTAATTCAATCAACTTATCCGTCAATCAACATTATGTGAGTTTTACTCCACATTCTCTCCAACACTTGGCATTATCAGACTTTCACATTTTTGCCAGTCTAATGAATGTGAAATGCTGTTATTATTGCCTTAACTTGAATGTTTCCATTCATTTCTGAGCATATTTTCTGTTGTTTGTTGGTCACTTAGATACCTTAGTCTCTAAATTTTATATACTTTGTCCATTTATTGATTTGCTGCTTTGTATTTTTCTTGTTGATTGATCTAAACTCTTTATATATTATAAATAACAATCCCATTCCTTATACATCAAGCAAACATATCTTTCCATTCCATACTTATCTTTTATTTTATAACTTTGTTAAAGTAAATCAATTTTCCTTTTATGTTACTGTTTTTTAAAGTCCTTCCTAAGAAATCTTTCCTATACCAAAATATCATAAATATATTCTATGTTTTCTTTTAAATACTATATTTTTTGTTGTTGTTGAGACAGAGTTTCATTCTGTCACCCGGGCTGGAGCACAGTGGTGTGATCTCTGCTCACTGCAACATTCGCCTCCTGAGTTCAAGTGATTATCCTGCCTCAGCCTCCTGAGTAGGTGGAATTACAGGCGTGTGCCACCGCACCCAGCTAATTTTGTATTTTTAGTCGAGACAGGGTTTTGCCATGTTGGCCAGGGTGGTCTTGAACTCCTAACCTCAGGTGATCTGCCTGCCTCATCCTCCCAAAGCACTGGCATTACAGGTGTGAGCCACTGTGCCCAGCCCCTTTTACATACTATTAAATTTTTGCTTTTAAGTTTGGATCTTTAGCCACTTGGAATTTCTTTGTGAGTTGAATAGTAAGTTTTTTTTTTCCATAATAATAACAAAAATGTAAATGTTTTAAAATAATCTGGCTATGTATTATAATGCCATTTCTGTAACATGGCAAACTTCCATATATGCAGGGCTCTCCATTATGTTCCATTGTTGTTTTTATTTATTCCTCTGTCACTACTATGCTTGTAATTATTATAGCTTTATGATAAGCTTTGATATTATATATGGGGCTCATTGTTATAAAATCTTCCTTCTCTTCCAAAATACATTGGTTATTCTTGGCCTTTTGTTTTTTCATGCCATTCTGTGATTATCTCATTAAATTTCATGAAATTCCTACTGGGGCAGAGTACATTGAATTTATATACGAATGTGGGTATAACTATATTATTTATTTAATTAAAAACCTTTTGAATAAATATACATTTGAAAAACAAGAAATGCTCTATTTTACTGATCTGTGCTATCATTCTGTGGGAGAGGATAGAGTATTTATTTTTATACTAATAGCACAATAGCCAGCAGATGCAGAATAAATGTTCTTTGATTAACTAGTTGAAAGAATGGATAAAGTAATGAATATAAACTTCTTTATGATCTTGTTAATAGTGAAGCTAAGTTATATCTATAATAAATGATTTATAATGAGTAAGGATGCCTTATTTCTTTGATTCCTAAATCCATTGTGGTAGACCTCCACTATAACTGTTGTAACAAGAAAATATTTTTGAAAATTGAATTTATAAGAGGTTTTTTAATTTCTTTCTAAAGAAGTCTTTGATACACAGGAAATGAATCTTAGAAACAACTTGCATTTTCATCCATGGAACATCTTTTATTGAATACCTCTTAAGTTGCAGTTATACACTGCTAGGTACTGGAGTTACTGCAGTGAACCAAAAGAACAAAAGTCTATGCTTTCATGGGGTTGTCATTCTCTTTTAGGTGAAGAGACTAAAAGCACAATAAATACCTCAATCACATTTTATGTTAGAGGTACTGTGCGCCATAAGAAAAAATAAAGCAGAGGAGAGGAAAGGAAAAGTTAGTGGTGAGGGGTTTGCAGTTTTATGTAGGATAAGGGTAAGGCTCAATGAGTAGCTGACAATGGCTGGAAGGAGGGAACAGTGCAAGACGTAAAACCATCTGGAGATAGCGTTTCACGTAGAAGGAGTAGGCAATGCAAAGTCAGAGGAGGACCTTGTCTAACCAGTCTGAAGAATAACAAGGAGCACAGCATCATTAAGGTGGAGTGTTGGGGGAAGAACAGCAGACAAGGGAGGACTGGAGACATAGTATAGGACTTTCTAGGCCACTGTGAGGATTCTGGCTTTCAGGTTCTGGGTTGCACAAGCCTGTCTTCTATGAAAATTGTTTTTGCATGATTATTATTCTAAAGAAGATTTTTAAGTTTTTGCCCATTACTGTTGTTTTAGAAACATTTGCTCACATTTTCTGTAAGAGAATTTTGAAAACGGTATTATTATACATGTTTTTAAGTTGACTTGAAAACTTTTTCATAATTATTTTAAATAATTGCAAAGAATGTGACTTCTGGTATACTGTAAGTAAATAAGATCAATTGTTATATTACTCTTTCAAATGTAGTGGGCTCCTAATGCCTTAGCAATTTGTAACTATTGTCATCTCTTTAAATGATACATGAATAAGCTCTCTAATGGTTGAAAACGTTACATGACTTCTTAACCTTGCATTGCTATTTCATGCCACATCCCCCATGGAATTTTATCTTTATATAGTATACATTTATGCTTTAAAGTATTTTACTGATCATTTTAGCATATTTTGCTTTGTCAAGAAAGATATATAACTGTTCAAACTTAAGATTTTATTATTATTATCATCATTAATGATATCAATATGAATGATAATATATTATCATTCATATTCTGGTGATCATAATGCCCTAACTATTAAAATATTTCAGGACTAAGTTGCATTTATAATAGTAATAATATGTAATTAATCAAAGCAACATAAATAAGAAATAACTTCTCATAGAATAATATTTAACATAAAGTATAGTTTTCTTGCAAATGATTTTGAGATATTTGGAGTGCTTCCTAAAATGAGGCAGGTTCAGCATAAATTTTATTCCTATTTCTTCTTTTTAATTTTTTCGATAAAGAAGGCAAATTGTGAAAATTTTATTTATACAAATTAAGGGAATAAAAGGATTTTGTTAGAACAGTGTTCCTCAACTCTTGGAATTCCTTCAGACTTACATGCCAAAATCACATTGTGCCATATTAAACATTTTTTACAATCTTTCAGTGGGCAATTTATTTGGATTCTACTTCAAGTTTGTTGAAAGCAAAAACTTGGTACAAAAATTACATTGCAAATGGATTATTTATTTATTTTTACTTTATTTTTCTTTTTTTTATTATACTTTAAGTTCTGGGGTACATGTGCAGAACGTGCAGGTTTGTTACATGGGTATACACATGCCATGGTGGATTGCTGCACCCATCAACCCATCGTCTACATTAGGTATTTCTTCTAATGCTATCACTTCCCTGGCCCCCCATCCCCTGACAGGCCCCAGTGTGTGATGTTCCCCTCCCTGTGTCCATGTGTTCTCATTGTTCAACTCCCACTTATGAGTGAGAACATGCAATGTTTGGTTTTCTGTTCTTGTGTTAGTTTGCTGAGAATGATGATTTCCAGCTTCAATCATGTCCCTGGAAAGGACATGAACTCATCCTTTTTTATGGCTACATAGTATTCTATGGTGAATATGTGCCACATTTTTTTGTCCAGTCTATGATTGGTGGGCATTTGGGTTGGTTCCAAGTCTTTGCTATTGTGAACAGTACTGCAATAAACATACATGTGCATGTGTCTTTATAGTAAAATGATTTTTAATCCTTTGGGTATATACCCAGTAAAGGGATACAAATGGATTTTTAAAACTCATTCTTTGAAGTCATTTATTTTCTCAGCCCAACACCAATATATGAAAATATTCTTTTGTTGAGTGTGTCAGAGATTTTTTATTTCATAGAATAATGCACCATGTTAAGATTCAAGATAGATGAGAAGGACAATGATAAGGAGGGCAATTCAAGTGGGAGAAGGACAATTGTAAAGCAGAAAGGGAAAAAGTAACATGCCTACTTCAGGAATGTTCACAGCCAGATCAAATTGAGGACAGAGTTTCACGTGGAAGTTGAAAATTTGGAATCTGATTTTCCTCAAAATATCTGTGAGTTTGCTTAGTACCTGAGAAAGTTTTTGTACCTCTAGAGTTATGCGTAGGCCAGACGAAGACAACTGCATTGAATCATTTCTTTTTCTTACCGTTGAGATAAGAACAAAAAGCCAATCATGCCAGTTTGATTATTCCAGAGGTGGGAAAAACTTTTGCTTTAAAGTGATAGAAAAACAGTGTGGAAAGGTAACACTAGAGTAAAGGAAATAATCAAGGTTATTTATTTTTATTGTATATATTGGTACAGCATTCCGTAAATACAAATCTAATAAATTTATATTTTCTGATGACCAAACTGTCTAACAAATCACACTGGAAGTTATGCTACCAATGTGAAGTTATTTTTTTATCTTGAAATCAAATAAACATTTTTTTCGGAAACCCATTAATAGAAAAGATGGCATACTTTTCCCCAATATCCAACTGATTTTTAAATATTACCTTTTAGTGCAATTATGAAAGTAGAAAATATTATCTCAAGTGTATTCACCAGGCTTCAAGAAATAAAGATAGAAGAAAATGTGATGCTTTTCCAGGAGAACAAAACATTAGGAATATTTCCTAATAGGCAGAAACAGAAACTGAATGTACCTCAAATATAAACAACCATTTGTTCTCTAGTACTTCCGTAGTTTAAACAAAAATGCTCCAACTAATGTGGAAGCCTGTGTAAAAGCACTTTGATATCCCCAGCTAAGAAGGCATTATAATACATTATAACTCTTATAAACCATTTTAACATTTCAATGAGCAAACTTAAATCATATTCCCTTCTCTTTGCTTCTTGTAGGAAGAAATAAATACCTATATTCACTAAGTCTGCATTCCTTGTTTTGACATGTTACTGGGTTAACTCACTCAGCAGACACCTTTCACACCCTAATCCCACTAATAATTGTATTTTTCCTCATTCCTAGGGCGGAATTACTGCTTGCAGTGATGTATAGCTGGTTGGCATATGTCCGCATGTTACTAAAAACTTTCTGAGTTCGTATATGCTGTATTATGCCCTGGTGGAAAAAGTGTGAAAGTGTGTGTTTGTATACATGTGCTGTGGAAGGTGTTACATAGTCTACTTGAGTAGTTAACAAGTTCCTATTTAGTACAAATATTCCTGAGAGGGCCTATAAGAATCTTTCAAAACATGATGCCCACTGTTTTAAAAGCTCTATACCTTGGGAGGTCGACGCGGGTGAATTATGAGGTCAGGAGTTCCAGACCAGCCTGGCCAACATGGCGAAACTCCGTATCTACTAAATATACAAAAAATTAACTGCATATGGTGGCGGGCGCCTATAGTCCCAGCTACTAAGGAGGCTGAGGCAAGATTGTTGCTTGAACCCAGGAGGCAGAGGTTGCAGTGAGCCGAGATTGTGCCACGGCACTCCAGCCCAGGCAACAATGTGAGACTCCATCTCAAAAAAAGAAAAGAAAAGAAAAGAAAAAGGAAAAAAGCTACATCAAGCTAAGCCAATCACCTGTCTGTGAATCTTGACTGTGAAATGTGTGAAAGGACAGAGAAGGAAATGGAAGCAGAAGATGATGAGAAAGCATATGTCCCACTGTTTGCCAGGATCCTACAGCTCTAACAACCATCTCCCTTTTTCTCCTCTTCCACCAATTACCATGTTTTTCTACGAGAATCACCACATGGTCTAGGAATTCCAAAGTCCCACTGAATTATCCTTACACTACTAACAAATACTGAGGTTTACATAGTAACTTTATTTTCAAAGTTATTAAAAACAAAACAAATTTATATCAAGCAACTTTGTTTTGCAACTACTTAAGAAATGATAACATCTGAAGCATTTTTTTTCAAATTTATATTATCTGTTTGCTTAAACAGAGTATTGTCATAAAATCAAAAATCATAATGACTCTATAATAAATGCTTCTGTAATAAAGCTCAAACCTCTTAACTTGGATTACAAGGCCCTTTAGGTTTTGAGGTTTCGATTTCTGAGTAACTATCCAATACTCAATGCCATTTTCCCTCACCGTCACAACTTTCCAGACGCATTAACCTCTTTTTAATTCTTCATCTTTGCCAAGATGTTTCCATATCAGGACATTCTTGCTCTCTTATCCAGGAATGATGATTAACCAGTTTTTCAGACAAATCCAACCTTTTAAAAGTTTTCACTCAGATGCTAGACCTACAACTTTGGAGACCTTTTCAAACCATCACTTCTAAAGGAGTATTCCCAAACTACTCTCAATTTAAGTACTCGAATTATCTCCTTTATAGAAATGATCACAACCTGTATTAGTTCATTAATTTGTTCATATGTTTATTATCTTTCTTTGAGTGGACAAGGACCTCATCTGTCCTACTTGTTCCTGTATACTCAGGATGTATACATAAAATAATGCCTGACCCAAGTAAAATAATCCCTGACCCAACACAGATAGTCAAAACTATTGTTGCATGACTGCAGGAAAAGTAAAGTGATTAGACCAAAATTAGAGATGAATAGTTGGTGCAAAAAATACAGATTTATCCAAATGAGATAATGTGTTTTCAAAGCACTTACCGCATTTTATTTTTATTTAAATCTCTTTTCTTACATTGGAATATCCATTTTCTAACCCTCAGAGTTCATACATCTCTTTAGTTGGGATAGTAGCTATGTGTTGGGTGGCATAATGGACACAGCCTAAGACATACTTCCTGACCCAGGAGTATAAAAGCGATCTGTATAAATGGTCCTGTATTTCCACTGGAAAACATGCACCCCTCTCACCCCTTTCTCAGTTGATTCTGACATCTATTTTTTCACCTACATGATAAAAATAATGAATCACAGATGGCCTTATAGGAAGAGTGTTGACATCTTCAGGAAGAACTTTGGTGTGGCATATGATTTATCCTCCCCAGGTTGGGTGGGGAAAATCAATACCGAATTGTGTAGCTTTGCTGTTGCTGAGTTGCTTTAAAGAATGTAATAGGCTAAAGTTAACAAAATAAGATTTCAGATTCACCCTTCTTTATTCCACAAAGCAGACAAAATTCAAGACAAAATACAGACTGATGGTCAAACCTCCTCCATAGCTGTTAATAAGAATAGCAACTACTCAGCTGTTAATAATAATGTTAAGAAGGACATTATTATAAAAGATGAATGATTTTGCTGACTTGTTTCCCTCTCTTGGATAACATAAGTATCTCTCACTCCTGCTGATAAAAAGAGTTAATCTCTTGTGAAAGTCTCAGCATTTTCCCATACAAGCAGCTCTTTTACAAAAACTGCTCAAATAATTAGAGACCTTAGGAATAAGAAACCATTAAGTCAAAAATTATGCTTCTAAAATAAGTGTTTCCTATGTAGGTTTCATTAAATTTTCACCAAAGACTAATAACTTAATTTGAGCTTCTCTTTATATAATTTTGGAACATTGTACTCTTTTATGAGAAAATGCCAGTAAGCTGTTTTCATTTTTATTTTTAAATTAATGGTGTTAGTTATTTTAGAAAATAACATCTTTATTCATTAAAGGCTTAGGACACCTTAGGAAATAATAGAAGGAGCACTATTTTGGGGCTATAACAGATAGATCTCTGAATGCCATATTACCTCATTGTTAAGTTTCAAGTTTGGAAATTTATGTAGCTTTAGTATATTTCAGGGCTACTAATCAAAATTGGCCTCCTCACACTGTTTTCTATAAAGGACCCTCTCCAAAAAGCTAAAAATATATATATATAAATTTTTCTTGTGAACTCCTTAAAATTTTGAAATGCATATATTAGTGGCACAGAAAATTTTTTCAATATTTATTTGATAATTGTAATTATTTTGATTACCAGTATTCAAAGTTTCAGTTTTCCTTTTTTTTTTACATATAGCATCAAAGATGAGAAAGGGAAAAATGTAGGGATTTATATTTTTAAAGTTAACTTTTTAAACATGATACACTCTAACTTTGATTTTATGATTAGTAACACATGCCAACATAAATAGACATAGGCTATTGTTAACATGACAGCAAAGCCATGGCTCAATTTCTTTTAAAAACTGTTCACTGTGTAACGATTTTCAGATAATTTCCTCATGCCTGTACACAAACAAGACAGATAGGAATACGGAAATATATAAAACACAAGGATGCAGTAGTCTTCAAAGTGTTACCTGTATTAGCATCTGGCCTGGATTGTGGAATTCATCTCTGGCACCATTCATTAAGATAAATTTTATTATCTAGTTTCTTACTTTATACTTAAAATCCTGAATCATGTTTTAAAAATGGAGGTTTTTGCAGTTGCTAAATGTTTTTAATAAATCTCTTAAAATACATTAAATTATTTAAAATAATGACTAAATTTATTTTAAACATATTTATATGTGCTGGGTTAGGTGATATTAAACAACTTTTATTGGGTTTGTAGTCCTCAGTTTTGCTAGAAACTGTATGTAGCCGATTGAAGCCTCCGTGAAGGCAGCATACAGAGTGACTATTCACTGAATGGTTCACAGTTATTAACTGACATGCCAGTTCCTTCAAAGCACTTGACTAAAATTACTTACGAAAAAATTTCCAGGTGATGGAATGAACATAATGTTAAAAGTGCCCACAGTTTTTGGCACTGCACACTGTTCACACATTTAATCATGATGGCAACTCTGGATAATAGCTATTATCACCTATTTTATGGATAAGGAAACTGAAGGTTAGATAGGTATAGAATTTTGTCAAGGTCTCACAGCTGATACTAGTCAAAGTCAAGATTTAAACCCACGTTTTTTGATTCTCATCCACAGTATAGTTATTTCTTCCTCATAGTTTATTAAATTCCTCTGTTTAAACATATCAATAAAAGACTGTGGAAGGATAGGGTAGATGCTTTAATTCCAAGCCCCAAAAACCCGTCCCATGTTTTTCTGAGAGTTTGAAAACTAGGAAAGAATGTTATAATTTGACTGCACATTGGGAGTGAAAGGGAAAGCAATTAATCCAATCATAAAAAGGAGGTACACTGAGCAAACAATTTAAGAAGAGTTTTTTCATAACTTTGAAGGCTTAAAAGCATAGCAGTTGGGCAATATATTTTATGAAATACCTGTTATTTAATATCAGGCTGTAATTGAAGCTAATTTAGTCTTTCATGTATGTTTTAGAATAGAAAACATGATCATTATCAACTGATTTTTTTACAGCTATGCTATTGTACGTGACTAAAAATATTGTTTGGGTCACTTTTTAAAGAGGTAAACAAAGCACAATTCTGTCTTTAAGCCACAAAAAAGTACCAATACTGTAATTTAAAGTGACATCTAATGTCCAATCCGTTCCTTAGAATAGATAATTTTATGCCACACAAAGTTTAAGTCATAATTGGATCGCCATCTTTTTATTATTCACTTGTATTTTCTACACAATGCTTGATAATTGGGCCATTGACATTAAATTATAACTAGAAGCACAAAGTGGACTCTTGTTTTGGAAATATAATTACGAAAGACAAGCAACCAAAAGCAAAAACAGCCTCTAAGATGCATTAGTAATATATATATTTGTTATTTGTCTTCCCAACATTTTTGAGTCTCTATGTCTCCTTCTTTCAGCTTTGATGCTTGAATGGTGTATGATAGGCTAGAATAATGATCCCGAAAATAAACCCAGGTCCCAACCTCTGGAACTTGTTACTGCTATTTTATATGGCAAAAGTAATTTTTCTTTTTCTTTTTTCTTTTTCTTTTTTTTTTTTTTTGAGACGGAGTCTCGCTCCATCGCCCAGCCTGGAGTGCAGGGGCACAATCTCGGCTCACTGAAAGCTCCGCCTCCCGGGTTCACGCCATTCTCCTTCCTCAGCCTCCCCAGTAGCTGGAACTACAGGCGCCCGCCACAAGCTAAGAATCTTGACATGGGGAAATAATCCTGCATTACCTGGACAGTTTCAACATGTAAATTTCAAGGTTCCTTATATGAGGGAGGATAACTGTAGAAGAAGGCAATGTGACCACTAAAGCAAGATATTACACTGTCGGCTTTAAAGACGAACAAAGGGGCCAAGAGCCAAAGAATGTACCTATAGAAGTTAAAAAGGAAAGTAAACGGATTCTCACCCACAGCCTCCGGGGAGAGCACAGCCTTGACACCTTAATTTTGACCTGGTAAAACTGGTTTCAGACTTCTGACTTCCAGAAATGTTAGAGAATAGAATAAATGGATGTTTTATTAACTCACAAAGTTTGTGGTGATTTTTTAGAGCAGCCATAGGAAATTAATACAGAAGGGATTCAGGGGTGGAACCAGTGACTTATTTCTGTTTTTCTTTCTTATTTTATTTTATTTATTTATTTATTTATTTATTTATTTAAGACCAAATCTCTCACTGTCTCCCAGGCTGGAGTGCAATGGCGCGATCTCGGCTCACTGCATCCTCCGCCTCCTGGTTCAGGCGAGTCTCCTTCCTCAGCCTCCCGAGTAGCTGGGATTATAGGCCAGCTATTGCCATCACGCCCAGCTAATTTTCTGTATTTTTAGTAGAGACGGGGTTTCACTATGTTGGCCAAGCTGGGCTTAAACTCTCGACCTCGTGATCCGCCCGCCTTGGCCTCCCAAAGTGCTGGAATTACAGGCTTGAGCCACCACACCCAGCCCACCAGTGACCTATTTCTAAGCTAATCAATATATCCCATTTTTCTACCCACAATCAGACAGTTCAAAATGGCTTAAGTTACCCAATCAGAGGTAAAAGCAGGAATGCTAAAAAGAGATAGGGGAATTGTCCCATTAGGCTGAATCTTAGAGGATGTGAGAGCTGGAAAGCTGAAGCCATCTACTGTTCACAGGGGAAAACCTGAGTAAGTGTAAAGCCAAATGGAGACCTGGAGAAGATGTGAGTGTAGAGAGCAAAAGACAGAAAACAAGAAAGAGCAGAGGAGCGCAAAGGAGGGGGATTTGTTGAGTGCTGACAGTATTTGATGTCTCAAGTACCTCAAGATATATCTTAAACAACCTGCTCCCTGCGCTTCTTGGTTAAGTGAAGGAATCAGCTTCCTATTTTCATAAACCAGGCTGGCTGCCTTTTCTGCCATTTGCAAGTGAAAGGGCTCCGTGTGAACCCATCTTTAGGTTTGAGTTTTAATTTTTTTTTTTTTGTAAGTAACAAAGGTCAGTACAATTGTATGACTGGTAGCATGTATACTTTACTATGTAAACATAATTGGACACTGTATGAACAGGTGCACTTCATATATTTAAAAGATAAGATTATAAGCAATAAATATTAGAGCTGGCCACATAATCATCAGGGAGTAGACTGGGAAGACAAATCCTAAGGGAGGAGGTTAATTTACTTGGGTAAGATTCCAGTACTGTTTACTTAGGGACTCTTTTGCCAAATTCTACTAGGGTTCCTCATACCTAATGCATCAGGACACATTATCCAATCCTAAACTACTTTATATTATGAATAAAATATTGCTTTAACTGATCTTTGTCTTTTTAAATATTAAACAGCTGTTTAGAAATTTCTTTTGATGCTGTTTAGTTACCACTATGTTTCAATCCCAGAGTAAATAGAGAACATTGTCTCCCTACCACCAATACCTTTCCCTTGCCACCAGCATAGAACATTTGTTTTCTGTGAAAAGAACCAATATTGCATTAAAAAACTAAGTCCATAGTTTGAAATAGGCTTTGGTATCTGTAAAGTTACTATGGTGAGGTAAATTACTTGAGTGAAAGTATTGGATAAGTTCCACACTAGCTAAAAGATAGGAAAGACAACTTGCAGATTGTACCTTCAGTTTTTGTAGGACATAGTCTTGTTAGGACTTTCTTCATTCTCTTCAAGAGACTATTGTTCTAAGTAAAAATAGTAATAATGGGATAATAGAAATGTCCAAGATATAAATATGATTGTCTTAAAAATTTGCCTGAAAATATGAGTATCATATAAATCAGTCACTCGGGCCGGGCGTGGTGGCTCAAGCCTGTAATCCCAGCACTGTGGGAGGCCGAGACGGGCGGATCACGAGGTCAGGAGATCGAGACCATCCTGGCTAACACGGTGAAACCCCGTCTCTACTAAAAAAACAAAAATTAGCCGGGGGAGGTGGTGGGCGCCTATAGTCCCAGCTACTCGGGAGGCTGAGGCAGGAGAATGGCGTGAACCCGGCAGGCGGAGCTTGCAGTGAGCTGAGATCCAGCCACTGCACTCCAGCCTGGGCGACAGAGCAAGACTCTGTCTCAAAAAAAAGAAAAATAAATAAATACATAAAAAATAAAAAATAAATCCGTCACTCATAGATAGCCCTAAATTTCCTCAGAAGATTTGATTTTCTGATGTAGTAGCTGATTTGCAGAATGTCTGATATCTAGTATTAGTAAATAACAACACCAATTCCTCCCATAAAAATTTCAATTAAGTGCTCTGTTCTAAGTCTTTCATTTGAGGCTATTTCTATTGATAAAAAGTTAATAATGTGACAATCTATATATTTTTGCTATCAAAATATAACTCCATATTGATTTGATATAATATCTAGATAGATAATCCATGACCGATGACTACTTGAAGCCATCTTCTGAACAAAGAGAGGAAGCTGTTGAAAACAAGACAATGGCCAGTCAGCAATTCAGTCAAGGATGGTCACTATAATTTTACCAGTTTCAATGCCTTTGTCAAGGTAGAAGAGTATGTTTTTACTGAAGTACAGTCACTGTGGCAGAAAAGATGGGATCCAAAGTAGTTGGGAGCTGCTTATCAATTAGGACTAATTTATATTCTGAAAATATTAAACTTAGCTTGTTTTTGACACCACATACTTAAGTGACTTGTTCTCTCTCTCTCGTTAGCCTATAGATGTCAATGCTTCCACTGAACACAGAGAAATAATGTGTTGTTTCTCATATCTACCTAATGGTGACCACTAGACTATGGAATACCAGAACGATAACTTACTAGCTTCATTACCAGCTTCTTCCTGAGACCTTAACTTGTCAGTACCTGGAGACCTCGTCTACATTTTGTGATTTCTTTCACTTGGGACTTATAATTGCAGTTTCATTATTTCTTTCTCTCTAATAAAAGTTTATGTTATAAATACAAACTTTTAATGATAAATGGAGAATCTCTGAATCACCAACGAAATCTTCATAAAGACACAGTCTGTAAAACCTGATTCCCACGTGACCCAAGTACAACAAAGTACAAAACTTTTCATGTATTGGCTGGGCACGTGGCTCACCCCTGTAATCCCAGCACTTTGGGAGGCCAAGGCGGGTAGGTCACTTGAGGTCAGGAGTTCGAGACTAGCCTGGCCAACATGGTGAAACCCCATCTCTATACTAAAAATACAAAAAGTAACCAGACATGGTGGTGCACGCCTGTAATCCCAGATACTTGGGAAGCTGAGGTATGAGAATCCCTTGAACCCAGGAGGTCAAGGTTGTAGTGATCCAAGATCATGGCACTGCACTGCAGCCTGGGCAATAGAGTGAGACTGTCTAAAAAAACAAAACAAAGAAACAAAACACACACACAAACACACACACACACAAACTTTTTATATATTAAGTAAGTAGATGAGTTAATAAAACATGGTATGTGATTAAAATAGCAGTGAGTCATATTCCAATGGCATATATACTTATTGCTTGGGATTTATGAGGGAGTGGTTGCAGGATCCACCCCCATACCAACATCCACTAATACTCAAGTCACTGATGGTGTAGTATTTGCATGTAACTCATGCACATTGTCCTGTATACTTTAAATCATCTCTCAGTTACTTATAATACCTAATATAACGCCCACACATCACCTCATTAGTGTGGATTCAATGTAGTACTTGGTGTGACAAATTCAAGTTTTGCTTTTTTAAGTTGTGTGGTATGTTTCTGCAAACATTTTAAATTCTTCGTTGATTGAATCCATTAATGCAGCACCCATGGATATAGAGGGCTGACTGTATTTTCCAGTTATAGACACAACCTTAGAAATACTTTATGCAGAACTGACTAAGAATCAGTAGCACTGCAATGATTCATAATAACAAAACGGACTCCATCCTTAAGAAATATCAATGTAAGTCTCTTCTAATTTAAATTTTTATAGTTAAATTAATTCAAAACCTTATTTCACTAATTTAATTTTCTACAATAAAGTAAAAAAAAAAGATAAATCACTTATCAAGAGAAAAAATAAGCTTTTTAAAACCTATGCCCTAGATTAAATATATATCCATTACAGTCCCTTACATAGTTTCTATTTATATAACGAAAGTTAACATTCTCGATGACTGACCCTGAACACTGTTGAGTATTGAATAATCAGAAATAAAATTACTTTCTTTACATAGCATACTAATACTGTTCTTAAAAATTCACTAAAGTCTTCAGTTTTAAAAATGCAATCTATACTTTATTGTTATTATTTTTTAAAAGAGCCACTCATGCAAGTAAGTACAACAAACACATAGTGCTGAAAGACATAGTCAAAAAAGCAATTTCTTTTTTTTTTTTTTTTTTGAGACGGAGTCTCGCTCTGTCGCCCGGGCTGGAGTGCAGTGGCCGGATCTCAGCTCACTGCAAGCTCCGCCTCCCGGGTTTAAGCCATTCTCCTGCCTCAGCCTCCCGAGTAGCTGGGACTACAGGCGCCAGCCACCTCGCCCGGCTAGCTTTTTGTATTTTTTAGTAGAGACGGGGTTTCACCGTGTTAGCCAGGATGGTCTCGATCTCCTGACCTCGTGATCCGCCCGTCTCGGCCTCCCAAAGTGCTGGGATTACAGGTTTGAGCCACCGCGCCCGGCCTAAAAAAAAGCAATTTCTTGATCAAGTCCATCAAACTTTTAATTCTTCTTCCCAGAAACAAAACAAAACAAAAAAACACTTTCAATGTTTTAAGTTCTTTCTTCAGGTTTGCTGTCTTATAATATTCAGTAATGCTCCTAAGCTTGTTTGTTTTTGTTTTTAATTACATGCCTTATTTATTGGCTTCTTTTAGGTATTGAGAATTACCTCTTTAGCACCACCCCAGATCATGTCCTTTTCCCTATCTTCACAAACTAAATAAACCGTATTTTAAATTCTCAGTCTAGCTTTACTTCATTATATGTATGCAATTATTGTTCACTGTATTTCCAACCCTTCCATGTACAAATTTTTACCTAGGAATTAATAACAGACTTTTAAAAAGTGGCTTAACTTACTATGTATTTATGGCAAATTATTTTCCCTAATCTCCAAATATTTAGTAGTAATTTTTCCAAAAGTTTGCTTATCCGATAATATATTAGTTTTAATGGCTTTTCATCTAGGCCATCCTCTGTATTCATCTATCATTCTTGGTCTAAATTAGACTGACTTCTTACTGGGTCTGGTACTTTCTGGTAATTCTGACCTTTTTTACCAGTCTCCTGGGATCACCTCTTTCCTGGATCCCATGTCTTCCTCTGTCTCGGCTTATTCTCTGATTTTGCTGTAATTACATCTTTTGGTAGCTTCTAAGGAAAAACTCATGAAAGATTTACTTTTGAGACATTGTATTTTTGAAAATATTCTCTCGTTACATTTTTTTTTTTTTCATTTTAGTTGTTGGTGGTGGAGGGCGTGGGGGAGGTTTAGGGGGCTTTTGTTTTTTCTTTGTTTTTGAGGAGTTTCACTCTTGTCGCCCAGGCTGGAGTACAATGGTGCAATCTCGGCTCATTGCTACCTCCACCTTCCAGGTTCAAGTGATTCTCCTGCCTCAGCCTCCCAAGTAGCTGGGGTTACAGATGCATGCTACCACGCCCGGCTAATTTTTGTATTTTTAGTAGAAATGGGATTTCACCATGTTGGCCAGGCTGGTCTCAAACTCCTGACCTCAGCTGATCCACCTGCCTCGGCCTCCCAAAATGCTGGGATTACAGGCATGAACCATGGTGCCCAGCTTCTCTCCTTACATTTGAATGATAGCTTAGCTGGGCATAGAATTTTAGACTCAAAAAGCATTTTCCTTCAGAACTTTAAGGCACTGCTTCTCTTTCTTCTAACAATCAGTGCTGCTACTGACAATGCCAATGACACTTAATTTTATTTCTCTGCATGTATATTTTTCCCCATCTTTGGAAACTCTTAGAAAATTCTCTTTGAACCTTGTTTTCTGAACTTTTGCAATGATGTGACTTGATTTTTTTTAATGTCTTGTGCCAATCATTTCTTAGTCTTTTGTACACTGAGGATTCGTGTTTTTAAATTTCCTCCCCTCCATTTTCTCTGTTGTCTCTTGGGCGCTTATCATTTGAATGTTGGACCTCCTGGTTTGAATTCAAATTCTTTTCTTTTACATGCGACTTTATAACACTGTATCTTTCTTTTTCTACCTAGATGATATTTCTTTTAATAACTATTCCAACATGCCTATGGAAAAATTTTAACTGTATACTATTATACATAAGATAACCAGTAGATTTTTATTTTATCACTTTTTATGATATTATATTTCTTTTGTTGGCATAATATCTTCTCACTCACTGAAGCTATTATAGTTTTATTTTTCTGTTATGCTTTTCTTTGGTTACTTCCCTTTGTCCCTTTTAGTTTTTTTATGCTCATTTTTGGGGGTTCATCTGTTTCAATTTACCCTTTCAGACTGAAGGCCTTCCTCAAATGACTGGAGATTCTTGTCTATACATTTAGATTTGAAACTGAGGAATGCCATTATCTGGAAATGTATCTTTTGAGTAAATAATGGGGTTGGAAGGAGAGCCCTTTGGATCACTAGAGAAGAATCAGTGAATCATCTGCTTAGGGTGGGAGTTGGAGATGTGAGGGAAGGGATGGAGTGCGTATGTGCTGCCTGCTAGTGTGCTTACAAAGAGGCCAAAGGTCCGTCAGCTCATATTAGTTTCTTACCAAATCTTCATGGTTTCAGACCTGATGTCACCGCAGTCTTCTATTTAACCTCAGGTCTCCTGGTTCAGAGTTTCAGAGCTGGGTAAGTAGAGAGTCAGCAGAGAGAGGGGGAGTGGTCGAGAGAGATAATTTCCTTCCTGTGAAGAGTGAAGGTGGAGACTTGGAGTTCCAAACCTAGATTTCTCCTCCTTCACCATGTATATAGTCTTTCAACCAATCTTCCTGTTCTCACACCCTCTTTTAGTACCTGGCATTTCCAAATGATGACTCTTTTAGATGCAAATTCGTTCACTTCCTGTGAAAGTTCTCAACTTCAAGATATGGCTTTCTTTTTTTTTCTGATACATCAATTAACGCCACTCTCCAAAATTTGCTTAAATCTTTCATACCTTAATATCTCATCCCCTTCCTTTTAGTTTTTTTACCCCTTATGGGTTAATGTTATTTTTTAGCCTTATTACTATTTTGACAGTATATTGAAAACTAAAGGTGGTCTCCATAATATGGAAAGAGGATACTCAAAAATAATTTTGGGTTAATTGTCCTCAAAATTTTTCAATAGACTTTGTTTTTAGAGTAGTTTTACCTTTACAGCAATATTGAGCATAAAATACAGAGAGCTCTCATTTACTCCCTGCCCCCCACATATACACAACTTCCTCCACTATCAACATTCTGCACCAAAAAAGGTACATTTGCTATCCTTGATGAACCTCCACTGATACATTGTTATCACTTTAAGCTCATAGTTTACATTAGAGTTTATTCGTGGTATAGTACTTGCTATAGATATGGAAAAATTTGTAATGACATATATCCACATTATAGTATCATACCAGATATATTCACTGCCCTAAGAGTCCCCTGTGCTCTACCTATGCATCACTCCGTCCCCACTAACACCTGGTAATCACTGATCATTTTACTGGATCCATAGGTTTTCCCTTTCCAGACTGGCATTTTGTTGGAGCTATACAGTGTGTAGTCTTTTGAGATTGACTTATTTTACTTATTACTATTCATTTAATGATCCTCTCTGTCTTTTTATAGCTTGATAACTCATTTATTTTTAGTGTCAAATAATATTTCATTGTCTGAATGTACCAGAGTGTATCCATTCACCTAATGAAGGACCTCTTGGTGCTCCCAAGTTTTCGCAATTATGAATAAAGTTGCCATAAACAATCATGTGCAATATTTTGCATGGACATAAGTTTTCAACTCACTGGGGGTAAATGCCAAAGAATGCAATCACTGGATCTTACAGTAAGAGTATGTTTAGTTGTATAAGAAACTGCTAAGCTGTTTTCTAAAGTGGCTGTACTATTTTGTATTCCCACCAGCAAGGAATAAGACTTCTGTTGCTCCACATCCTCTCTAACGTTGATGTTGCCAGTGCTTTGGGTATTGGCCATTCTACTCGATGTGTAGCGGTAGTATCTCATTGTTTTAACATGCAATTCCCTAATGACATATGATTTGAACATGTTTTTATATGCTTATTTGCCATCTGAATATCTTTTGTGATAAGAAGTCTGCTCAGATATTTTGCCCATTTTGAAATTGGGTTGTTTGCTTTCCTATTGTTGAGTTTTAAGAGTTATTTTTATATTTTGGGTAACAGTTTTTAATCAAATACGCCTTTTGCAAATACCTTCTCCCAGATTTATCCTGTTTCCTTATTCTTTTGACTGGGTCTTTTGTATAGCTGAAATTTTACATGTTAATAAAGTCCATCGTATCAATTATATTTTAATAAAGTCATCATATCATGGATTGTACCTTTGTAAGAAGTTACTACTATGCCCAAAGTTGTCTAAATTTTCTCTAATGTTATCTTTTAAAAGTTTTATTGTTTTGCATTTTACATTTAGGTCAATGATCCATTTAGAGCTAATTTTTGTGAAGAGTGTAAGATCTATGTCTAGATTCAATTTTTTTGCATGTGAGTGTCCAGTTGTTTCACCAGCATTTGTTGAAAAGACTGTCTTTTCTCTATTGTATTGCCTTGGCTCCTTTGTCAGATATCAGTTGGTTATATTTATGTGAGTCTATTTCTGGGCTCTCTCTCTCTCATTTGTCAGACATGCAGTGGTGCAGTTATGGCTCACTGCAACCTTGACCTACTGGGCTCAAGTAATGCTCCCTTCTCAGCCTCTCAAGTAACTGGGACCACAGGTATGCACCACCACACCCAGCTAATTTTTATAGTTTCTTCAGAGTTATGGTTTCATAATGTTGCCCAGGCTGGTCTTGAACTCCTGAGTTCAAGGAATCCATCTACCTTAGCCTCCCAAAGTTCCAGGATTATAGGTGTTGAGCCACTGGAACTGGCCCTGGGCTCTCTTCTATTCCATTGATTTGTCTCTTCTTTTACCAATACCACAGTGTCTTAACTACTATAGCTTTATAGTAAGTGCTAATGTTGGATAGTGTCATACCTCTGACTTTGTTTTTATCTTCTAATATTAAGTCAGCTATTCTAGGTCATTTGCATCTCCATATAAACTTTAGAATTAGTTTGTTAATATCCTCAAAATTACTTGCTGAGATTTTGATTGGGATTGCATTGAATTTATAGACCAAGTTAGTAAGAACTGACATCTTGACAACACTTATCTTTCTATTTATGGGCAAGGAGTATCTCTCCATTTATTTAGTTCTTTTTAAAAAAGATTTTAATCAGTTTTATAGTTTTCTTCATAGAGATCTTGCACATGTTTTGTTACACTTATACGTAAGTATTTTGTTTTTGGGTAGTGCTAAGGTAAAAGGTCTTGGGTTTTTAATTTCAAACTTTACTTCTTCTTTATACAGGAAAGCAATTAATTTTTGTATGTTAACTTTGTATCCTGCAACCTTGGTTTAGTTCAAGGAATTTTTTGTTGATTCTTTCGGATTTTCTACCCAGATGATCATGTCACCTGCAAACAAAGACTTTTAATTTTTGCTGTCCAATATGTTTTACTACCGCCCCGCCACCCACCTTTTTTTCTTGGTTTATTGCATTTGCTAGGACTTCCAGTAAAATGTTGAAAATGATTGGAGAGATGGACAGTTTTGCCTCGTTCCTGATCTTAGTGTAAAAGCTTCAAGTTTCTTACCACTAAGTATGATGTTAACTATAAGTATTTTGTAGATGTTCTTTATTAATTTAAGGAAATTCTCCTCTATTTCTAGTTTGCTAACAGTTTTTTTTTAGTCAAGAATCAGTGTTGGATTTTGTCAAATGCTCTTTCTGCACCTGTTGATATGATCATGAGATTTCTTCTTCTTTAACCTATTCATGTTCAGGATTACATTAACTGATTTTATATATAGAACCAGACTTTCATACCTGGTTCAAATCCTGGGATAAATCCCACTTAGTTGTGGTGTGTAATTCTTTTTAAACATTGTTGGATTTTATTTGTTAATATTTTGTTGAGGATTTTTTCATTTATGTTCATGAAAGATACTTGTCAGTGGTTTTCTTTCTTTCTTTTCTTTTTTTTTTTTTTTTGAGATGAAGTCTCGCTCTGTCTCCCAGGTTGGAGTGTAGTGGTGCGATCTCAGCTCACTACAACCTCCACCTCCCAGGTTCAAGCAATTCTCCTGCCTCAGTCTTCCGAGTAACTGGGATTACAGGCACATGCCACCACATCTGGCTGGTTTTTACATGTTTAGTAGAGATGGGATTTCATCATGTTGGCCAGGCTGATCTCAAACTCCTGACCTCAGGTGATCCACCCACCCCGACCTCCCAAAGTGCTGGGATTACAGGCATAAGCCACCACACCCGGTCTGTGGTTTTCTTTCTTATAATGTCTTTGGTTTTAGTATTTGAGTAATGCTGGCATCATAGAATAAGCTAGAAAGTAAGCACTCATTTTGCTTCTGTCTTCTGGAAAAGACTGCCAAAAACTGGTATAATTTCTTCTTTTTTAAAAAAACTAACATCCACTGAAGAATAGAATTTTCAAATCTCCATGGATAATAGGAAGTGCATGCTGAAAAAAATAAATAAATAACAATTCCACCATCAGAAATTCATTTTCACTCTACTAGGATGTTGAGGGAAAAAATTGGAAGAGTTATCATTTAGCATACAGTGTAATGCAAGCTAGCAGATATTAAATCTGTTATTTTCCTCCTCTTCTTCCTCACTTCAGAGGTTCCCCTGATTATAAGGTAGGGGACTTCACATCAGTTGAGGTGGGAGAAGAGACAGTTTAAGCACTTAAAAAAAAAAATCTCATGAAAATAAAATCTTGAAATACTATAGGAAAGTTTCAAAATATATATGTATAAACAGTTTATTTTTATCCTTGAATATAAAGCATCGTATATAAGTACACATATATATATACACACACACACACACACTCCCACTGCATTAGGTCTTCAGTTTGAAAGATAAATAAAATTGAAAAGACAGAGAGGACAGTGAAGGGAGTAAATGTCAAGAAGAAAGATTGAGAGGCTACAATATTACAGAATATGTGGGAAATAAAAGTCTATTGCCTTGACAGAAGAATAGGATTTGGAAAGGAAGACTTGGACTATTATAAAGAGCTTCAAAAAATCTTGGTGTAAATAAAATGGGGAGAAAATGTAAGTTTTTTCAGCACCTAGAAAACATGATAAAAGTTTCAATTTAGAAAACAGAAAGAGAATAAAAAATATTTTTGCTGCCTGCAGACCCATATTATCTACTTCCTTATAATAGTGTTTCAAAGGCTATTCTAAGTAGCCTATAATAAAATAATAATCCAAATTTCATGGTATTAAGTATTTATATAGTAAATGGTAAAAACAAGTACTTAAGAAACACTTTTATCATAGATACTATATAAAGAGTACATAATTGACTGGGTATAGAATCTCAAATATCTACATAGTTTTCTTGCAAAGTACAAGGTTTTAAAACAACACCTCCTTAAATTTATACAGCATATGTTTTTCTAAATGACTCAAAGTACGAGCCCATTACCCAGTTCTCAAAATATCCCAAGAGATGGGTAGATACAGAAATTAATACACCCAATTTGCAGAGAAAGAAACTGTGCATAGAAAGGCTAAGTGCTCATTATCAGGCAGCGGGGGAGCAAAGGTTAGAATCCAGGATTGATTCTACTTCTTTTTTTTTTTTTTTGAGACCGAGTCTTGCTCTGTCACCCAGGCTGGAGCGCAGTGGCGCGTTCTCGGCTCACTGCAAGCCCCGCCTCCCGGGTTCACACCATTCTCCTGCCTCAGCATCCCCAGCAGCTGGGACTGACTACAGCCGCCCGCCACTATGCCCGGCTAATTTTTTTGTATTTTTTTTAGTAGAGACAGGGTTTCACCGTGTTAGCCAGGATGGTCTCGATCTCCTGACATCCGTGATCCACTTATCCACTTGTCTCGGTCTCCCAAGGTGCTGGGATTACAGGCGCGAGCCACTGATCCCGGGCTGATTCTACTTTGTACAGTCTTGGGTCATATTTGTGTACCAAGGGTTTTGAGTTCTAAATAATATTTGTTGTATCATGCCTGCAAAGTAATCTAAATTTACATAGAGAATACCTTATCTTGTTAACTGTCTCTATTTAAAAAATAATTTAGTAGGAGAAAAGACAAGTGTTAAGAACTCTATTAGAAGCTCGAGTTGCTGAGTTTGAAAAAGCAAAATGCAAGGGTTACTGGGTAAGAATGCAGAATTATTAGATCATTGTTGGCACACTCCACTGAGGATAAAAGGGAAACTTCAATCATTTTCACAGAGGTTTACACTAACTATGAAGTCCTGCTGTTTTTAACTGCGGCAAAGCACAAAAATATGCAGCACTGAGTTTTCATTATTGAGTAAAAGCACACATCACAGTAAAAGCACTGAGTTGCTTACTCTAGTTAGACTAGGAAACAGTCATTCCATCTTAGATGCCTTTGTGCCCCTAAGGGAAATACACCAGAGAGAGCCACCTCTTGAGTCCCCTTCTAGTATTCTTAATTTAGTACTGTCACAAGAAAGCCATTGGAGTAACCCTAGTATTTTCAATACCTTGAGCCTAATGGATCCCATTTACTCGTAATCCAGAATTTAGCAAAGGAAATAGTGTTTGAATTGTAATGTTTATTTTCCACATGCAATATTTTATCTTACATATTTAGGGTCACGAGTGGCATTTAAAAGTACTAGTTGTATTTGCATTTATTACTCTACCCTTAACCAACAATTTGCATGGCTCTGAAAATCAATTTCTTACATTTTCTTTTCCCTTCAATTCTTTCTTTCTCTTTTCTGTGATGTGGTGTACCCATCCTTTCTACAATGTGGTTTTTCCCACTTGGCACGTCCTCTTGTCTCCCTCACTCATTTATAGGCTTCTACATTTCTGCTCTCCCAGGACTTTATCCCCATGATTAGGACCTTCTGATCCTTTCTTTTCCTTCTAATAATACCCAGTAAATTTTTATTTAAACCTCCATCTTGCCTTCTCCTCCCAGCTCCCTTCCTGTGACTCCTCCAGTTAATAATCTCAGCCATCTGGCTCCCAAATCTTTTTCTATAATCTGTTTCGGTATTAGGAGGTACTTTATCCTTACATGCTTCTTTTGGAGAACTGCCATGTTTTCATATATTGGTTTTAATTAGGAGTTTGAGTTATTTTTTTTTTACAAAGCTTTCTACATGGTATCTCTTCTTCACCCTAGTTTTATTTCCTGTAGCTAATGAGTTTTTTATACCCTCATTGTCAAATTCAGCAGCTTTTAATTTGTACTGATTTACTTTGACATTTGTTTGTATTTAACTTGCCATATATTCCTTTTTAAGTTTATGATCCTTGCCTTTGTCTCAATGCCTATCTTTCCTTTTTTTCTGCTTTCCATTTCTATAAAACCCTAACTCTTCAGCCTTTTCATTATCAGTAAAGATTAAATTGGAAAAAAATGTAAAGTGCTGTGGACTTGACACAGTAAGTACTCACTAAATATTTGCTGTTATTTTTATAATCATCTTGGCAATGGCTGTGAATAATGGCTATACCCTAAACCACTTAGCTTAGCTCACCCTAGTTTCAGGAACACCTATTTATTATTTCTCATTATGTCTACTTTCCTGTTTCCAATTTTCAGTTTCTCTTTGGATCTTCCTTATATTTTCCAATAAAGATTTTTTTTTGGTCTTGTTATTGGGTTTAATTACTCTTACTACAACTTCTTATTGATGTATTTTTAAATACTTGTTCCTTGTGTTATTTACTGTCTTTATGTTTTCATCGATGTTCTTTTAATGGAATCACACTATAATCTCTTTCATTTTTGTATCTTACATATTAAGTCTTTTATGTTTGATTTTTAAAATATCGTTTAGAACTACTTAAAAATACTACATATTTATGCCGTCTGCCATTTCAATTCCTCTCCATCCAATAACTTCTGAGCAGAGAATGTTGGGATATAAAGATTTTGCAGTCACTTAAGGGTTAAGAGCTTTATCTTTGTTACTGGAAAGAAAATTATGGTTTGCCTTATTCAGATTCTTGATCTAAACTTAATTGCTGCACCATGATATCTCTTAAGAAAATTTAACTCTCTTCCTCCCTTTACACTGCTTCCCTGTATTTTGGGTATCAAGCTCTCTGCTGTTGTGTCAGTCTTTCCTGTTTAGGAATGCCAGTACACTCTAGTTTTCTTTCCTTTCCCCTCTTAATATTATTTGTATCCTGTCATTCTTTAGAAAAAGGTAAGATATGTATCTATACTGACAGGAAGGTAGAATGCAACCATGTATGTAATCCAATTTATGATATACACATAAATATATATTCACATGAATATAATTAAAGGGGAAAAATATCTTGGACCATACCCTAGAGCACCTTGAGTTAACAACTTGAGTAGGTGTTAACACTGATTGCTCTAGGGTGTGGAAGCTTGCAACTGTTTTTCTGTAGAGTGTATGTGAGTGCATGTGTGCATGTGTGTGTTTGACATCTCTGCCGTATTTACAAAAATCCTATTCCTGGGTAATTAGTTGAGTCATTTTTGTTAGAAATGAAATACATTTTAAAAATGATTGGTAAGTCTCTTTATTTCATCATACTTGTCACTCTAACAGGCTTACATAAGCCAAAAATATAGGAAACAAAGTTTGTTCAAGCAGTCTACAAAAGGAATGTAGCTGATGCCATTAAATTAGGAACACTTTCCTCTCTAAAAATGCCATCACATCATTCCTTTCCAGAATGAGGAAGTCTGATAACAATTAAATTCTTTCTTTCTTTTGCACTGTGACCCTGGCAGTAAGCCACAGCTTTCCCAATCAAATTTTAGATGTTCCACATGATAATCAATAGTCCTCCAGGTTCCCTTATCAAAGAGCCACACAAGTCTCCCTTCCTTCATTTTCAGTCCTGCTTCTTTCTGTCACACACACACAAACACACACACGTGTATGCATACATGTGTGCTTTTCATTTCAGGGTGCTCTAATCATATAATCAGTCTTTTGAGGCCTTAAGTTATTACATGTTTTATCTTTAGGTTCTGCTTTATCCAGACTTTAGGAAGTTTATCAGTTCTTAAATGTTTCTTTTAAGGCCCAACTTTTCTTTTACCACATACTCCTTTTTTTTTGACCTCCCCTCATTGCCCAAAAATTTACAGCTCATTTCCTTAATAAGTTTCCTTATATATCACCATATACCATAATTCTTATATACCAATTTCCTCATAGAACCTTTTTATACATAATGTATTTAACATTGTATATTTACATCTTCATAATGTTATATTTCTTCTATAGTCTTTCCTTCTACAAGGAAAAAGAAACGGGTTCCCTTGTCTTCCTCATATGCTAACTCTAAGTACTTCTAACCAAAATGGTCTTTTCTGAGGTAGGGAGAGTTTTTCTTCTTTCCTTCAAAAGGAAAGGAAGTCCCAGCTGATTTACGGACCTACCTCTTATTTATCCTACCTGCTGTGTCTGTTTTCCTTTTCCTTTTCCCACCATGGCCTGAGTGGCAACTGTTTTATTTCCCCATCTGCTTTTGAGATGCCTATTCCATGTCCTTCCCTTCTCTTAGAGTCCCACATCCTTTTCCTGCTTTTATTTTGAGCAGATGTTACCAGCAGCAGATGTCACCCATTCTTTCATGTCCCCTTTCATTGATTATAACATGCCCTTGGGTGAATACTGTAAAGGTGACCTTCTTCCCCAGTACAACGATACATAATTTTTCCTTTCCTTTTTGTTAACTAAGAACACCAACCTTATCCTTCATTCCTAAACTACCTTCCCTTACTTCCTGCACACTCAGTTTACGACTTTGTAAAGTCTATGTTGGGTACATCTCTGAGTGGCCCCATTCTGGTGACAATCTTCGCCTGTCTCTAATGAAAATAATTCAGTCAGTAATTGAGCTCAACTCCCCCTTGCCACGACTGTCCTTCACACATACATTTTCAAAACCAAACCCTCATCAATCTGCCGTGTTGTTTGGTGATGCTAACCTTGCCTGGTGTCCTACTAATGTCTCTGACAGCCAATATTTCATGCCTGAAGAGAATAAACGGAGCCTTTAAACAGGACTGGTTAACACAATCACCACAAACTTTTTCCAGCCTTGCTTTCCACTTTCTCCTAAGGAACTCATTCTGTAAACCAATTTCAATTTATCTGCTGCTCTGAAGCTCATGTCAAACTCCTTATTTCCAGGAATTTGAATTACTATAAATATGTCCCTTGGGTTACTCTCAACTGAATTAATAATTAGAGTCCCAGTAGCAATCACATGCCCTGGGGCTGGTTTTCATGATGGAAGCAGAGCCTCATAACTTATCTTTCATTGAAGAAAACCTTCCATTTTTGTAGCAGAAATGCCAAGGTTATTTTTTTTCTTTCTATCATACTTTTCTCCTTACACCTTTGGCTAAGGCAAAATAGATGATACAATAGTATTTTTTGGCCTTCTCCCTCTTTAGTTCATTCATTCTGCCCAGTTTCTTCATTTTCTCTGGAGACCTCTACTTGAGTGTACTCCTTGGCAGTTAATTTTCACCAATCTCTCCACTAAAGCAAGGTGGAAGAATGCAGCAGGCTCCCAGGGCCTGTGTTCATCTCTCTGGGAGCACTGTTTTTCCCATCAACCCCTGCATGGTCACAGGTACAATTCTCCATCCCTGGAATTTGCCTGCCACAGTTGCATTTCTCGAAACTCTTCTTTTTCTCCTCTCCCCTCCAACCCAGCAGTGACATACATGGTCCCATTGTTTTCTATACCAGAGATGGTAATTAGCTCATTAGCTGATCCTCTCTGCTCCAATATCACTTCTCTCCTCCGCCACCTCCCTCCTCCCCGCCCGCCCCTTGAGGTCTGTCACTCAGACCTGGAGGAAGGCAGGAAGGCTCTAATCACTTGGCCCATCCCCTTCTCCTCCAGGCCAAAGTGAACTGAACCATGCTATTCAGATTTTCCTCAGGAATTTATCATTGAATATAAGGCCAGGTTTTGAGTATCCATGATGAGCCATGTCCATACAGAAAGAGAGAGAACTGTTCAACAGAGAAAAGGAAAGGGAGGGGAGGAAAAAGAAAAGGAGGTAAGGAAACAAAATTGAGTAGTTGAATAGAGAAAGGCAGAGAACAGGGACCCTTTCTCTGTGGAGTAGAGAGAGTAGGCAAAATTCTTGATTTTCAGTTTCCCATGCCCACTTCCTTGTGAGCTCATACTCTTTTATTTACCCAGTAAAGTCACTATATTTGTGATGCTGGTTTTCATGGATTTGGTTTCTTACATCCAAATGCCTCCTTATCAAGATACACCTGTTAATGTAAAAACAATGAGTCTATTATAAATAATAATGATGGTAACCATAATAATTATAGCTACCACTTATTTTGCACTTACTATTTGCTAGGCACGGTCCTAAACACTTTACACACAAGAACACATTCTCACAGCTATATTGTCATATAAGGATTATTTGATAGAAACATTAATGCAAGACAAGTTTGGCAATCTATCTTAGTTATGCAGCTTGTAAGTGGCCCTAGCTGACATTTGAACCCAGTTCTGTCTCTTCTCCAAGTCTGTGGGTTTAACCATGTGCCATGGGCTAATCCATAAAAAGCACTCTAAACAGTGCCTGGCACATGTATGTCACAGTTCAAATTTCCTAAACCCTTCAGGCATATTAGTCCTGGACAGAAGCAGCTATAGCATTTTTAAATTGGCATACCAAAGCAATGTCAGGCAGGATCACATAAAACCTTGCTACTCAGAATGTAGTGGCTGGATGAGGTGCTTGGATGTCAAAGGGAACTTGTTAGAAATGCAAAGGCTTGGGCCCCATCTCATATTTAAAACTGTGTTTTAGGAAAATCCCCTGGGTGAACTGAATGCACATTCAAGTGCATTCACTTGAGTGAGACTCAAAGTAGATGTTTCCAGTGAAGAAATTAGTAGTTTATTTGTGTAGTTATTATCGCTATGAAGATCTGTAAGATAAGTATTTAGCTGCAGTATCAGGTGTCTAGAACTGAGGCTGAAAAAAATGAAGAAAAGCAAAACTAATTTGAGATACTGAGGTTCTGCTAAACTCTGTCATTGAAAACATCAGTATATCAAGAAGTAACTGATTATTGTTTGCCTGAAGCATTACCTAGTCTCTATTTTGGTTCTTTTCTAACTACAGATAACTGTTTATATATTGATTTTTTTTTCTTATGAACAATGCATGGGACTATTTCTTCTTACTAGGTTCACTCATTTGGTTCTGTCTTTGGCTACCCAGACATCTTTCCATAAGAATGTCTAAATTTTGGCTTGTTATAAGATGACTGTCTGGAATTAACCTATTTTGCCAGCTTTTCCACAAGAATTTCTACTAAAAGTAGCACCAGAATAATTTAACAAAACAGATACAATTAATGCTCACCTTTTTAAAGTTAGTTTATATTTTCGGTGCTACTGGTGAAAACTTGTCACCAACTCTTTGGAGAAACAAATTCCAAAATCTGAAAGGTGACACCACCTGCAATTAACTTCAATCTTGAAAAGTGTGAAACTCTCAGGGCATAATTGAGATCAACATCCCAGGAGTAAACTGATGGAAGATGTGACTTACATAAGAAAAACAAGGGCATTTCTTTATTCTTACACATGATTTTCATTTGCTTATGTATTCAAAAGACAGATGTACCAAAAATCAGTAATTGACAAATGATAGATGTAATAATGACAAATAACTTTCAAATAATGTCATATTTTTATTCTTGGTGGTATCATAGGAACCCTGTATGGTTTCATGATTATGTTATAAGACCTCAGATTTAAGTAACTGGCTCTAAAGATACTTGTGTACCTCCAGGCTTTATAAATATTTATTTCTCTGTTTTCTTGAAAAGCTAAGTATATAAGGAAAGGGTAGAAGAGCTGTCATGTAATACAGGATTTCTAGTCTGTTATCAGTAAATGTTCTAAGACATGCCTTTGATAAAACGGAGATGTCAAAGACAAAGACAGCAAAGGAAATATTTATCAGACAAGGATGATTCGAGAAAGTTCTACAAGACAGGATGGACTAAAATTTTTTGCTCTGTATTTTAACAAAAATGCTTTTTGAAAGTATTATAAAATGCCCAGGACTAGGGACTAGGGCTTCATGTAGATAAGAGAAGCAAATATTTTAAAAGGAAATATAAGAAAGGAGTTCCCTTGAATACTTATTCTTAACTTTGGAAGCAAGAAACTTTCTAAGGATGGAAGAAGGTTTAGGTGGCCTGGGATCTGACAGGTACTTGTAAGTGAAAAGGCACATTAGCTCAATGACATGTGATTCAACAGGGACATTGGCCACATGACTATATAGCTTGCATCATCTCACCACCCTGCAGATACCTCCCAACACACCCAGATTTAAACTTAAATAATAGAAAAGCTATGCTCAGTGATATTTCCAAAACCCTCTTCCTACGCCTGTGCAAGTATCTTGCTTTCTCTTCCTCTGTCCCCCAAATACTGTTCAGGCACTTGTTCCCCTCCTGTACTTCTCACTTCCTCCTCACTCTCCCGCTTCCTCTTCTTCTTCATTTCACTGTCTGCTTATTATTATTATTATTATTATTATTATTATTATTATTATTATTATTATTATTTCCTCTCCCCTCTCCCCACTGACCTCCTGTCTCTTGCTCTCTTCTCCCTTTTTCCTCACTCAACTTCAGATCAATCCTGCTGGGTATATTCTGTGTCCTATACCCCTGCTGTGATTCTTTTTTTTTTTTTTTTTTTTTTTTGAGATGGAGTCTGGCTCTGTTGCCCGGGCTGGAGTGCAGTGGCCAGATCTCAGCTCACTGCAAGCTCCGCCTCCCGGGTTTACACCATTCTCCTGCCTCAGCCTCCGGAGTAGCTGGGACTACAGGCACCTGCCACCTCGCCCGGCTAGTTTTTTGTATTTTTTAGTAGAGACAGGGTTTCACCGTGTTAGCCAGGATGGTCTCGATCTCCTGACCTCGTGATCCGCCCGTCTCGGCCTCCCAAAGTGCTGGGATTACAGGCTTGAGCCACCACGCCCGGCCTGTGATTCTTAATGAAATAAATTTCAGGAAACCTACTGATTGGATCCATGACAAGTGTGTAATTTATAGGAGCAGCTGGGCCCTCCTTGGCACAGGACAATCCTAATTTTTCCTCTGTATACTCTCTTTCCAATTCTGCTCCATCTCAGCCTTCTCCTTCTCCTACTTCATTGGAGGACATCAGCTGGGAATTCCTTACACTTCTCCTATTTCTTTCCCTTATTTTCTACTTGGGGAAGGAAAGGGTCTCCTTCCTTTCCTAAAGTGCATCTCAGAAGTTCAATTTATAAGGATATCCTAAGTGAACCTTTATCTCATAAATCAAGGTCTCATTGTCTCTCTTCCGTAAATCCTAACAACTGTTTTGCCCATCAGCTCCTCACTTCCTCCATATTGCTACCAGAATTAAGTTTAGCGTTTGTGGCATGGTATTTATTTAGTCAAATCTGATGGTTTTTTGGTCTCTACTAAGATGGAAGATTTCATATTTTATGTTTATGAGAAGTTTCTTTTTCCTTTATCTGCCTGTGCCCCTCAATTGCAATCTTTCCAATGATTTTCCCATTCTTAATGATTGTTGAATTTTCTGTGGCTTAAAGTAAAAGAAAATTGAGATTTTCTAAATATGGTGATAAAAATCTTTGTAAACATCATAAGGGCAACCTCTTTGTTTATGAGTCTAAGACTGAACAGACCTGATGTCCCAATGATTTTCTCTCTCAGGTTATATGTAAATTGTTGGTTATTTTTAAAAAGCCTATGTAGAGAAGTGGAATATTTGAGAAGTTTCTGAAATATCTTTGACTATCAATAACTTCAATATCTGGCTTAGAATTTTCTCTCCTGAGGGAAAGCTTCTAAACTCAATCTGTGCTGGCCACTGAAAGTTACCGTTTCTATCAGTGCCCCGTATTTGCTTTTTTTCATCATAGGATAGTAGCTGAATGCGTAGACTTCAGTGACAGATAGCCTACATTTAAATCCCAGTATCTACTGTGTGACTATAGGTGAATTACTTAACCTCCCTGTACCTTAGTTTCATCACTTACAAAATGGGAACACAATGGCCAAATATCATCATCCATATTTTAAGGGTGAAAAGAGATAATCCTTTTTACATGTACACTGTGCTTGAGTATACAGGAAAGGCCTATTATTAGTAGTATTGTTATATTTACTGTTATGGCTAACTATATATGTTATCTACATTTCCAACTAAATTGTAAATCTCTTGAAGTCAGGTGTTCACACTGTTACTCAAATATAAGGGCATAAGAAGGGCAGCCTTTTTGTTTATGAGTCCAAGACTGCCATTAAAAGTAATAACAAAAACCACAATAACTTTTACACTAACCTAAAATGAAAATTAACATGGAATGTTTGAGGCATGTCACTCAAATATGTAAGAATTTTTTATCATATCTTTAAGCCATCTATAATTGGTGTTCAAATGTGAATAATGACAGAGTCTTAGATTTTTTTCTTCATTAATAATAGCTGAATGTTTTACAAGTAGAAAGTTATAGTAATTACTGAATATATGTAACTTATTCCCACAAGGCAAAATTTTGATTTAAAGCATAACTGAAACATAAGTGTGTAGTTAAATATCCTGAATGCAAAAGCAATGCTTACAAAATTTATTTTTTAACATAATTTTTTGAAAAGTCTGTGGTGCACCTAAAACAACTATCCTCCAATTCCTAGTAAGGCATCAGTTTTCTGAAAGTACTTAATGGTATCTAGACTAAGTGTACATTTCAAAACACTCACATTATGAGTTAATGCATTTGCAACAGACTTCTGAGTGAAGTTACGTATTGCCTAGATTGCAAATAAAAAATGCAAGGGAGTGAGGACTTAAGACCTATTGAGTACCCCTGGAACTCTTAATGGTTTTCTTTGCTTCCTTTTCTCTCTTAATAGACTATCATCCCAGCTAGTACCATACTAATCAAACAATACACAAATGTTTCATGTTAAGGCTCAGAATTATAGAGTCATATAATTAGGAGAGTGGAAGGAAACACACAAAAATAAGACTTTTCAAGACAATCTCATTCACACTCTTTACTTGAATTATTTACTCTAGTTTTATTATTAATTTTTATACTGTTAAATTGACTACAATTCAAAACCCAGTGTATTCATACCACGTGTTAAGATATGCTCCTTCCTATATGTGTTCCTCTAAAGCACCATCTGGATCTTGTGGGGGTTGTTTTCCTTTGTGGCATCAAAGCCAGGAGCTCGTGGTTTTCCTTTATTTTTTAAGGGAACGCTATAGTGTAGCATCTGGGACCAGAAAGAAATCTTGATAGTATATATTTTACAGATATTTTCTTTTCGGATTTTTTTTCCTCTAGGAGAAAAGCTTTTGTTAATGTGTCACATAAAAATACATTGTTGATTAGTAACTTGTCAAGAAGTGCTAGATTACATTCCTGTGTGGGTCCATTTATATATGTTCCTGAACAGCTAATATTTCATTTAGTTTCCAATTAAACTTGCTCAAATATATTTTTGAAGTGCATTGCTTAAAATTTACATTCAAGGCAAGAAAATGAGTTTGTCAGTAAATGTAGTAATTAAGGAAGTCCCAAGTCTGCATTTTTAAGATACTAAAGGTAACTGTAACTAATCATTTTAACTTAAATAGAATTGGAAATACCCGCCTCCCCCCAACCCCCCACCAAAACCATACCTTAGTCACTTTGGAATTATAACCATCTTTTACGTCTATCAATATAAATGTATTGCATTTGGTATTCAAATTACTTTCAAAGCGATAAATTTTTAATTTCTGTTTCATTGTAGCTTCTGCTCTTTAAATGTACTAAACAGGAGGATTTGTCTTGTCTGATAGGTGTTAAGCATCTGTGACCACAAATTTTTGCTGAAGCAGTGTGCAATATGGACTAGTAATATTTTTACAAGGCTATTTTGGAAATTCTCACGTTGATGTTACTAATGACGTGAGTTTAATAGCATTTGAGTAATTAAGAGAAAAACAGTAATAGAAAAAAAAAAAGATAAGAAGGGCTAAACAGACTTCTCCACCCCTCTCCCAACCCTCATTCCTTTGGAGGCTCGCGCCCTCTTGGAATAGCAGGTTCCTGCATGTGCCAGAAATCCGGTCCCAGCAAAGCTAGGTGCTCTGCAATGCCAGGGCGTTCCCAGCTAGGGACTCCTGGCTGCTTGGAGCTTGAAAACACCTGGCGTGGTTCTCGGGGACCCTAGAGGCTTCTGCCACGGACTGGTCGGCTCTGGGGTTGTAGGCAGAAGGGTCTGAGCGGTCGGAAGGGTTTCCTGTGTGTCAGCAACTTCACTTTGCCAAGATAGCTGGCGGAAGAGAGAAGAAGCGCTCGCGGGCCAATCGCCTGCCAGCAGCCACCTTTGAGCGCACCCCTCGCCCTCGCCGCCGACTCCGGTAGCAGCGTGTTGGCAGAGGTTGAACACACTCGGCCTCGGCGGAGACCTGCTCCCCAATACACGCCTCCTGCTTCCCACTGCACCCTAGAGGACGCGGGCCGGCTGCTGGGAGAGCTCGGCTGAGGCACGCCCCTCGCCTCCCAGCGGAGTGCGGACTCGCCCGGGTGCCCAAACTCCGCCCACCCTCACGGGAACTCAGCTCTCCCGCCTGACCCCGGTACTCCGGACAGAGCGGGGCCTGGGGAAGGGGCCCCGAACTGCGCGGACGCTGAACGGGACGCGCTTCAGAAGCGCACGAGTCTGCGGCCACGCGCGCTCTGATGGCCGCCAGGAGCTGAGCTCAGGGTGGGAGGAGGAAGCGATGAGACACCCCGAAGCTGAGCTGCACGTTTCTAAGGTAGGGAGGAGGAAGATACCCCAATGAAGTTGATCTTTGAGCCAAGGAGGCTGGGGAGCACCCTCCCCATGCGAGATCCCCGCAGAGCGAGTTTCGCCTGACCTCGCTGTGCCTCTGGCGCGCTCTGCAGCGCGGACCCGCGGCCCCTCGGGAAAGCGCAGTCGGAAAGTTATCCGCGGTGGTGCTCTGCGCGCCCTGTTGTGTAAGCTCGGCGTTGCCAGTGGTCGGAGAAGTTGCTGGGCTTCCCGATAGCCCAGTTCGGTGGCGGCCCGGGGCGGATTTCATGGCCCGCGGCGAACGCGGGGCCAGAGCCGGCGTGGGCGAGCCCCTGCGCGCCCCCTCCCGCGGGGATCCAGCTCGCCCGCTCCCTTCCGCTCGCTGGCTTTTCCGATGCTTGCTGCGCCCCTGGCCGCCGCTGCCCTCTCCCCGCCTGCTGCCCCTCGGAGCCGCCGCCTAAGTCGAGGAGGAGAGAATGACCGAGGTCCTGTGGCCGACTGTCCCCAACGGGACGGACGCTGCCTTCCTGGCCGGTCCAGGTTCGTCCTGGGGGAACAGCACGGTCGCCTCCACTGCCGCCGTCTCCGCGTCGTTCAAATGCGCCTTGACCAAGACGGGCTTCCAGTTTTACTACCTGCCGGCTGTCTACATCTTGGTGTTCATCATCGGCTTCCTGGGCAACAGCGTGGCCATCTGGATGTTCGTCTTCCACATGAAGCCCTGGAGCGGCATCTCCGTGTACATGTTCAACTTGGCTCTGGCCGACTTCTTGTACGTGCTGACTCTGCCAGCCCTGATCTTCTACTACTTCAATAAAACAGACTGGATCTTCGGGGATGCCATGTGTAAACTGCAGAGGTTCATCTTTCATGTGAACCTCTATGGCAGCATCTTGTTTCTGACATGCATCAGTGCTCACCGGTACAGCGGTGTGGTGTACCCCCTCAAGTCCCTGGGCCGGCTCAAAAAGAAGAACGCGGTCTATATCAGCGTGCTGGTGTGGCTCATTGTGGTGGTGGCGATCTCCCCCATCCTCTTCTACTCAGGTACGGGGGTCCGCAAAAACAAAACCACCACCTGTTATGACACCACCTCAGACGAGTACCTGCGAAGTTATTTCATCTACAGCATGTGCACGACCGTGGCCATGTTCTGTGTCCCGTTGGTGCTGATTCTGGGCTGTTACGGATTAATTGTGAGAGCTTTGATTTACAAAGATCTGGACAACTCTCCTCTGAGGAGAAAATCGATTTACCTGGTGATCATTGTACTGACTGTTTTTGCTGTGTCTTATATCCCTTTCCATGTGATGAAAACGATGAACTTGAGAGCCCGGCTTGACTTTCAGACCCCAGCAATGTGTGCTTTCAATGACAGGGTTTATGCCACATATCAGGTGACAAGAGGTCTAGCAAGTCTCAACAGTTGTGTGGACCCCATTCTCTATTTCTTGGCAGGAGATACTTTCAGAAGGAGACTCTCCCGAGCCACAAGGAAAGCTTCTAGAAGAAGTGAGGCAAATTTGCAATCCAAAAGTGAAGACATGACCCTCAATATTTTACCTGAGTTCAAGCAGAATGGAGATACAAGCTTGTGAAGGCACAAGAATCTCCAAACACCTGTCTGTTGTAATATGGTAGGATGCTTAACAGAATCAAGTGCTTTTCCCCTCTTTAACTTTCTAGTCAGTTTAGAAAAAATCAAACCAAGAAAATAGTTAAAAAAATAATAGAAGTAGAAATGCCCACATCCACTCTTAGCTCGCTTGGGTTTGCTTTCAAAGTCTGTCTTCTTTCTGACTAGAAGTATGTATAATAAAACAACACTACCTAGTTAAGCATTTACTTTCTCTTTGGCCTTTAAAATTTGCAAGCTTTTCTGTTTAAAGTGTGTGTGCACCTGAGTACAGGGGCTATTTTTGATATTAGTAATTTCTCTAAGAAAACTAGCCCCCTGCAACTTGAGTTTGTGGTTTATCTAGCCTTTATTGATTTTTAAAATCCACAATAGGAATAAAACGAAAATCTACATTCTCAGAAATATTTAGCATGGTATAACAAAACACTAAACTCATTAGTTCATCCAGCATCAGATCAATGGATCTCTGAGAGGGGTGTCTTTTTCAGTGTCTTATAAGCATAGATGATAGTTGACTGAGTTTCTTTAGGGAATTGAATAGACAAGTAAAGTTAATGAATTTAAGAGCCTGAAAAGTGATTGTTTTCCAGTTATTTCTGGAAAAGGTCTCATTATATATTGGGTGCTAAATGTTTGATGGGGAAAGCCTGCATATATTATCGTACTGGTGAAATGCATTCAAAATAATTAAAGTGCATGTATTTTCCTTCTAAACACCGTGAGCCCTCTTAGACATCTTGTGATAAAGAGCATTTACTTGCCCCACTGCTGTGCAATGCCTGAAGACTTTGTTTGTATTCCAGGACAAGTGTTCACTCACATCTGTAAAAACAATTTTAAGAATCACAAATAAATTACAGACCAAAGTTTGAGTAAAGTCAAATAACAGTTAGTAAGTTGAAGGATATTGGACAGGAGGACAGTATTTCAGAAAAGGAGAGGTTGACAGTCATCCACAATGCATAGCCTCCAAGTATACTCTCAAATGTATGAAGCAACTGAGGTGGGCAGAAGACATTTTAGAATGAGGGCTTTAGTTTAAATTAAAATCATGGTGGAGAAGGCTCTTTTTGCTTCCTCTAAGTGTTTGAAAACACAAAATGCGATACCTAAAGAAGAAATAGAGTTTGTATAGGTTGCATTGATAGAATGGGAAGCTATAATCTTTGGATAAACCTTACATCTCAATATTTAAAGAAAAAACATATATATGGAGAGGGAAATATAGAGACTTAAAGTACCTAGATACCATAGCACTGAAAAGTAAAATACTAATCAAACTAGTAATAGAGAGAAGACTATTGGTCAGTGTTATCCATTATATTTGTTCTCTGCCAGGTGTTAATGAAAAATTTGTAAAATGCTTCAACAGTGTTAATAATTTTTAATGAATATTGAATTGCTGCATGTCTAGCCCTTGAAATGGTCAACTTCTACATGAGAATAATAAGGTGAGATAATGCAGTTGAAAATCCCAAACAAATAAACCCAGTGTCAAAGGAATTTTTAGTTTTGAAAGCTAGCCCTCATAAAGTCAACATCAGAGTTTGCAACTGATGGTGGAATAACTTGTTGGAAAGCACTTTACAAGCAGAGCAACATGGGGCTGTATGTTAAGGCAAGAAAGAACCTTGTGCCCTGTGGAACATGATGACAGGAAATTCAGGTCGTGATTTCAGTTCTTGCAATGCCTATGTAGATTGAGGATTTGTGAGACCTTCAAAGTAGCTTCACTTTACGCAATCTCTGGCCACTAAGATCAGTGACGAAAAGCTGTATTTGGCCTTCCTCAGCAGTGATTCTTTTAACATGTTCCATTTTAATGCATAGGATTATAGAAACCAAATCAAGAAGACACCTACTACACCTCCTTGTTTTGAGGAAAGAGAGGGTTAGGAAAGTTCTCTCTTCATCAGGCTCAAATAACATCCGTTTTAGAGTCCTACAAGACAAAATCTAAAATATGTCATTACTGTATTGACCTTATTAAACAAGATCAAGATCATTAAACTGACCAAGATGGAAATTACAGGACTTGTACCAGACTTGAACTTGTAGCCTAATGATACACATTTTTATAATATTTCTTCAGCATTTACTTTAGTTTTCTTTCTTTTAGGTCTCAGGATGCTCAGCTTAATTTAGAGTATGTGTTAAGTACATTGTTTCAGCGTCCAGAGAATTTTGTGAGTGTGGATCCAGTGAGGAGGTGAACAGCATCTAGAAATGCTTGTTTACTACTTGGCATGTTTTTTTCCAAAGTGTTTCTTCTTTAGCTTCACACATCACATATGGACATTGATGACATGTGAATGCATGCCACATAGTACAAGAATGATCTTGCTAACTCCTTCCAGGCCAAAAGAAGCCTCTGGGAAGATGTGCAAATGGTGAAAACATACAGAGGGTCAGGATGAAGTAGTGATCTCTGTTGGCTGAAGAACTGATCAGGTCATATGATGATTGAAGTACGTTGATAGTAAGGGCAGAAATGTGTTGGCATTTGGGAAAAAAAGAACTGCTAACATAATAGAACTTACTACCTAACAAAATTTCACACAAAAAATATTTTAATGGCAAATTCAAGGTGTTTTATTACTCATAAATTAGCATCTTTGACTCTTTGAGCATCAATTTGTGTTTACATTGAAATGACAAAAAGAAGAAATATAGCATGCAAGTCAGAATTCAGAGTTAAAACCATGATGTTGCCACTCAGCCAGCTGTGTGACTGTTGACCCTTTCAAGACCACAGATGGATTAAAAAGTTGGATGACATCCATTGTTGGGGCTTTGGGGGATATGGTAAAGCATGAAAACTGACCAGCCAGGAGCCTGTGAAATGTGCTACTGTATTTTCCAGGACTTCGTTCCACTCCTTGGCTAAAAAAAATCTTGTAAATTTCACAGATTATGATGTGGACCTGTCACTTGTAAAGTGTCTCAATCTTCTCAGACAAGACGCTAAACTGTCTTTGGATATTATACATGCCAGTGCTTATAGCAGCTGGAATTTGGCTAGTGACAATGTTTAAAGATGTAATACTAGTTGGTATCTATTGAAGCTTAAACTTTGCTGGTCAAGTTGTAGCTATTGTAATAGTATTTATTGAAGAAGCTCAGAGTCCTTCAGTTGTACAGATTGAAAAACTTTCATGAAAGATCCAACATACTAATGTAAATTATATTTATTACAATGTATAATATTAATGTGTCAAACTGGTGTATTTTACAAAATATATGATGCATACATAAATAAGAGTTGTATATTCCAGTGCTTTTCAAATAGCAGTATCTTGGAATATTTAAGTCTTCACATTTTTTAGTCTAAAATATGAAAATGTTTCATGATACAAGTGATTAATTTTCCCTAGAAGTGCTTTTGCATGTTTGCCTTTTTATTTTTTTCTGTATAGACACAATTTGATATCAGACTATCATAAGATCAATAGTGAATATAAAATATCTTAGCCAAATGGGGTCTGTATTGTCCACATTTTATATATTAAATAAAAGTTTTCGTTGTCTTTTCAGGAGGTTTAGAGTATTGTCACTAAATAAGGTCAAAGCTTCCCTTTCCAGATGCAAAAGTATTGTCTTATATTTAAAGTTGATCTATAATGTTTAGGAAGTCAAGTGAGATGGGCATTATATAAACAACATTAAAATGTAAGGAAAATCTTTATGGAGATGGGGAGAGAAAAAGGCAGCTGGTATAATCAGTTACTGCTGCTTAGTTCTTTTTTTTTTTGAGACGGAGTCTCACTCAGTCTCCCAGGCTGGAGTGCAGTGGCGCGATCTCGGCTCACCGCAAGCTCCGCCTCCCGGGTTCACGCCATTCTGCTGCCTCAGCCTCCTGAGTAGCTGGGACTACAGGTGCCCGCCGCCACGCCTGGCTAAATTTTTGCATTTTTAGTAGAGACGGGATTTCACTGTGTTAGCCAGGATGGTCTCTATCTCCTGACCTCGTGATCCGCCCGCCTCGGCCTCCCAAAGTGCTGGGATTACAGGTGTGAGCCACCGCGCCCGGCCTCCGCTGCTTAGTTCTTCTTAAATTTTTTGTGTTGCTGCTTCTTAAGGTGAGATAGCATAATCTTAATTGTTTTGAGATGGAATTTTAAAGTAACACACTACCAGCAAGTTCAATATTGCTATCGATTTTAATCTAGTTTTTTTTTTTGTTCAGTTGATATCTTAAATTCCAAATTTTATAGTGATAATTGTATATTATTTGGCTGCTGAATTCTGTTACAGTTTTTTTATTCTGTTGTACATTGTATTATACACATCGTCACAAATTAATATGAAGGTGAATATATGTTACATATCAAGATTTGTGAATTTGAATTATAGTATGTTTTAGTGCTTTTGCAAAAAATGTTTATTTTTATATTATCTGTGATTTTAATATAGATAATTGAACTAGATTTCTTTTTGAGTGATAGTGCCATTGATTGAGTGGTGTGGAAACAGTGTTACTTGATATTTTGAACTTTCTCAGGTTTATCTAAATCAGTGGTAGCTTAACAAAACCCAGACTAATTGTGTGTAATTGTATTTTTAATAAAAGGAAAGTACATTTCCTATAATAGCATAGTATTGTTTGCATGCAAGAGTATGCAAAACCTTGTGTGTGTGTGTGTGTGTGTGTGTGTGTGTGTGTCTTAGTGGGTAAGGCATGGCAGCCAACTTTGTATCTGCTATTTTTAGTACCAGCAGAGCTTCATAATTGTGGTCACTAGAACTGTACTTACCATGGACAATTAAAACTGTAAAAGACTCAATAAAACTATGAAACATGATTTGATGGCTTCCATGTTATTACAGTGTTAATACTCACAAATTTTGCCAAACTTTAACAAATAATATACAGACTGAGAAGTACTGTAAAACACATTTAACTAATTCAACTGTTTTATAAGGTGACGACTGGGCTCTAAAAACTACAATGTTAAAGGTAGAATCCTGGTGCAAGATAGGTAAAATTATGAATATTTGATACTGTCAATAGGAATGTAAGCTAATTTTTTATTGTAAAATACTTCATGCTACCTTAATGTGTGCTTCTCATACTAGTGTTCTGTGTTTAAAATGTTGGCTGTAATTTTTTCTCCCCTAATTTTTAATCTATGGGGGTAATCATGCTAATAATTCTTCGTGGATTCTATTTATTAGCATACACACCACCTGCTTCTCCCAGGTTTGTTAAAAAATGTATCTGTGCAGCAGTGAAAACAGTGTACCATGAAACGGGAGCATGCTTAAAGCATTACCTTTTTTTTCCCTCAGTTGAGAACGTACGTGCACAATGGTTCTGTGTCGGGTTCTCTGGTTGTGTGCTGAGATAGGTGCTCTATAAGGGAAACCTGTGGGTAGAAAATACAGATTTCTTGCAGTCTTTAAGATATGTGTCAGTCAGTGTTAACCCCTTAATTAGATGTACTATGCAGACTTTGCCATTTGGGAATCTTCATTTATTAACATCAGCTTGAGTAGAGTTTTCTGTGGGCATATATGTATGTATGTGTGTGTGTACGTGTCTTAGTACATACATATAATTTATATGGAGATAATTATCTTTCTGACTTAAGAATTTACCCTAAAGCTTTGAGCACCTTTTGATTTTTGAAATCACTTAGGGATTAAAGTCAGAGACCCTTTTCTCTCTACAAGTTAATATCCATTTTGATTCCCTCTCCTATTTTAATGATCTGAAAAGTTTATTTTCTTTCTTTAGGAGATTTTAGAATTTTTCCCCAAAATATAGTCAGATCTTCCATTGTCAAATACAAAAAGCTTATCCTAAATTCAAAGTAGATCTATTATGGCTTAGAAGTCTGATAGGATGGGGCATTACAGACAAAACAGATGTCACTAGAAATCCATGTTAATGTTAACACTGTGCTTACTTGCTTAATCCTGCAAGGTTATATTGCCTTGGGCTGGACCCTGGGGACTGACATCCCCAGTCAGCATGGCTGCTGGGACTGACAGTTCTAACAGCAGCTGCAGATGGAGTCAGGCCCCTGGGCTGAGCAGCTGACAGAACTGCAACTCTTTGGGAATGGAAGTGGGTAGGGGGACAGGGGATAGGAGGCAAGTGGAGGCTGTTGGTACTTCAAAGAGGACAAAAATGCACTGCAACTCTTTGGGAATGGAAGTGGGTAGGGGGACAGGGGATAGGAGGCAAGTGGAGGCTGTTGGTACTTCAAAGAGGACAAAAATGCACTGCCTTTCCTGATTACCTGATAGGGAGAAATCACAACTGTGCAAAGTTGGAAAATTCATGAAGAAGACAGACTAAAAATGATAGAGACCTTGGAAATGATCCAAATCCATCACCTTGGTTTATAGGTGAGAACAAAATATTCACATTCAAAAGTGGAGCTAGTAAAGAATGTGGCGTTCTCACTTCTAAAACATTCCTCTCGTATCCCAAGACTTTTCAAACTGTAGATCTTGACTCATGAAAGTGTCATGAAATCAATAGATGGGTTATGATTGACACTCTAACAAAATGAAATAGAATAGATCAGAGTCCATAACTCGGTAAGTAATTGTGGTTTTAATTTCAGACACACATACACAACACGATGCATATACATATATTTACCAGTATTTGTGGCGTGGGTCGCAGTGGACATTTCATTTTCTATTGTTAACATCATCAGAAAAGTTTGAAAATTCACCACTATTCAGTAAAACGTGGCATAGAATTAAAAGAATAGAAGATGAGAGGTTGATATTCAAAACTATTTTAAAATAAATGAAAAGATAGTTAATTATGCTACTTGCATTTGTTCTTTTTTCTTTTAACCTTATTTTCTTCGGAATATTCCTTTCTGAAGTCCCAAAGAAATTAAAGCATCCTTTTATCCTACCTCTAAGGATGACTATTTGCAGTTAGTATCATTGAACCCCAGCTTTCTGTAAACTTTGGTAGCTTAACCTTCATACTGTTTCCTCTGGTGTGAAGAGTTAACAGCAAAACAACAAACCTTCACTGTTTGACAGCATCAGCTTTATAGTAAAAAAAAAAAACCTTAGCTTTGAGCCCACCTCTGCCACTTACTACTTGCGTACCTGAACAAGTTATTTAAACCCTGTTTGTTGTGTGTTCCTCAACTATAAAATGGGCATTATTAGATGCAGTTCATAGAATAATGGAAGAATAGGCAAAGCATACAAAGTATGCCATTCTTGAGGCTGCTAAGGATTTTGCCACTCCATTAGCTATTTTATTGTTGTTCTTATTGTTTTTCTGTAATTTGTTGTCTTCTTCCACACCATGGAGGCTTTGTGGGATTGAGAGATTGAGTACATTTAATATTGTTCTTTTGGATACTCCTTTGAATGTCTGAGGTCCGAATAGCAGGCAAGCATTCAACTTTTTGATGCTTTGCACTGTGGTATGCACTCTATGGGACAAAGACACAGAAGACAAAGTATGTATAATTAAAAATATATTACAAGAAGGTCTTCTGACCTCTTCATCTGGGTGTTACCTCTGTAGTTCATGGTTTGTTTTCAGTTGCTGCAGTCCAGAGTCTGATCTTCACTTTTGCAGATTCAGAAACTTGATCTTAGCAGTTCACCTAGAGTTCACCAACTCCAGAGGACTGACTCACACCAAGCAAACTGACAAGAGAATCATTTACCAACTAGATTGCCAATTTATGAGTATACAATGACTATATCTCAGTCCCAATAAGACATCTGTTTGTTCAAGGAGGATATAATTATGGATCAGAAAGTTGCCTGCAGAACTTACAATTAGAATAAAAAGATGATATTCTTGAAGACCAATTCCAGTAAGATAGAGCTGCTGAAAGAATTGCGTATTCCTGGAGATACTAGCCTTGATAATAAGCATCCATCCTGAACTTGATAATAAGCATCTACCCTACACTCTGCCTGCCCGGAACAGTTTAGCAGTACATGGATTAAAATTTTCACATTTGTTTACTTTCTTTTAAAACTAGTCACCACCATTCTTCTTTGCATGCAGATTATGTTTTAATAATATCTCCCACTTGAGAGTATGGAAGGAGTATGGTGGTATAGAGGGCTGCAGTGTGTGCTAGGATAGAGGTACTTAAAAGATATCCAACTGGAAAAGTGCAATAAGTCATTGTAAATGACATTCCAGCATTCAGGGCAGAGTAGTAGCAAGAGATTAAATTTTGAAAATCATCCATGGGCAAACAATAGCTGTTAACCAAGGAAAGAGAAGCAATTATCTGGGAGTCTGTGTAGACAGAGAAGAAAAAAGGGGCAGCAAGGGAGGAGGGAGCAGTGAGCTATAAGCAACACCAACAACAGGGATGTGATGGACAGACAGGATGGGATTGTCACAGATGATCCAGGACGGCCCTCCTGAGAAAATCAGTCTCAGAAGAGAATTTAGAGAAGAGGTAATTCTGTGTCACCTGTTACAAAAAGGACAAAAAAGAGTCTGCTGGATTTATACATTAGAAAGCATTGATGTTTTAGAGGGCACATTTAATAAAAATAGTAATTGTTACTGATCACTGAAGAAGTGTTTTAGTAAGAGAAGGAGGATTATAGGTTAGTCGCTAGAGGTGGAGAGATTAGAAATAGAAAAAGGGATAAAGAGGAATTGCTCAAAGAAAGCAAAAAAACTCCACTTGAAAATTGGTGTATATGATGATGTCAAAAGGACAAAGGAGAAGGGGTAGTCTAGGAAAGGGGTAGCTGTGGGTATTGAAGTTAATTGGTGGCAAAGGCCATCAGAGTAGAGGAGAGCTGTAATTGTGAGACTGAGACATTATTTGGATCACGGAGTGGCAGGAAGACTGGTTTTGTAGAGGAAATTATTTTGAAGTTTGGTGAATGAGAGCACTAAGGGGGAAGCTAGCAAGAACTAGTTAGCATTAGTGTAAAAAAAAAAAGATTTACATGGCAGTAGAAGAATAATGTCAAGAAACAGTGGGGAGTTGGAAGAATGCCTGTTCCTTTTCTAGTGTGCAAGAATAGCAAAATAGCAAACATGGTGTCCATTGAAAGAAGGAGGGAGGGGAATATATTTTAATTTTGACTTTTAGATACAGAGCATACATGTGCAGATTTGTTACATGGGAATATTGTGTGATGCTAAGGTTTGGGGTACAGATCCCTTCACCTAGGTAGTAAGCATGGTACCCAATAGGTAGTGTTTCAACCCACGCCCCCCTCCCTTCCTCTCCTGTCTAGTAGTCTGATATGGTTGGCTGTGTCCCCACCCAGATCTGATCTTGAATTCCCACACATTGTGGGAGAGATCTGGTGAAAGGAGTGAGTGTTTCCTATGTTGTTCTCATGATATTGAATAAGTCTCACAAGATCTGATGGTCTTAAACATGGTAGTTCTCCTGTACAAGCTCTCTTGTCTACCACTATGTGAGCTATGCCTCTCACCTTCTGCCAAGATTGTGAGATCTCCCCAGCCACATGGTACTGTAAGTCCAATAAACCTCTTTTTTTTGGAAATTGCTCAGTCTCTGGTACATCTTTATCAGCAGTGTGAAAACAGACTAATACAGTAAATTGGTACCAGTAGAGTGAGACATTGTTGAAAAGCAATTCTCGGGTATGAGAATTCATACCCGAAATTTTGGGGTATGAAAAGATACCTGAAAATGTGGAAGCGACTTTGGAACTGGGTAACAGGCAGAGGTTGGAACAGTTTGGAGGACTCAGAAGAAGACAGGAAAATGTGAGAAAGTTTGGAACTCCCTAGAGACTTGTTGAATGGCTTTGATCAAAATGTTGATAATGATATGGACAATGAAATCCAGGCTGAGGGGGGTCTCAGAGGGAGATGAGGAACTTGTTGGGAACTGGAGCAAAAGTGACTCTTGTTAAGTTTTAGCAAAGAGACTGGTGGCATTTTACCCCAGTCCTAGAGATCTGTGGAATTTTGAACTTGAGAGAGATGATTTAGGCTATCCGGCAGAAGAAATTTCTAAGCAGCAAAGCATTCAAGAGGCGATTTGGGCTGTTAAAGGCATTCAGTTTTATAAGGGAAGCAGGGCATAGAAGTTTGGAGAATTTACAGCCTCACAATGCAATACAAAAGAAAATCCCATTTTCTGAGGAGAAATTCAAGCCAGCTGCAGCAATTTGCATAAGTAACAATTAGCCAAATGTTAATCCCCAAGACAATGGGGAAAATGTCTCCAGGGCATGTCAGAGGGCTTTACAGCAGCCCCTCCCATCACAGGCTCAGAGGCCTAGGAGGAAAAAGTGGTTTTGTGGGCCGGGTCTAGGGTTCCTCTGCCCTGTGCAGCCTAGGGACTTGGTACCCTGTGTCCCAATCACTCCAGCCATGGCTAAAGGGCCCGGTGTAGAGCTTGGGCCATGGCTTCAGAGGGTGCAAGCCCCAAGCCTTCCATGTGGTGTTGAGCATGTGAGTGCACAGAAGTCAACAACTGGGGTTTGGGAACATCTTCCTAGATTTCAGAAGATGTCTGGAAACACCTGGATGTCCAGGCAGAAGGTTGCTACAGGGGTGAGGTCTTCATGGAAAATCTCTGCTAGGGCAGTGTGGAAGGGAAATATGGGGTCAGATCCCTCACACAGATTGCCTACTGGGGCACCACCTATTGGAGCTGTGAGAAGAGTGTCACTGTCCTCCAGACCCCAGAATGGTAGATCCACTGACAGCTTCCACTGTGCACCTGGAAAAGCTGCAGACACTCAACACCAGCCCATGAAAGCAGCCAGGAGGGAAGCTGTACCCTGCAAAGCCACAGGGACGGAGCTGCCCAAAACTGTGAGAACTCACCTTTTGCTTTTGCATCAGTGTGACCTGGATGTGGGACATGGAGTCAAAGGAGAGAGCTTTGGAGCTTTAAGATTTAACTGCTCTGATGGATTTCAGACTTGTATGGGTCCTGTAGCCCCTTTGTTTTGGCCAATTTCTCCCATTTGGAATGGCTGTATTTACCCAATGCCTACACTACCATTGTATCTAGGAAGTAACTAACTCGCTTATGATTTTACAGGCTCATAGGCAGAAGGGACTTGTCTCGGACGAGACTTTGGACTGTGGACAATTGAGTTAATACCGAAATGGGTTAAGACTTTGGGGGACTGTTGGGAAGGCATGATTAGTTTTGAAAGGTGAGGACATGAGATTTGGAAGCGGCCAGGGGCAGAATGACATGGTTTGGCTGTGTCCCCACCCAAATCGCATCTTGAATTCCCACATGTTGTGTAAGGAACCCGGTGGGACGTAATGGAATCATGGGTGTGGGTCTTTCCCATGCTGTTCTTGTGATAGTGAATATGTCTCATGAGATCTGGTGGTTTAGAAAATGGGAGTTCTCCACATAAGCTCTCTCTTTGCCTGCTGTCATCCATGTAAGACATGACTTGCTCCTCCTTGACTTCTGCCATGATTGTGAGTCCTCCCCAGCCATGTGGAACTTTAAGTCCTTAAACCTCTTTTTCTTTACAATTTACCCAGTCCCAGGTATATCTTTATCAGCAGTGTGAAAACTGACAAATACATAGTTCACAGTGTCTATTATTCTCATATTTATGTCTATGTGTGCTCAATGTTTAGCTCCTGCCTGTAAGTGAGAACATGCAGCATTTGGTTTTCTGTTCCTGCATTAATTTGCTTAGGATTGTGGCCTCCAACTGCATCCATGTTGCTGCAAAAGACATGATTTCATTCTCTTTTATGGCTGTGTAGTGTTCCATGGTGTAATGTGTATCACACTTTCTTTATTCAATCTACCATTGATGGGCACCTACATTGATTCCATATCTTTATTGTGAATAGTGTAGTGATGAAGACATGAGTGTAGGTGTCTTTTTGGTAGAATGATTTATTTTCCTTGGGGTAGATACCCAGTAATGGGTTTGCTGGGTTAAATGATAGCTTTGTTTCAAGTTCTGAGGGAAATATTTACTGGGGAGTTGTCAGCAGATTTTTGTAAGGGAAGGTTGGGGTTACAGAAGTTTCCTTTGGAAAGAATTGTGTCTCCAGAATGCTTACAAAGAAAGGATAAGATGTAGGGTCAAAAGATAAGTTTAGAAGTGGGAGGGGAGCTGAATGAACTGAGTGGAGAAGAAAATATCAGAGTTTGCTTACAAGCAAATTTGTACCAAAGATGTTATACTGTTATGGAAATTAAAAAGGCAAGTTTTAGAAAGATCCCAGGGTGGAAATAATTGACATTTTAGTAGGAACTTTGGCAATACATTTTTCTATAATTCAGGTAGATTGTCTGTCCTTAGATGGAGTCAGGGATAGGGAAATAGGTTGGCTTTAGGTAGTGATTTAGAGCTTTGGCAGTAGTTTTAAAACATGGCTGTAAATTCATTGTCATTCTCCCCATTAAGTATTAGGGTCTGCAGTCCATCCCATTGAATCTGAGAGGGCTTGTGACTGTTTTGGCCAACAGCAGATGGCAGAAGTGATATGTTGTGACTTCTGATACTAGATCATAGCCACATACAACAAGGGTCATATAGCCTTGTTGGTTGGAACATTGTCTCTTGGACCTCTGAGCAACCACATAAGAAGCTGACTACGCTGAAACCATATGCTGGAAAAACCACATGGAGAGATGAATTATTTGGTAAGGCCATGAAAAGAAGTTGTGTGTGTGTGTGTGTGAGAGAGACAGAGGGAGAGAGAAAGAGAGAGAGAGAGAGAGAGAGAGAGAGAGAAAGAAAAGCTATATTCATAGCTTCTTCTTGATATAATTTACTCTCTACTATTCTCTATTTGTGAATTGTTTTGTTTCAAATTAAGTGCCTGCTTGAACTAGGGTACACTAAGGAAGTATATTCATGAAGAAAATTGTCACTACTTTGGATGTAAAGGTGGTATAGGATTTAATATTTAAGGATAAGAAAGGAAGAAACTCCAGGTTTGCTTTTTTGGGAAGTGGGAAAGAGAAGGAAAAAATGAGCAAATCTAGTGGAATGAGGATGGACTTGGGAGGAAGAATGGGAGAAAGTAGATTCACTGTGGTTTAGTGGATGGAAGGAATTAAGTGTAATGAGGCAGAATAAAACCACACTGTAAAGTAATAAACAGAGAGGTTTGCATTGTTGCAGCAGGCAATACAAAGCAATGAAAAGTTTTACATCAGGGGAATGACAGTTTGGAGATCTGGCAAGGGGAACAAGGAGACCTGCTAAGACACTGATGCTCTAAGCATGACATTCAAAATATTTTAAGAAGGAATAATTAGCAGTGGTGTCTACACACAATGAAGAAAAGGAAAGGAAAATTCAAGGATAACTGAGGTTCTACCTGGAGAATCAAGAATAATTGTAGCGACTCTTCAAGAAATGGGGTGCTGGAAAGGGGAGGAGGAGAATATTTAAAAAGCATGAAAATAGTGTATGAGCCTCTCCGGCCCCTGTGTAAGAAATATCGCTCTATTTTTCATAGCTCAGCTTAAGTATTTTGAGCCTCTTTTCTACTAAACTAGCAGAAATTTAATTTCACTTTATTCGGTTCCCCTGCCCTTCTCCTTGAAGTTGTGACTGGAGTCCATGACAGGGTGAGGTTGTTGAAATGAGGGATGCTGGTCCACATTGTCATTTCTCAGTGCTGGCAGCATGTGAGGTGGACTATCTCTATGCAGTGTACTGCTTAGTCACCCCTGTCGCTATTCACAGAAATCCCTTCATTTCTGCTGGGTGGACTCCATGCCCCTCTTAGGCTAACAGCATTTTATTGTTGGGGCATGAGATGGGCATGGGGTACCCTGTGAGTTCTCCTAGAACGTCCCCTTAGATCCCACACAGTCATTTCTATTTTGGAGGTTTTCTGTCTCCCTGGATCACATGTAGGAGAAAGGACTCAGAGTACCCAAACATATTATTCTTGTAATTTTCTCTCCATAACCCAGGGTGTGGCTCAGGTAAGAGTCAAGGCATGGGTCTCTTTATATTTCCATAAATGGACACGTTAAGTTTGAAGAGATGATGGGGCCCATTTCCAAAAAGGAAATGTCCTATAGACAAGTCAGAAAAGAATGAAAGATAAACGTCTACTTCTGGTAAGATGGATTAGACATACTTTTCCCCGTATCTGCTACTAAGTACAACTAAAAACCCTCAACAGTATATGAAATGAACACAAGAAGATTCTGGCTGATGGAAAGAAGAAAGTAAATCAATTATGGATCTCGAGAGCTAAGGAATGGCATGATGGTAAGTTCCTTGAGTTTTCTTTTTGCCTCATAAATCTCAGACTTGGAACTGAAGAAACCAGCAACCTGAACATGGCAATGGGCACAGACAGAAAAAGCCCCAACAACACCTGCTTTTCAACCAAAGGAACTGGGAAGGAGCAGCATATCAAACAGGAAACTTTTCAATAACTGCTCTACTCCAGCCAAACAACTCAGAAAGAAATGTTACCCCCTGTTCCCAGAGGTCAAGTGGGGATCCTGGATTTCCACCCTCACTGGGCTATAATGAGGTGCCTAAGACTGCTGCCAGGGTAGTATCAGAAAAGGACAAGTAGAAACTTTGGATTTTAATGCCTGTTGGGCTGTAAAAGCCTAACCTCCCACGCCCACCTTTCTCTTCAGCATCAGTGGAAAGCTAGCAGAGAGTCCTGACTTCTCCTACCCCACGGTGGGAAAGAGGCCACTCCTGCGATGTCAGTAGATGGCCTGAGGGGGAATAGTAACAAGACATTCCAATCCATTTCAGCCAGTGAGGAATCAGTGGAGGCCTGCTAGGGAGCTGGAACTTTCATCCCTACCACCAGTAATGAGGAGCCCTCCTAGTGGGTGTCAAAGAGAACTTAAACTATGGCTCCCACCTAGGAGTAATGAGGTGTCACCCTCTCTTTTTTTCTGCTAGAGCAATGTCAAAGGAAGTTGGCTAAAACAGAGTTTAAATAAGACTCAGATTCTTAAAACAGAATATCCAAAATGTTTAGGATTCAATAGAAAATCATGCATCATACCAAAACCCAGGAAGATTTCAAACTAAGTGAAAAAAAGACAATCAACTGATGCCAACATCGAGATAACAGGGGTGTTAGAATTATCTGACAAATATTTTAATGCATCTATCATAAAAATATTTCAATGAACAATTACAGACACACTTGAAACAGATGAAAAAACAGTTTCAGCAAAGAAGTAGAAAATCTCAGTAAAAAAATATATAAAGAAGAAACAAATGGAAATTTTAGAAGTGAAAAATACAATAACCAAATTTTTTTTTAAAAGTCAAACTTGGCTGGGTGTGGTGGCTCACGCCTATAATCCCAGAACTTTGGGAGGCCGAGGTGGCATATCACTAGGTCAGGAGATCGAGACCATCCTGGCCAACATGGTGAAACCCTGAAACCCTGTCTCTAAATTTTGTAAAAATACAAAAATTAGCTGGGCGTGGTGGCAAGTGCCTGTAATCCCAGCTACTTGGGAGGCTGACTCAGGAGAATCGCTTGAACCAGGAAGTCAGAGATTACAGGAGGCCGAGATCATGCCACTGCACTCTAGCCTGGCAATAGAGCAAGACTGCGACTCAAAAAAAAAAAAAAAAAAATCAAACTTCTCAGTAGATGGACTCAACAGCAGAGTGGCAGTACAAAGGAAAAAATCAGTGAACATGAAAGTAGGACAATGAAACTACCCAATATGAAAACAACAAGTTAGAAAAAGAAATGAACAAAGCCTCAAGGACCTGTGGGATTCTAACAAAGGAACTAACATGCATGCTGTTGGAATTCCAGAAGAAGAGAAAGAGGGTAGGGCTAAAAAAGTACTTGAAGAAATAATGGCCAAAAACTTCACAAATTTGACAAAAGACATAAATCTGTAGATTCAGAAACCCAAGAGAATATCAAAAAGAAGAAGCAGAAGGAAATCTACACCAAAACTTATTATAGTCATCTTTTGAAAACTAAAGATAAAAAATGTGGAAAGCAGCAAAAGAGAAACACCACCTAAACTATAGGGGAAAGCAATTTGAAAGATGATCTATTTGTCATTAAAAACCATAGAGGCCAGAGGGAAGTGGCACAATGTTTTTCAAGTGCTGAAAGAAAAATAAAACCACTAACCCAGAATCGTACTTTCAGTGGCAAAAGCAGTGCTAAACCAGTGCTGAGAAGGGAATTTATAAAACTAAATTCTTAATTTGAAAAGAGGAAAAGACTCAAATCAACAATTTAAGCTCTCACTCGAGAATTCAGAAAAGCAACAAAATAAATCCAAAACAATCAAAAGGAAAGAATAATAAAGATATAAGCAGCAATCAGTAAAAATGAAAACACATAATCAACAGAAAAAAATCAGTGAAACAAAGAGATAGCTCTTTTAAAAACCACTAAAATTGAGAAACTTGTGTTAAGACTGAAAAAGAAAAATTGAAGACAATGACAATATCAAGAACGAAGCAAGTGATATAGTATAGACCCTCCTGACATCAAATAGACAATATAGGAATACAACAAGCAACTTTACACACAAGCATTTGATAAGTTATGTACATAAGAGGTGAAATTCCTTATGAAATAAAATTTTATAAATGAATTCCTCTGAAAACATAAACTTAATACAACTCATCCAATATGAAATAATTTGAATAAACCTGTAATTATTAAGAAAAGTGATTTTGTAACTTAAAAATCCCTTAAAAGTAAATCTCCAAACCTAGTAGGTTTCACTGAAGAAATCAACCAAATATTTAAAGAAAAAATCACATCAAGACTACATAACTTATTCCAAAAAACAGAAGAGGAGAGAACAACTCCCAATTCATTATATAAAACTAGTATTACTCTGATACCAAAACTAGATGAAGAGTATAAAATGAAGAAAAAAGTAAACTATATAAAATATCTGTAACACAAAACCTCTTAACAAAATATTAGCAAATAAAATTCAGCTATATATAAAAAGAGCTACCATGGCCACATGGGATTTGTTACTGGGACTCAGGCTGATTCAGTGTTCAAAAATCCACTTATGTAATGATGATATTAGCAGTCTAAAAAAAGAAAATCATATGATCATACTATTGATTCAGTAAAACCATTTGAGAAAACACAATATGCATTCATGATAAAAACACTTAGAAAAAATAAGAACAAAGGGTAACTTTCTCTACTTGAAACAGAGCATCTATTAAAACCTTACAACTTAAATTGTACTTATTGGTGAAAGACTAAATGATTTTCCTTTAAGACTGGGATCAAAGCAAAAACATCCTCTCTTGCCACTCTTATTCAATATAATTCTGAAAGTTCTGGCCAGCATAAAGATAAGAAAAGCAAATAAAAGACATAAATATTGGAAAGGAAGTGACAAATTGTCTCTCTATTTGTAGATTACATGATTGCTCATGTAGAAAATCCCAAGGAATCTTCAAAATAAAAGTCTGGGAACTGTTATTGAGTTCAGCAAGGTCACAGGATACAAGATAAACATACAAATATCAACTGCATTTCTATATATTAACAATGAATAAATGGATGTGCTGAAATTTAAAATATGATACAATTTACATTAGCTTGAAAATGAAATACTTAGTTGTAAGTTTATCAAAACATGTACAGGACTTATATGTTTAAACTACACAAAACTGATGAAAGAAAATCAAAGTGCTAACTAAATGGAGACATACTATGTTAATGGATTGGAAGACTCAAGTAAAGATGTCAATACCCTTCAAATTGATACACATGTTTAATATAATCTATCAAAATTCCAGGAAAGCTTTTTCATAGCTATAAACATGATTATTTAAAAATTTATATAGAACGGCAAAAGAACTAGAATAGCTCAACAATTTTGAGAAAGAAAGATAAAGTGAGAAGAATCAAGACTACACAGCAATACAGCTATAGTAAGTAAGACTGCATAGTATTGAAAGAGGGATCAACAAATAAATAGAGCATGTAGAGAACTCTGAAATAGACCCACACAAAAATGCCCAACTGATTTTTGACAAAGAGACAAAAGCAATTAAATGGGAGAAAGATAGCCTTTTATAATAAATGGTGCTGAAGCAACTGGACATCTATTGCCAAAAACACAAAACAAAACAAAACAAAAATAAACCTCTAAACCATTATCTAAAATTTTATAACTTATAGAAAAAATAACTGAAAATGGAGCATGGGCTTAAATGTAAAATACACAACTATAAAACTCTGGAAATATCACAGATCTGCAGAGCCCAGGGCTAGGATACAGTTCTAGGTGACACCAAAAGCATGATACAAAAAAAGGAAAAAAAATGAGAAATTGAATGTCACCAATCTTAAAATGTTTTCTCCATGAAAGATCTTATTTAAGAGGATAAAAGACACACCACAGCTTGGGAGAAACCTCTTATCTGACAAAGGAATGGTATCCAGAATATTTCTAAAACTCTTAAAAATCAGTAGGAACATAACTCAAGTAGAAAGTGAGAAAAAGACATAGTGATGTACAGATGGCAAATGAACACAATAAATATGATTTATCATTACCTACAAATTAAAACCACAGTGAGATAGCACTACACATCTATCAAAATGACTACAATAAAAAATAGTGACACCACCAAATACTAGCGAGGATGTGGTGAAAGTAGATCACTCATGCATTGATCATGGACATGTAAAATGGTACGGCCACTCTGAAAGAGTTTTTTTTTAACTAAATGTGAAGTCACCTTATCACCTATAAATTGTCTCTAGACATTTATTCCAGAGAAATGAAAACCCATATTCACACAAACACCTGTACGAAAATGTTTCTATAAGCTTTATTTGTAATAGCCAAAAACTGGAAATAACACAGGTATCTTTCAGTGAGTGATTGGTTAAATAAAGTGTGGTACAACCGTATCATGGGATTCTATTCAACAATAAAAAGAAACTATTTTACTTATTTTTAATACATAATTTTTAATAGATTTTTTAAATTTACTTTTTAGAGATGAGGTCTCACTATGTTGCCCTGGCTGTCTCAAACCCCTGAACTCAAGTAATCCATCTGCCTCAATCTCCCAAATTGCTGGGATTACAAGCATAAGCCACTTCACTTAAAATAAATGAACTATTGATACTAGCCAATGACCTGAATGAATCTCCAGAGAATTAATCTGAATGGGGAAAAAAAATCTCAGAAGAATGCATGCTGTATTACAAATTGTGTATTCTTTATCTGAAATGTTTGGCAACTGAAGTGTTTCAAATTTCACATTTTTTCACATTTTGGAATAGTTGCATTATACTTACCAGTTGAGCATCCCAAATCCAAAAATTTGGAATCTGAAATGTTCTAATGAGATCTTTTTTTGAACATCATGTTTGTGCTCAAAAAGTTCAGATTTGGGAGAATTTCAGAGTTTGTATTTTCAGATTTGGGATGCTCAACCTATATTCTATTCATATAATATTCTTGAGATGAGAAAGTTATAGATATGGGGAACAGATTAGTGGTTTCTAGGTATTAAAGGAGGGGGAGAAGGTGGAAAGTAGATATAATGATACAGTGACAGTATGAGGGATTCTTGGGGTGAGAGAAATGTATCTTGACTTTATCAACGTCAGTATCCTGTTTGTGATATTTTATTATAGTTTAGCAAGATGTTAACTTTAGGGGAAACTGTGTAAAAGGTACATAGAATCTCTCTATATTATTCCTTTCAATTGCATGTGAATCTACAATTATCTCAAAAACCCTTTAAAAGTTCATTTTTAATAAAAAGTTAAATGTTAAAAAGAGAATCAGAATAGCCAAAACTGGAAATAACTCAAATATCCATCAACAGATGGGTGGAAAAACAAATTGTATAGATCTTTACAATGGAATGCTATTTGCAACAAAAAGGAGCAATCTACTGACACACACAACATGGATGAATCTATGCTAGAAAGAGGAGCCAAGCACTAATGAGAATGAGTACACTGTATATTATCGTTATTATAAAAAAATTCTGGACAGGAAAAACTAACAAATACTGATTGAAGTTAGATCAAGAGGGTAGAGTAATAAACTGTGGAGGCAGGGCAGATGTTGGACTGACTGCAAAACTGCATAAGGGAATTCCTGGGGTGATGGACACATTTCGTACTATGGCTGCGGTGACTGTTACAGGTGTCTATCTACATTTGTCAGTGCTCATCAAACTATATATTCAATGGGACTGCATTTTATCGTATCTATATTATCCCTCAATAAAGTTGATTTTAAAGAAAGAAAATAATGAGTACAATTGAGAATTTAGAACTAATACTGTGATTTTTTTGCCCTTTAGTCAGAAGCCGTAGTGAGAGAGAACTGTGCCCAGGAATCCCTTTTGAGTAAAGTGGCAAGACTCAGAGCAAGAGAGACACTCAAGACAGGATATATTTGAAAGTGATGAGAAAGTAATGAGAAAAGCATGAGAAGTGATGAGTCCCTAAGGAGATTTGTGCAAAGGTCAAGAGCGAAAGGTAAGATCTTGCAAATACACCAATTTCAAGGGCTAGTGAAGAAGGCCTGTGTTTTTCTAGGACCTCAGAGTGGAGAGTAGTCTGAGGGAGGCTGAGGGTTAAAGCAGTTGTCCATGGGTAAGGAAGATGCAGGGAGGGCAAGGCAAGCACGAGGTCCAGTGATGTGGATGTTCACAAGTGCAAGCAAATTAACTGATGGTACTTGTGAGGGTAGACAGTCAGGGGCAGAGCTGGAAAAGCAAAGTCAAGGATGCAGCTAACCCAGAGTGATGGGTCAAGAGGAAGCCAGACAGAGGGAACTAGCCAGTAGGGTGACTAAGGCCAAGGCCAAGGCAGCACACCAAAGGAGAAAGCTGACTCATGAGACACAATCAGAGTAGATCATGAGAAAGCTCTGGAAGGTCAGAAAGAGGGTGTTGTGACACCATCCATGGCACCATATCTGTCAGAGCTCAGTGGTGACACTTTGGCTGAGATTGGACTGGTTCCTTTTAAGAGTCCAGCATCAACCTCTCCCCAGCTTGACCAGTCAGTCTTACAGCAGGTAGGTTGTCTGTCCACTTTACTGGGTTGTTTTGCAAGCTGCTATCTATCAGTTTATAACTGGGTCTCCACACCCTGGACTTTCATTATGGGATAGGACTCTGCACATCAAATGCCTGGAAGGTACAAAGAAAGACTAGACTTTTTGTGTCCTTATCCTGCCTGGTTTTCCCTGGTCTCTCATTGCCAGGCCAACAGGAATAGAAGTAATTGGATTACAATGCAGCAATTCAGATACGAAAGAACCCAGTTACCAGATGGGTAGTTTAAAATGGAAACTAAGTGTATGAATGAAGCAGAAATAGGCAGTCATGCCATAAGGTCAGAGTAAGTCTTGTCATATGAATGCTTAACAAATTGGGGGACTATATTCTATAATGTTTAAGACTCAGGCTGAATTAAATTCAAATCCAAACAGTTATTAACCATGAGAAATTGGGTAAGATACTCAACCTTTCTGAGACTTGGTTTTCTCATTCCCCCAAAAATTAAAAAAAAAAAAAATGGCATTGATCATACCTATCTCATTGGGTTCTTGTGAGGCTATAAATGGGATTATTTGTGTAAAGCTCTTTGTAAAACTGCCTGGCACTTATTAAGCACTCAATGAATGGTCGTTAATGGTGAATACTGGAATGTGAAGATGGGAACCTAAGAAATGCCATTGGGTAGAGGTTGCCTGAGGAAGTCAGTGGAATCAGCTGCGGTTAGCGGGAAACTCGGGAGGTTTGTAGTAAAACTGAAAAGACTCAGCTGAGGAAACCCGGACTGAATGCCCAGAGAAACAAAGAAGGGAAGGGGAAAATGTGGTGTCTAAGCAACCCAGAAGGAAGTAGTGGTCAGCAGGGTTAAATGAGGAATGAGAATATGCATAGAGGGGGACCAGGGTGGTGGACCTCACAATAAGATGATTAGACTGGAGGGGAAGGAAGCCAGAGGGCCGAGGTTCAAGAAGGAAGTGTTAAAGAACACTGTGTTCGCAGGGACCGAGTAAAAGAACCAGTTGCCCTGAAAGGCCAAATGGCAAAATGTATTGATTCTAAAAGTATGATGTTGTTGAGTGTCTTCGTTTATATTGTCATTGCTGTTTAAGTCTCAGACTCTAAAAGAACAAGCCGCCCCTAGTTGCCAGGATGTATTACTCCTGCTGCTTCCAAATCCAATTCTGGCAAGCGCAGTCATTCCCTATGGTATTCCTGTTAGCATTCATACAGCACTCATTAGGACTGAAATCTTTTCAGCCTTGTCAGATTCCATTATATGGCACAACAAATCTTAACTTGTAGATTGTAGCGTTTCTTTGTACATCAACTCAGTTTTAAAATCAACTGCTAAAAAGAATATTAATCTTTTTGTGTGCTTATACTAACATCTTTCTGCATAATAAGACAATTATCACTTTATTGGATGTTCAGCAGTTAAAAAAAATCCTCATTGTATATTTCACAAATAATTGAATAGCATTAATAGGTTTCTCCACTTATTTGCATATAAATTTACAAAGTATTTTAACCAGCTCATTGTCTTCTATATTTACTTCACACCAGAAATTTTCAACCATCTCTTGCTATCTGCCAGAAGAGCAAATAAATAAAAATAATGATAATTTTAAATACCACAAATATCTAGAAATCTCAAAATTGCCTTCTTTGCACAATAACAAAACATTTGGAGTAAAATGATAGTTGATCATAATTATATGTAAGAGATAGTACTGTAAAATGACCTGATTATACCATTTGAACAATATGAATTTCCCACAATACATTTAACTTCATATTACTATTATACTTTTCAATATTACATAAAATTTAGTCTGCCTTTGTCATGACAAGTACCCTCCAGTAATTTTCTCTTTTCAATTGTTTTTTAAGGAATATTTGACAATGACTCTCAAAACACTTCATGGCAACCCAACAGCAGCAGAACATTTTGTTCAGCACAAATTGTATTATCAGAGTGAACCAACTTCGGTTTCCAAATCTCTAACCAATAAGAAAAGCTTAAAGTGTATTTTTTAAGTTTTTGCAATTATTTTTTATGTCATTTAGAAAAATCTGCCAAATTCTCTGAACACTAATGTATCTCAGGAATTCTTTGACCTTTTGAGGGAATAAAATATATTTTCTTAAAAATTGAAAATTATACTAGACATCTATTTGTCTAAAGATCTGTACATTTTTAACAATGATATCTAGAATTTTCTTTATTTTTCAGAATGATTCTCCTTTTAAAAATTGCAAATGAATGAATAACTTAATCTACATTATACAGAAAGAAAAATTTTGTTTTTAAAACGAGAATATGAAGTACTAAATTCCAAATCCGAAAATATACATTGAGTACATGTTAGTTCAGACATGATGGGATGAGAGTGAGCACCATTGTAAGTGTCAAGAAAAGATATTTAGACAGCAAAATTAATAGGATTCATTGAATGTGCAGGGGATGAGGGAGAAGGAGCAGTCCAGGCCTCACAACTTCCAAATGTCTTGCTTGAACAATAAATGGGGTGAATTGCAAGGCCATTCAAGAAGTCTGGGAAAAAAGATGGAAAATTGATGACTTTCTCTTTTGACTAATTGGTCCCAGCACTGAAACTCTAATAAATATAATTTTGCGCTTTTCAGCATACTCATTTGCCTTTACTTAAAAGTCCCTGGATATAAATAGAGCAACATTTAACTATGCTGAAGAAATGTTGTTTAGAGGGCAATTGAAATTGTCATACAATTGCTCAATATAATTGCTGGAGTTATCTTGTTCAGAATTGGACCACATATTCAATTTTGTCAAGCAAAGTAGTGGTATTTTATGCATGCAACAGATAGGTTTTGTGTGATGTCTGTGTATTGGGCACTATTCTAAGAACTGGAGATATGTGATGCAGACACAATTCCTGCTCTCCAAGTGTTTACACTCTACTGGAGAAATACAAGTGATTATTAGAATTTAAATTATGAAAACAAATTACTATCAGATGGTGATAGTGCTGTGAAGAAAATAAAAGATAGTAAGGAACATAGTAGGGAGAAGATGACCTGTGTGGTGAGGAAGAATGTGACATTATGCCTCTCTAAAGCGTTGGCATTTTCCCTGAGCCTTGCACCATGAGGAGCAAGCTGTTTGGAGATCTGGGAGATCTGTCCTTCCAGACAGTGGACTCCAGATTTTCTATACAGCAGCAATATGGTTGGAAGAAGTTTGAGGGGACTTTTTTTAAGGTAACATTTGGAGAGAAAACACACTCCATTGATTTACAGTGTGTATTTATTTGAGATGGGAGAAGATGATGTAAAATAGCAGGTAGCTGAGTGTACTCCCTTCACGTTCATGAAGTCATGCTTTGAACTACCAGTAGTTCCAAGCAGAGAGAACAGCACAAGTAAGGCACAAGGCAGGGCCTGTCTTGGCTGTCTCACGGGTAGGCATAAGGCCAGCAGGGCTAGAACACAGTGAACAAATAGAGAAGTAGTAAAAGATGATCTCAGAAAGAGAGGGGAGCCACCTCATGTCCAGTCTGGTAGACCATAGTAAAGGGATCTTAAACAAGATCCCTTTAAGGGGCCTTAAACAGGATACTGAAGGGGTGGGAGAGGGGAAAGGTTCTGTTTTATATATTATATCATCATCTGGTACAATTGCGATTAGTAATAGTCACTGATTAAAAAAAATAGTACATTTAAAAAGAAAGAAAAGGGAAAAATATTTGTTGTTACACTTTGAATGTTTTTATGTTAAATATTCACCTTCTTCAGACTGTGTCTGTCAGAGATGCCACATTACTGGACATCGTTAGCACCTTCAAAATGTGAGGAAAGAGCTAGTAGTCTTCGGAAGAAAAAATAAAGTCTTCTCTCAAAATGGCATTTGCTGACACTAAATGCTGTATTTTATGTTCTGAAGAGACGCACTGCTTGTCACCTACATGTTAATAATACTTCAGATTTTGTGAACTCCTAATTAAAGTTAACTAGAATAGCTAAAATAAGATACAAAAACAAACTCTAATTGATGACACTATGTGTTTGCCTCAAGACATCAGTTAATGCTTTTCCATTAATGGTACCAAATTTCTGATGATGTTGAAGTACTTTATTTGGGACAGAGTAGGAATATTAAATCTTAAAATTGTTCCTTGACTTTTACAAATAAGGAGAAATCTGTCATTTGCTTTAGCAACTTCTGACCAATGTATGCAAATAGAAGTATGAATTGCCTAAGAATTTCAGGATGATTTTCTTACATTAAATTGTAAATATAAGGAAAATTTTTTTTTATTTACAAGTTATAGTTCTGTTATTTAGCAAGTGAAAATGAGATCATTAAAAGCAAGAGCTTTTTCTCTCTTGAAAAATGCAAACCTAAGAGCTGTTCAAGTTGAAAAAATTTTTGAAGGTAATGCTACATAGTTGAGTTAATTAATTGATTGACTCATTGATTGATTGATTGATTCATTCATTCATTCATTTGTTTATTGACTTTACAATTACACATCTACTGCTGTTTTGGATGATATCGAGAAGAAAACAACAAAATGATCATTAAATGGATGGTGCATATAATCAAATTGTTTACAGTCTAGTTAATGAAGCAAAGCAGAAACATACACTGTTTTCAAGCACGAAAATTAATATTATTAATAATATTATTAATATTATTAATAGTATTAAGATAGCAGCAGAAGAGATACACAAGGCTGTACAAATGTCTGAATGCCAGACAGCACTACAGATCATTCGGGTCAGGGGGAGGCTTAAGAAGGCTGAGTTCACTTGGTTGGGCTCCCTCCAGTCTGGGTATTTTCAAAAAGCGTGCAGACAGGTTTCTTCAACAATATATACTTCACTGAAGTCAGATTAGGGTTAAAGTTTACATCTGAAGAGCAGAAAATACAGAGGTCCCAAGTAAGTTTCACCATAACAGTTTTATAACCTTAAAAGGAAATGTTTTTCCTCCTAATCAAAAAGAACTTTGATTTATTCCATGCCCTATTATTTTATCTTTAGTGAAAAGACATTTTAAATTGCATACTTGTAAAGCTTCTGAAAGAATCCTTTCAGAAATCCATCATTAGTTTTCTCTCCTTAGCATGACTACATCCTCCCTCAATGTTCTTTGCTGCAGACTCAGGAAGCACTCATAGACAAGCATTACAATTTATTTAAAAGAATTTTGAAAGCAATTTCTGACCAGTATGCTCATATAGAGGTATAAATTGCCTAAGATTACCTTGATGTTTTCCTTATAAGGAATTGAGAAAATATAAGAGAAAATTAATTCTAAGATGCAGAGTTTTGTAACTATAAATTTATTGTAACATTATAATTTGGGCTTTTTTCCTCTTCTTTTTTCATTTCTCCTTTCCCTTCCCCTTCCCCTGACTGTTCTTTCTGAATAATTTATCCTAAAGCCATTTGGTGGAACAGAGCAAGGTAGGCATTCCTGCAGCCTGGGGAAGGTGGGGCGGCCTAGTACAGGGTGCCTGAGCCCTGATGAGTTGAGGGACATCTGGTAGGTCCAGGTGGGCAGCCTGGCATGAGGTGTCAGAACCTAAGGAGGGAGAGGAGACGTCCATAGAGATGGTTGTCTCTGCATGGCCCAGTCAAGGACAATATAAACATACAAATAAATAATAATGATAGTGAAGAATTATAACCCAGTGAACACTATAGGAAATCATGAATCCATTTGGATACAGAAAAATGAATAAATTGAAAGTTGATAAGGAATGGGATAGAAACATAGTTTCGAAGTACCAGTCACAAAATCGATTACAAAAGGGAAAACTAACTTTACAGTGGAAGAGTTTTGCAGACTCTCCCTTATTTCAGTGATCAAAGTGAGCTTCTTTAGTAATGAAATTAATCAAAATTGTGTGATACCTGAGGATCAACAACACAGCATCACTCCTGTGATATTCCTGCCAAAGATGCACAGCTCAAATCTAATCATGAAGGAACATTGGACAAATGCAAATTGAAAACATTCTACAAAACAGCTGGCCTTTATATTGCAAAAAATGCCAAGGTCATGATAGCCAAAGAAAGACTGAGGAGGCTGTTATCATCAAAGGAAACTAAAGAAACCTGACAAATGTGTAATGTGATTCTAAGCTGGATCCTTTTGTTAGAAAGCTCATTATTGGCACAATTGGTGAAATTTAAATGGAGTTCTGAGGAGTAAATGGTACTGATGTATTTGTGGTGATTTATTAATTTTTTTGTAATTTCTTGATTTTAATGATCGTAGTGTGGCTGTTTAGAAAAATGTCCTTGTTTGTAAGAAATACGCCCCATACTATTCTAGGGTAATGGGGCAGCAGGTTGGCGACTTGTTCTCAAATGGCTCAGGAAAACAGAAGTTTATTATACAGTTACTTCCAAGTTTTCTATTTGTGATTATTTTTAAAATTATAATTTTGAATCTGCTTTTGCAACCAATCACAATCCTGCAGTTTTGATCATGCAAATTGTTACTATAAACATATTGATATTTACATAATCAAATTAGATAATCTAAGTACCATTGTAAAGCATTTTGTCTGATCACCTGACAAATGGTGACAGTACAAACTTATATTGGGGTTTCATTTGTATTCAGATGATCATTTTGCACGTACTTTCTCCATTTTATAAAAGGGGAAAATGACTTGGTGATCAAGTGCTTCGTTAAATAGCAAACAGGGTAATTTATTTTAGTATTTAAATTTATTTTCAGTATTTAAGTCTAAAGCATGTGATTTTTTTCAGATAGCAACAGAGCAATAGATGCGCTCTCCTTATTCAAAAATAGTAAGATCTACTCATTACAGAAAGCAGAGGAGGTAAGAGATACATACTGCAACTTTGACTAATTTACTGCTCAATCCAATGTTACAAGTTAATTTTGCAATTTCTGCTGTAACTTCAAACTTATTCTTGGTTATTTAAGAAAACATAGAAATTTAATTAAATTAGACCCTTGATGACAATACCTACCCAAATATATTTGAATAGGAATTTTAGCCCCCAAACCAGAGACAATATTAACTAACATTTATAAAGTGCTCACATGTGAGAGTCTCTTTCTGTAGCTGGAGCGATACATACATACATGCCTACATGCATATATACATGTTTTATAATAATGTAATGTTCAAAACATCATGTGTTAGATACTGTTATCATAATGCCCATTTTACAAATAAGTAAACTGAAGTATAATAGGTTGCAGAAAGTCATACAAGTTATGAGTGAAAGGTACACATTGTTAAGTGAAAGTATACCCGGAGTGTCCATGCTCCTGCATCTCTTTACTAACCAGCTTTCCGAGGTAGGTAAGGCTGTCTTTAGATTGCCACTGGGCCCAGAGCAATTATGCCCGACCACACTGTACCTTACCCCTCCTAAGCACTAGTGTTTCTGAGAAATCTGGTTAAAAACCATATCTAAAGAAACTCAGAGTAGAAAGAAGTGACACAAGGACAGTGACAAGCTTTTTTATAAGTGAGGATATGAAATACCTCATCTAAGGGGTGGTGGGAATTATGGGTTGATTGAAATTATCTGAATCTTAAAACTTTTTGGCAAAATGAAGGCACACGCAATCATTTTTCTTAATCACCTTTCTGATTCACTGCCCTAGGCCAACAATACAGAGGCTCTGAAGCAAGAGACCCAAGGTAATCTTTACCTTCCCTTACCCACATCAATTACCTTAGCAACATGCATTCACTTCAATTGAGAAAGGGGGCAGCAGTTAAGAGAAACATTGATTATTCTTGGTATCTTTTCTGATCTGTCTTAGAAACTATAGGATATCAATTTAACCTAAATTAAGCTAAGAATGCTAACAGATGTTAGGTCTCATATTTTAAAATGTATATATTGTTTACTTTTTAAAGTAAAATTTCTTGGGTTATTCCTATTTTGGATATTAAATTGTTATGATAAAATTATTGTTGGATAGATTGAAGTCCAGAATGAGCAGGGCCTGGTGGGTCACGCCTGTAATTTGAGCACTTTGACAGACTGAGGTGGGAGGATCACTTGAGCCCAGGAGTTCGAGACTAGCCTGGGCAACACAGAGAGATTGTCTCTACAAATCAAAAAAAAAAAAAAAAATCCAGAGTAGTTCTATTTTGCTAATCTAATCGGGGGAAAGTACCTTCCCAAATTATCTTCAATTAAAAGAAATAAATTCCGTGAGATTGTATTTAGTTCCTAGTTTTACAATTTGTAGAAATAATTATCTGATAAAATCTAAATATTTTTTATTCTGTTGCATAAGAGGAAACTTAGAATTTTCCCCCGAAAGAGCTGCCACAAACTTCTATTAGAATTATATCCGATGCAAAATATTTTCATAGTGCCATAGTAAATTAAGAAGCTGTGCAGTATTTCAGAAGGATGGTTTTAGAGCTTACAAAACATGAGTTACATCTGATCTGGTAAGTGAATCAGCAAGATGCTAATGAGGTTAGAGATGTGACTGGCCCAGTCACAAGTAAAGAGAGAGCTGGCTATATTCCAACATAGAATATGATTCTCAGATGTTGTACAGAATTTGGGAAGTGGGTCACTTCTTTCAGCCCAAGTTAGTTTGCCAATTGGGTAATTATTACTCAAGTATAATAAAAATGACACCAAAAATTCATGAGGCTCCAAAATTAAGCAATTGACAACATCTTTGTGCTAATAGCATAGAATTAGTGTAAGGATAGTACTTGCTTGGGGTAAGTGCTCTGGAGTCAGATGCCTGAGTTAGAATCCCAGCTCTGCCACTTCTTATTATTAACCCAAGGCAAACTTTCCAAGCTTCAGTTCCCTTAACTGCAAAATGGAGAGGATAATAGTACTTACTACTAAACATTATATGAGCAAATTAATGTAAAGCCCTTAGAAAGGCCCTTTGCATGTAGAACTCAATGAAAGCTATGAAAACAGTATGAACAAGTCTGCGTGGGGGTGTTTGTATATTTGTAATATATATGAAACAACTATTTTTTAACAAAAAATTTCATAACTGACTTTTATAAGTGTATGCAAATGCAGGGAATTATGCTTTTTATTTCTATGATGAGCTCATTCCTGCACTTTGCCTCCATAGCTGGAAAAACAATTCGATCTTTAAAAATAAAATGACAGGGGAAGCTGCTGGACTGGGTGGTCTCCATTTGCTCCTCCAGATCCATTCACTTCTGTTCTGTGCCTTGTTATGCTGCAGGTTGACTTCTACTTTCTCCAGCCCCAAGTCTCCCTTGCCTTCTTGTTTCTGTTGAGTTTGTCCAGTGGGAAGCACTGCTATGAGATAGGAGAGTAGGAGGCTAATAGGATCAAAGTTTTCTTCTGCTCATTCCCTCCCTCCCAGTTCAAGTGTTGGCTGTGAACGTATTCCTCCATGGAAGGGACAGCCCCCTCAAAAGACCAAGACTCTTACTTTGTTCCATAAACCTTTCTCCTTTCCTCTTTTAATTTAGAGCTGTTAAAACCCTCTAGCTGTTCCTAGTGCCTGAGGAAGGGTGTTTCGTGATCTCTTGTTAGATCCCTTGTCTTTTTAATAAACTCTTCAATGATTTTTTTTCTTTTATGGGTTCTGACCGATCCAGATGCCTTTAGTTTACTTGATTTTTTTTTTCTAATTTGTTAGTACTCTTAAGGCTCACCTTAAATTGTACTGTTTTTAAGTTACGTATTTTAGATCATAATATACCTATTAAGAATCATTTTTTAAAATAAACTGGAAATTATCATAATGTCCAGATTGTTTAACCTCTGCTCCAATATGTAAATTCTGTGTATTGTAAGAAGTTTTTAAAATTATAGTTATATAATTTATTAGTACCACTCAAGAGTGGGGCTGGATACTAACTAAAGATCATTTCTAAATCAGAATTTCAGAAACACAGGCAAAGCCTTGAAATGGATATATAGCAAACTCTTTTGCCCTGTCATGAAGTTTTGTTTTGTTTGTTTTGTTTCTAAAGAACTGGTTCACTCATAATCGTTGGCATTGTTATCAATGGCATATAACTATAATCTCATATATCACTATATATAGATATGAGATCTCATATATCTTAATAATCTCATTTTATTATAAGTAACTATCATAGTAGACTCTTGGGTATTCTGCCATCTGAAAATGTAGCTTGGAAAATAGCAGTGGCTAAGCATTTTTGGATAATAATGCTTATTATATAAGGGATAATAAAGTGAAAGACTACCTTTTCCCCTCTATCCTGAAGCCAAGAAGCTGAATTATTTATTAGTATGCTACAAAAGTAAGGCCAATGCACTGAACTAAGGATGTGGTATGAAACCCAAGTATATCTCCCATAGATGTGACTCACAAAAATAAATGGTCTTACTTCCAATATAGGATATTTAACAATATCTCCAAAGAGAGAGCAGAGCTACAGTATTATTATAAAGACTGCATTACCACTTCAGCTGAGGTCTTGGCCAACCCTTGCCATTCTATGTATTTACTTAAAATGGATAGAAAACAAAGTATCTTTCAAACAGTAACTAGAAGGGCAAAAGAAACTTGGTTCAGCTATGCTAAGAAGAATCATGTGTGTACTCACATGATATCAACAACAAAAAAGCCTGAATAGAACTGCTCAATTATGAGCAATGTGAATGGAAACACCATGCAAATATACAAACATATCACAGTAAAATAAAATAAAATGTGCAAGAAAGAAGAAGAAATTAAGAAAAAAATGTAAATGTCAAAAGAAGGATAAAGGAGGGCGGAGCAAGGTGGCCGAATAGGAACAGCTCCAGTCTCCAACTCCCGGTGCGAGCGACACAGAAGACCGGTGACTTCTGCATTTTCAACGGAGGTACTGGGGTCATCTCACTGGGGAGTGCCAGACAATCGGTGCTGGTCAGCTGCTGCAGCCTGACCAGTGAGAGCTGAAGGCATTGCCTCACCTGGGAAGCGCAAGGGGGAAGGGAATCCCTTTTCCTAGCCAGGTAAACTGAGACACACAACATCTGGAAAATCGGGTAATTCCCACCCCAATACTGCGCTTTAAGGAAACGGGAACACCAGGAGACTATACCCACACCTGGCCGGGAGGGTCCCATGGCCACAGAGCCTCCCTCATTACTAGCACAGCAGTCTGCGATCTAACCACAAGGCAGCAGTGAGGCTAGGGGAGGGCCGCCCACCATTGCTGAGGCTTAAGTAGGTAAACAAAGTTGCTGGGAAGCTCGAAC
>NW_012118265.1:6510935-6513613 GCF_000951035.1 Colobus angolensis palliatus
TGCAGCACACCAACATGGCACAAGTATACATATGTAACAAACCTGCACGTTATGCACATGTACCCTAGAACTTAAAGTATAATAATTAAAAAAAAGAAGGATAAATATCCCAATATAGATGAAAACATACTTCAAAGCATAAGAAAATTCATCACAATGTCACCTTAGAGAATAATCTAATAAGAACTTGAATTCAAGAACTCAAAGATAACATGATGAACAATAAAAATCAGGGCAGTTATAGATTTAAAAAAAAAACAACAAAAGAAGGCTACAAACGTAATCACAGAAATAAAAAGGTAAAGTAGAAAATAGACTTCACTAAGAATTGACACACATACACACAATAGGAAATGGTAAAATTTGAGATGATTTTTAAACATTTATGTCATTTTCACTTTTCTAACATTTAAATGGTTTGTAGTAAACATGTTTAAGTTTTACAAATAAAAGACTGATTTACCTAAAAAGTTAGGTGATATATTATAGTAGACATTGTTAGTGCCCCACCCACATCCCTCCAGCCCTTCTGTGGGCTCCAGCTGACTCTCAACCCCAAGGTTCTCATTTCTTCGCTCAGGCTCCCCAGCAGCCTGCCCTACTCTTGGAAATCTGCTGTACCCGACTATACGCTGACAATGGTCCAGAAATGCTGGAAGGTTAACACCCACCCCAGCAGCCTTAAATCCACCTGCCTTGAACTTCAGGTGGGAAGTTTCTCCATGAGATTAACTCCAGTTACCCACCCCCAGTTTCATGGGCCCACCACCATGCTTGTGTCCCCTGCTCATCTCAAATTATTTGCATTCAAGTCCTTGTCTTGGAATATGCTTTTAGAAAAATTAACATATACATCATATAAAAATAATACAATATAGTAATGAAAAAATAAACGCTGAAATTTTGAAAGTTTGTCAAAACAATTTTGAGCAATTAATATTATTATTTTATACTTTTTGTTCACTTTATGGTTTTAAATTTTTCAATTACAAAGAAAAAATGTATAAATAAAAAGTGAAGCAAAAGATAGAAACCAAAGTTAAACATTGAAACAAACATTGTCAGTGTAAAATAATAACCAATTTCTATACCTAAGCAGCACTAAGTTGCCAGTGCTAAGTTGCAAGCCATTTTCCTTGCCAATGTCAATTTTACATGATGAGTCTGGAGGTCCATACCATTCACTATTGTCCTCAGGTCTGTATCTTCTTCCCTAGTTCCCTCTCTTGTTTTGATCCTGTTAATCTTTTGGAATTACACTGTCACATCATTGTACTATCCCATCTAATTCTGTGCCTAAAGAGTACATTGTGTATATCAGAAAAGTCTATCTTCCAAAACATAACCAATTTATATAAAAATCATAAAGTATGAGACTGATAAACTCATTAACACTATTTATTGCAATTTAATAATTTTATAAATTATATCCAGGAACATCATGGAATTCATTCAAGGTCAAGGAGCTAGTTAAAAATGTGAAAATTGTCAGAATTAAAATGGAGTCAATTGTGTTAAAAATCCTGACAGATGGTGCTGGGGAAAGCAATGAAGAAAGGGTTCCCATGCAAGAATGCCTGACAACAGGAATTGTCAGAAAAGACTGCAAAACCACAACCTTGCACAAAGGCCATTGCAACCTTACACAAGAAAATACTTCTGCGAGGATATCTGCCCAGCAGCTGCCTATCTAACTTCAAACTGGTGCCATCCTTATTATTGATCCTTGTAACCAAGAATAATTATCTCAAAATAATTGTGTACTCCTCTTCATTTTTTTTAAAAACCTTTGCCTTTCTTTATCCTGAATAAGCACATAGTTTACTATGGTATGTGTATTCCCATTGCAATGCCCATGCTGAATAAATATCATTTTCTTTTAGAGTGCTTATTATTTAGATTAATAAAAGCAATGAGGACCAGAACCAAATAAGGTCTCCTTAATTTTAGCCCAATTATTTTCAAAGTAACTCCTCATTCCAAATCCCCTTCTAAACCTACTTCCCTATTCAAATGTTTGACAGACATTGATGTGAGCGTGACAGCAAACAGGCAGGCAACACAGAAAAGGCAGTAAGAGACAGAAGCAATAGATAGAGCTTAAAATGGTAAAGCTCACAATCGCTTACTCAGGATTCAATATGATTCACTGATTTCTACAGAAGGGACCTGGGTGCGTCTGATGGATTGAACAGGAACACTGATGCAATGAGTAGCAAGTCTGAACAGGGCTGAACCAAATCCATCCATCCATGCCTGACCAGTTTCTCTTCTAGGTTAAGGGTTAGTTCCAGTCTTTACCACAACTCTTCTTCCTCTTTTGTCCCAGAAAGTCAAAGCTCTACAGTTAAGAAGAAAAATACACGACTGAAATTTTCAGATGCCTTGAAACAAGATACTTCTTCCAAAATTCTAATATCATTCGAAGGCTGGACTCTTCAGAAGTGATTGCCTGGAAATTTAGGATGTAAAAACAAAATCACAGTTTAAGGTTAGTATTTCTGAAGGACAAAGAAAAGCAAAACATTGAAATATCTCCAATTAATGAACTATTGTCTTTTTTAGTATACTTTCATGTTTTTTTTAAAAAGAGAAGTAGAAGCCGGGCGCGGTGGCTCAATCCTGTAATCCCAGCACTTTGGGAGGCCGAGACGGGTGGATCACGAGGTCAGGAGATC
>NW_012118265.1:6513808-6556456 GCF_000951035.1 Colobus angolensis palliatus
TGAGATCCGGCCACTGCACTCCAGCCTGGGCGATAGAGCGAGACTCCGTCTCAAAAAAAGAAAAAAAAAAAAAGAGAAGTAGAAAGAAAAAAATGAAATCATTTTTATTATATGATATTCAAGGTCAAATGAACTCACAAGAATTCATATAGGGAAAGGTACCACATGTAGCATATTATGTCTTTTTATATTTTGCTGCCTGTCACAATCTTCTAAAGCTAAACTTTGAAGTTCTCACATCATAAATACTTTTTGCAAATTGTTGAATTATGTATTGTGTACATAACACAGTGCTGATCAGTATGGGCAATTTAGAGATGGGTAAAATGCTGTCCTTGCAAACAAGAAGTTTATAATCTATTTGGTGAAAAATATAATTAGCATAACAAAAAATCAAAATAATTAAATGCTATTTGAGATTGCCCAGGGTTGTTGAAGGAGGGATGAATAGGTAGGGCACAGTGAATTTTTAGAGTACTGAAAATACTCTGTGTGATACTATGGATGCATGTCATTATACATTTGTCTAAACCAACAGAGTGTACAACACCAAGAGGGAACCCTAATGTAAACAATGGACTTTGGGTAATTACGATGTGCCAGTGTAGATTTATCAGTGGTAACAAATGCACCAATTTGGTGGGGGATGTTAATAATGGGAGGTGCTGCATATATGTGGGGGCAAGAGGCATGTGGAAAATCTCTGTAACTTCTCAATTCGGTGGTGAACCTAAAACTGCTCCAAAAAGTAGAGTCTGAAGAAAAGGAGGATATTATGAATACATGCCTATTTGCTTGATATGGGGTATGGATGTATGTGGAAGTAGGCTGTGTACCCTTTTTACTTTTTGAATTTTATACTATATAAACTTATTAGTAAAAATAAAACATATCAGGAAAGGGAGAGGGAAGGAAAATAGTTTTTGAAATGTGCATTTAAAGATTAGCTTTATTAATAAACTCAATCCTTCATGCTGGAATGATCCACACCATCTGATGGTGCACAATGCATGGTGTCTGTTTTCTTCCTGTCTCTCTTGAGTTCGTTTGAATGCTTTGTTTTAAAATTCCAGTCTTCACTTGATTGTGTTGCCAGAATTAAGGGAAGAATTGAAAAATCTATCCTCAGCTCACAATATTAAAAGGAGAGGATTCCTTTGACAGCCCCACATTGTTGGCTGTATCTGTATGAGACACTTGAGAGAAAGGTGAATGAATGAAGACCAGACCTGAGAACTCTCCAATCCATGTTTACACCCTCCAGTAGAATTTTCCTCATCTTGAGAAAGCTGTGTTTGCTTTTAATGAAGCAACTACAGATATTTCTATTTTTAGAAAAATGCCTTGTATGAGTACAGAGGAAGAAGTGATTACTTCTAATTGAAGAGTAGAGTAAGAAAGACTTTTTAAGGGATTCAAAGTTTGAGCTCAGGCTTGAAGAATTTTCACAATGAGGATATGGGAAGAACAGTCCAGGCTGAGGTGGCAGCACCAGGGGTAAGAAAAGGACCAATTGAGGAATACCCCAAATGCCATTAAGGCTGACTCTGATGTTTCTAGTCTGGATAAATAGGGAGAATAATGGCTATTAACTAGGTTTGGGACAAATGATGACTTTTTATTTGAGGAATTATGAGTTGGGGAAATTTCAGTAGTATATTGGAGCCAGCATGAATATCTCCCCCAGCTCCACATTCAGTAATGTTAAGTTAGCAGCTTAAAACAGGCCATGATGAGAGTATTTACACTATAGAAATTGGCAAATTCTACAGAACATCACTGGTTGGAGTGATGGTGGAACACCTCTAAGACATTTGTCAATCGGAGCAGGGATTCAGGAAACAAGACAGGGCCAAATATAGGACCTTGTATTCATCTCTAAAGAAATGGCTAAAGATATAAAGAGTTTTAGATTGAGAAAGATTGAATTTGAGATTGGGAGAGATTGCATTATGAGAAATGGAATAAAAACCAGAGAAATTCTTGAGAGATACTTACTTTAAAAGGGTCAATAAAGAAGGATTCTATAAAGGAGGCAGAAGAATTATGGAAGTAGGAGACACATTGCCATAGGTTAACTTATCAAGGCTAAAAGACAAAAGTGTTAGTGGTGCAGAACTGATAGCCATCATCATCATCATCACAGCCCACATTTACTTAACAGCTATTACCTGCCAAGGAATATACCATATATTTTATAAATTATCTACATTAAATTTCAAATATCCTAAGAAGTAAATACTATTATGTTTATTTGACATAGAAAGAAACTAAAACTTAAATTGTTTAAGTAGCCTATGCAAAAAGAAATAGCTGATAACTGGCATAGCTGAGATGCAGACTAAGGTTTGTATCAGCCCAGACTTTATGATCTTAGAAACCAACTCAAAATTATTTCAGAGATCATTCCATTGTAACAGACCACTGAAACCTCACATAGTTTTACTGTACTAGTCCATTCTCATGCTGCTGATAAAAACATACCTGACACTGGGTAATTTATAAGGGAAAGAGGTTTGATAAACTCACAGTTCTGCATGACTGGGGAGGCTTCACAATCATGGTGGAAGACAAAGGAAGAGCAAAGGCACATCTTACATGGTGGCAGGAAAGAGACCGTGTGCAGCGGAACTTCCCTTTTATAAAACCATCAGATCTCGTGAGACTTATTCACTGTCATAAGAACAGCATGGGAAAGACCCAACCACCTTGATTCAATTACCTCCCACTGGGTCCCTCCCATGACACATAGGGATTATTACATTTCAAGGTGAGATTTGGGTAGAGACACAGAGCCAAATCATATCATTCTGCCCCTGGACCCTCCCAAATCTCATGTCCTTTTCACATTTCAAAACACAACCTTTCCTTCCCAACAGTCCCCCAAAGTCTTAACTCCTTTCAGCATTAACTCAAAAGTCCACAGTCCAAAGTCTCATCTGAAATAAGGCAAGTCCCTTCTGCCTATGAGCCTGTAAACAAGTTAGTTACTTCCTACATACAATGGGGGTACAGGTATTGGGTAAATATACCTATTCCAAATGGGAGAAATTGGCCAAAACATAGGGGCTCTAGGTCCCATGCAAGTCTGCAATCCAGTAGAGTAGTCATTAAACCTTAAAGTTCCAAAATTATCTCCTTTAACTCCCTGTCTCACATCCAGGTCATGCTGATACAAGAGGTAGGTTTCTATGGTCTTGGACAGCTCCACCCCTGTGGCTTTGCAGGGTACACCTCCCTTCCTGGGTGCTTTCATGGGCTGGCACTGTCTGTGGTTTTTCCAGGTGCATGGTGCAAGCTGTCGGTGGATCTACTATTCTGGGGTCTGGAGAATGGTAGACCTCTTCTCACAGCTCCACTAGGCAGTGCCTCAGTGGGGACTTTGTGTGGGGGGTCCAATCCCACATTTCCCTTACACACTGCCCTTGCAGAGGTTTCCCATGAGGGCACTGTCCCCAGAGCAGACTTCTGCCTGAACATCCAGGCATTCCCATTTATCCTCTGAAATCTAAGTGGAGGTTCCCAAACCTGAATTCTTGACCTCTGTGCACTCACAGGCCCAACACCATATGTAAGTCACTGAGGCTTGGGGCTTGCATCCTCTGAAACAATGGCCTGAGCTGTATGTTGGACCCTTTTAGTCATGGCTGGAGCTGAAACAGCTGGCATGCAGGGTACCATGTTCAGAGGCTGCATAGAGCAGGGGAGCCCTGGGCCTGGCCCATGAAACCATTTTTCCCTCTTAGACCTCCAGGCTTGTGATGGGAGGGACTGTCATGAAGGTCCCTGACATGCCCTGGAGACATTTTCCCCATTGTCTTGGTGATGAGCATTTGACTCCTTGTTACTTACTGCAAATTTCTGCAGCCAGCTTGAATGTCTCCTCAGAAAATGGGTTTTTCTTTTCTACTGCATTGTCAAGCTGCAAATTTTTCAAACTTTTGCGCTCTGTTACCTCTTGAATGTTATGCCACTAAGAAATTTCTTCCACCAGATACCCCAAATCATCTCCCTCAAGTTCAAAGTTCCATGGATCTCTAGGGCAGGGGCAAAATGCTGTCAGTCTCTTTGCATAGCAAGAGTGACCTTTACTCCAGTTTCCAACAAGTTTCTCATCTCCATCTGAGACCACCTCAGCCTGGACTTCATTGTCCAAATCACCATTATCATTTTGACCATTCAACAAGTTTCTAGAAAGTTCCAAACTTTCCCACATCTTCCTCTCCTCTTTTGAGATCTCCAAACTGTTCCAATCTCTGCCAGTTACCCAGTTTCAAAGACACTTCCACATTTTCTGGTATCTTTCCAGCAGCACCCCACTCTTCCGGTACAAATTTACTGTATTAGTGCATTCTCATGCTGCTAATAAAGACATACCCAAGATTGGGTAATGTATAAAGGAAAGAGGTTTAATGCATCTCCTAATTCCCTCACATGGCTGGGGAGGCCTCACAATCATGGCGGAAGGTGAAGGAAGAGCAAAGGCATATCTTACATGGCAATAGGCAAGAGGGCCTGTGCAGGGGAACTGCCCTCTTATAAAACCATCAGATCTTTTGAGGGGTATTCACTATCATGAGAACAGCACAGGAAAAAACCTTCCCCCATGATTCAATTACCTCCCATCAGGTCCCTCCCATGACACATGGGGATTATTACAATTCAAGGTGAGAGCTGGGTGGGGACACAGAGCCAAACCATATTATTTACTTCCTGATTTTGGCCATTTCTATGATCACTAATAAAGGATACGGCAGAAAAGCACAAAACAGAGAAGTAGTTGTATCTTTATTTTTAGTTTGCAGTTCTGACCAAGAGCAAATTAAGAACTTGGAAACAGAGATGACTTATATAAAACAAGCTTTTAAAGTTCTCTGTAAACATTAATTATCCAGGATATAGTTTCCCAGTTGTCAAAGCTAATTAAAAGTTTGGATATTATCCGACACTTTATTTATAGCAGTCTTTTACATTCTTCATCTGACTCGCTTTATAGTGTCATAGAGACTCCCAAGTAAGTTAGCTTAACTTAGTCATCATCACTTTTAAGAGTGAAAATGTTAAAAACATAAAGAAAAACTTTTTAGTGAATAAGCAGTTATGGAAAAAGGTTGGTATCTTAATAAGTTATTTGAATGATTAGCTATGGTGCTCTTTTTGAGAGAGGAGAACTTTCTTGAAATATTAATATTTTAAAATTTATACCATATAAGATTTTTGTTATATTTCTATAAAACCTCAACCTATTACAACCTTTTCATCTGCATTTGTTGCCCACGTGTTGGCCTCTAGTTACATGTGGCATAAGACAAGCCTATAAAAATGTAAGACATTTATAGTTCTTACCATGTGATTGGCACTATTCTAAGAGCTTTGCATATATTAAATACTTTACTGCAACATCCCTATAAATGAGGTACTTTTATTACCCTCATTTTACAGATGGAAAAAAAGAGGCCTAATTAAGCAACTAGACCAAGATTTCAGAAGGGATTCAAACCCAGGCAGTCTTCTGAATAATGCTCTCTCAACCACTACATACAAAAACCCTTTTATAAGATGAAGCTTATTAATATAATAGCTTATACATAGATAGTTAAATCTGATTTTACAATATTCAAGTGATCCATATTTCTAATGAATTTTAATTTGTAAACCTAGCTAAAGTCATAAATTGGAGAAACTCAAAGATGATTTATCTGATTACCTTTAAAAGAACTGGAAGAATACTCCAAATATTTCAAGGTGTGTCGACTGATGCATAATTCATTTACTTATTTAAAGTTAGTAAAATAGGGCCAAGTGTGCTGGCACATGCCTGTAATCCCAGCACTTTGGGAGACCAAGGCAGGAGGATCACTTGAGGTCAGGAGTTCAAGACTAGCCTGACCAGCATGGTGAAACTCTGTCTCTACTAAAAATTAAAAAAAAAAGAATTGCTGGGCATGGTGGTGCACACTTGTAACCTCAGCCACTCAGGAGGCTGAAGCAGGAGAATCACTTGAACCCAGGAGGCAGAGAGGCTGCAGTGAGCGATCTTGGCACCACTGCACTCCAGCCTGGGCGACAGAGCAAGACTCCATCTCAAAACAAACAAATAAATAAATAAATAAATAAATAAATTTAGTAAAATAGTTTATAAAATTTTTAAATTATTTCTAATTTTAAAGAAAATTCTTAGACTATATTGCCTATAATGTGCAACATAACTATTATTATACTATAAATGAAATGTCAACTCGGAACTAAATTCACTTTGTTATAGTTGTTTTCCTTTTATGGTATATTCAGTTATTTATGACTGACATAATGCTGAATTTACAGTTGAGAATGCACACCTTCAATTATAGCATTGTGTCAATGGCAAAATACAATTCACTCTACAGTAATTCTGTAAATTCTAGTTTCTACTCTTCCCTCAATTGTGTTGCCAGAGTTAAAAGAACTGCAAAATCAATCCTCAGATCAAAACATTAAAAGAGAAGAAATTCTAGTTTTTCCATCATCTAAATGAAAAGTAAACAATTATTTCAGGCACGTCTATATTTGACGTTGTGTTGACAACATATTGGGATGAAAATATAACATGTTCACTGTTCCTTTGGATGTTAGGGATTGGATAGATGCTGTCAACATTAGCTAAAGACTGTGGTGGAAGGTATGTATTTTGAAACGTAGCTGCCAAGACAATTACTCATTTTCACTTTATCTAACCTAATCCATGTCTCTGCCTGTCACACAACCATAATCACTAGAGAAAGTCACCTTTTATTGAGTAATAGTTGCTTGTGAAAATATCTTGCCTTTTATAAGTATTGGCAATTGTGGCTAATTGTTAAAGCTAATGACTACTTTCTCAATACCATCAAAATATCTTATTAGTATGTATTTTTGGAGGTGCAAATGTGTTCAGTTTCTCATCTTTCACAGTGAGAAGTTGACAAATGCATTAATTATTTTTTAAAGTAATTCCCTTCCATTTGATGTCAAGTCAACCTTAACTTTTCTGGGTAATGTAAACTGCTGCTGAAATTAGGCAGGATGAATTTAAATCCTGATTCTATTATAGATTGTTCAGCTGGCCTGTCTTGTGTTTTTTGCACCTGCTTGCTTTCCTTTGCATTTCAAGATCTCACAAAGGAGGTTGATGAATCAACTTACTAGGAATTCTTTAACTGAATGAGTTTCAAGAGTTTTGTGGGGTTTTTTTTGTGTGTAATTATGGGCTTGGTAAGTGTATAAATTACAAGCATTTAACCTTTAAAACAACTAAATCACTAAACAAAAACAGCATTTATAAGTTCAGCAATACAGGATACAGTCTGGTAGAAAAATTTTCTTACATTTAGGAAACCACTGTGTAAAACTTTAAAATTCTGAGTTAGCATCAATCTTTCTATCTTACATTATTTTGATCTCTGGAAGCCTAGTTGTCAAAAGTACCCTGTCTTAATTTCTAACAAAGATGGACATATTTGCCTTTTCCTATCTCCACTCAAAAAGTTGGACAAATACATAGAACCCTCTCTGACCACCTGGGTTTCATTTTAACTTTTACTTTACTTTCTGGTTCTTTTCCTCCTCTACCAGTTATACTGAAGAAATAAAAAAAAAGTGAACAGTAAAATTCCTGTGAAAGAATCACTCCAGGGCTCTTGGAATTTTCTTGGATAACAAGGTGAAGGGAAACATTCTCTGTGATATCTGAAACTACAGGACTGATAATTTAAAGCCCTTATACCAATAGTTTGTATCACATATAAAAGTCCATAGTGGAACTTGAGAGAATCCTACATGAATTTCTAACTCTTCATACACACTTACTATCATAAACATTGAAAACATTATGAAATAATATGAAATGAATATGACTAGATATGTTTTAGTAGTAGCCTACTTGAGAAATAATATTAAACCAGCAAGACTTCTTTAAAAAATGTGCAGTATCCCAAAGCTATAAAAGATAAACAAGATTGTTTCATTCCTGGCTCCAAACTCTTGGGTTTTTACTTCCACTGTTATACCTGCCTCTGTAACTCTTGAATTTGGCACATTTTTAGACTCTTCTCCTGCCATTATGTATATTGGTTCGTGATATGGTTTGGCTCTGTGTCGCCTTCCAAATCTCTCATGTTGAATTGTAATCCCCATGTGTTGAAGAGGGGCTTGGTGGGAGGTGATTGAATCACAGGGGTGAATGTCCCTCTTGCCGTTCTCCTGACAGTAAGTGAGTTCTCATGAGATCTGGTTGTTTAAAAGTGGGTAGAACCGGCCAGGCACAGTGGCTCACGCCTGTAATCCCAGCACTTTGGGAGGCTGAGGCAGGCGGATCACGAGGTCAAGAGATTGAGACCATCCTGGCCAACATGGTGAAACCCCATCTCTACTAAAAATACAAAAATTAGCTGGGTGTGGTGGCACGTGCCTGTAGTCCCAGCTATTCGGGAGGCTGAGGCAGGAGAATTGCTTGAACCTGGGAGGCAGAGGTTGCAGTGAGCCAAGATGGCACCACTACACTCCAGCCTAAGGACAGAAGAAGACTCTGTCCCCCCTCCCCAAAAAAAGTGGGTAGAACCTCCCCCTTCACTCTCCTTGACCTACTCCACCATAAGAAGAAAGTGCTTGCTTGCCCTCCGTTTTCCGACGTGATTGTAAGTTTCCTGACGCCTCCCCATAATGCTTCCGGTACAGCCAGTGGAACCGTAAGTCAATGAAACTTCTTTTCTTCATAAATTACTCAGTCTCAGGTAGTTTTTATCGCAGTGTGAGAATGGACTAATACAGTTCCCTTGCCAGTGATGACTCCCTTAACCTCACTGTCTCTCCTATCCTCAAAGGCCAGTAATTGGCTTTTCTGTAAAAATAGAGGATTTTCAGTTTCCCTTGTGGTTCACAGACATCTTCAGAAAGAAACTTGAATTTGACATGTTCAAAACTGAATTTACTGTCATCCAAACAAGCCACATCTTTCTTTTGACTTCTATTTATCTGACCATATCACCAGCATTCTTCCAGTTACCCAAACTTCTTTTCCCCTTTCTCCTCATAATGTCAAGCCGTAGAGGCTCCACCTCAAAATTCTCACATCCTTTTTAGCTTTTCTAGTCCAAGATCAATAACCTCATAACCAGTTTCCCAGCCACCAACTCTTACCATTTCAATCAGGCCTGTGAACCACTTATCAAATAATTATTTTAATAACAGATCCAATAATATTACTTCCTTGACAAGAAGTCCTCAGTGTTTCTCACTGCCTACCAACTTAACATAAATTCTGTCTCTGACATTCAAGATCATCTAAAATATATCTGGCACTTGTGTTGCTCTACACCTTACACCCTGATTTGGACCTTAAACTCTCACCATGCTTAATAGCCCAGTCTTCTCTGAACAGATCTGAACTTTGTTCCCTTGCTGGCTTCCCCCGCCACACCCCCACTAAGAATCATCCTTGTCCCTTCTGTCCAGAACAACACTTTCCAATAGAACTTTCTGTGAGAATGGAAATGTTCTACAATTTTGTGCTGATGAATGCAGTAGCCAGAAGCAACATGTGATAGTTGACTCTTGGACATGTGGCTGGTGCAACTGGAGAGTTAACTTCTTAATTGTATTTGATTCTAATTAATTTAAACTTTCACATGTGGCTGGTGGCTACTGGACATTGCAAGTCTAGATGCTGTTTTTGTTTCATAGAATTTTCTCCATCCTCTAGGACCCAGGTCAACCATCTACTCTGATACCTTCACTGATTTCCCTGGTTGCAATCATTTTTTATTTCACTCTTACAATAATTTAACTGTGTCTTTTTCACAGCTTGTATTACTCAATAAGATAATATGAAAAAAAGCAGTGATTACAGGCCTAGATTCTGGATGCATATTGCCATACACTAGCTGTGTAACTTTGGGCAACTTTTCTCATTTCTCCAAGCCTTAGTTTCATCATTGATCATTTCATCATACCTCAAAAGGTTGTGAGGATTAAATATGAAAAAAAACAAGTAAAATGCTTAGTTTGGTTTTATGATAAATATTTTTGTGCAAATCATTGATAAATTCTTTACAATTATGAATTCAGTATCTGTTGAGCATTCACTCATCACTTTGCATGCCAAAATAAGTAAAATACAGTCCCTGTCATCCTTGAACTCACAGACTGATGTGGCAATGATTCTTATCTTATGTGTCCTTCTGCATTTTGAGTCCTGAAGAGTAGAAACTGTGCTTGCTTTATCATTAGGGCCTGCTAAGAACTCTGAACGATATTAGGTACATAAGATACTGTAAATAAATATTTGCTAAAGGAGTGTTAATCTCCTCCCCCACCCTTTTTAAAACATAGGTAGGCTTTGTTTGTACTTCTCCAATGACATCTATTTTACTCTATCTTGTATTGCAGTTATTTGTTTGTGCATTTAATCCATCCTCTCCCTACCTCTCAAACACTAACTAATCAATATATATTTCAGAACAGTGTCTATCTCATTGGTTTTGATGTTTATATTGTATAGTCATTGTGTTCCTCAGGAATTCAGCAAATGCTTTCCTCCCTTTTCCTTTTCTAGTAAATAAATGGAATTTAAAGCTAAACTGAGGTATCAAGAAATGAAAACAGGAATTTCTATTGTTCTCTGCACCATCCTGTGGGAAGGTTAAACAGGACATTGACTTTACCAGTTCTTTTCCCAAGCTTACTTTCAGATATTTCTCTGTGAAGTAGACTATCCCCTGGATTGTGCAATATAAAACAAACGTTTAGCTTTGGGTTTTTTTTTTCTTTTTTTAAATAACATTCTGAACATTGTTTAGATTCCTATGGATAGCGATGCTCCCACATTGTAGCTGCAACTTTGTGTCCCTAAGAATTGAGAATAGAGTATATTTTATGTGATCTTTATATAATTTTCTATACAATACCTAATGCCTGTCTAGTGTACACAGATTATAAAACTCATTTGTGAAAAGATTTTTGGTGATATGGAGTGATTTGCCTAATCTTGTTTCATTTTTACTCTCTAAATCATGTTTTACAATTATAATTTCTATTATTTGAATGTACGGGTCTCATCTTTACTAGCTACAGTAAAGTCATCTTTACTACTCTAAAACACCAATTGCTTCTGAATCATGACACTCTGTTAAAGCAATGATTTTTTAAATTTATGATTAAAAGTTATCCTTGATATTCCATCTCAGAACTGTAAGTTGTAAAATACAACCACCACCAAATAGTTTGCAAGTAATAAACATCTCTTTAAATATAAAAAGTGGTATTAATTGAAGGTCTTTAAAAGTGAAATTTACACTTACAAAAATAAAAATCAGAAGTCATTTTTAGTCTAAAGCCAGCAAAATATAACTATTAAAAATAATTTACAATTTAAACAATAAAATTTAAAAAAGAAAGACTATGAATTTGACTGAAGTTATCCAGTGTAACTGCATGAGCTCACTTTCTTTTCTGATGTTTTCTGCTAATTGGAAGCACATGAAAAATACATCTAAACACCAAATAAAAATTTTAGCTTGAGGTTTGGGCAATGCTTACACTCTTGAAATCATTTATCACTGCTAAGTAAGCTTTAAACTGGATATAATTTAATACATTTTAGGTTAAATCATTGGTGTTTTTGTGAAATTAACTTGTATTACATGATCCTGTCTGGCTGAGGCTTTGCAAGTTTCATACACACTCTTCAGAGAAGGTAATAATACACTGTGAAAGCTTTGCAATCAATCAGGTGGACTTCTGAAAGTAAATTTCTATTAAGAGGCAAGGCACTTTTGTCATATTTGCTGGAATTTGCTGGAAAATCACATAGAAATGTGTGATTTGTTTTATAGATTCTCAAGCTTATATTTATAATATTCTTCAACAGAGTAGATGATTTCCTTATTATCAACTGGGTGACCTACTGGAATCTATTAGAATTTCTATAACCCATAAACCCTCAGTTGTATAATAGCACAAAATTAACAACAAAAAAAATTGTCATCAAGTGATTATTTAAATAAAAACTGCTTTTATCACTTTTGTTTTGGAATAAAAATGTTTTAAAGGGCACATTTTCACTTAGGAAATGCTGAAAGATAAACTGTTTCTTTGACATGGGAAACCAGAAACATATAAAGGATATCTTAAAATATTACATTGGCAGTTAGCAGGGAAGTGAGTTAAAAAGGAAATGAGTGGAACTTCATAAAATATACATAGCTTAAAAAAACCATTAATCTGTTCAAATCAGTTTTTATATTGCTAGCTAGAATCTGATCTCTACTGAATCAATTTGTTGTTGAATAATATTAATGCCTCTTTTTTCATATTAAATATGGAATGACAATTAGAAGTCAGGATTACCAAAGATAATGAAAATTTGATTTCCTTGATATCTCTGCTGCTTTTTATTTGGGGTCACCATTTATTTCTGCATTCTTTTTAAAACTCATTTTTCTGGATAAACTTAAAATTACCTAAAAGGCTTAATGAACTTCCACTGTGAAAGAGCTTATCTGCCCCAGTCCGCTCCTTTTACAGAGAATAAAATGAAGACCTATACAGATTGAGCAACATGATGGAAATATAGACCTTATATGTGTTACTTCCCACTCCCTTCCCACTTTTGGAGGGTTTTCACAAGCTTTCAGCCCCTCAATGGCTGATGGGTCTAGAGATCTTAATATTTCTTTGTTTACTACCTCTATTTTCTTTAGCTCATAGCAATCATCTGAATGCCCTTGGCTATCTACTCTTGAATTTTTTCCCTCTGAATAACATTAGATTCTTCTATTTCTTCCATTCAAATGTGGCAAATACTAATATTTTAAGAATTAACTGCTTTGTCTCCAAGTTTACAACCCAATCTGTTATCTGTTAGATTTGAATTCCAATATATTCTGCTAAACACCATCTGAAAACTCGGGGGCTCACAGCAATAGGCATTTATTTCTTGTTCACACATTTGCAATTTGGTTGAAGTTTGGTTGATCTAGGTCGGCTGCTGTTGGTGCCACATTGTAGGTTGGGACTACAGGTCTACCCTAGGGGTCTCTCATTCCTCTTGGGCTGGTCACATGAGCATGTTATTTTCATGGCCTGAGGCAAAAGACTGCATCTTATTTCCTGAGCACATTTTAAGTGCTGGCGTCATGTCACCAACATCTCACTGGCCAAAACAAGTGACATACCCAAACCCATCATCGGCAAAGCAGGGAAGATACTCCTCTCAAAGAAGTGAGGCCATTGGGCAGTGAGTGAACATCTGCTGAACAATAATTTCATCTGTAAACAAGTTGTAGATCTACAGCAAACTGTACTAATAGTCTCTTCATCAGATGTATTCAAATAATTTTCAGTAAATACTTACTGAATATTAACTGGGTGCCAATACTATTCGATCGCTTGTTTTAAGAACACTCTTCTCACATTTAAATTGGTTGCTTTTTTGGAGGAGGGGTCAATTTTTAGCTAATCTTTTTCCTTTCAATATCTATAATTATTTTTCTTTGCATAGCATTAAAATCCTTCAAAATTCGTGAAACAAACTTGCCTGTGATTTGAGTATTAACTTAATTTCCTTTCTTCTTCTTCTATTTTAAGTTTTATTCTGTCTGTTATGTCCTTACTAAAAGTACACAAATCGATTAGGTCCTTTCCATCTATTTTTTCTGTAAGACTCCAAGTGCAGCTGAAACATACTTTATATTAAGGTCCACCGATACCACTTTACTTTAAACTTACACTGAAATATTGCACATCAAGACTTTATGGTCATCCTAAGTTGATTCAGAATGGTGCTATAAATAGGGCCAAACTATGGATTCTGAGTCCAGGCTGCCTGGGTTCAAGTCCTGGCTGTGTCAGTTACTCCTGAGCAAGTACTTTAACCAAGCTGTGTCTCAGTTTTCTCATTGTAAACATCATAATTATAATAGTACCTACCGTAATTTTGTAATGAAGATTAATAACTTAATTTATATAAATCTCTTAACATAATCTTTTGTAGATAATTACAATAAATATTAGCTTGGTTGTTACAAGTATTATTATTACTATTGCTATTTTTAGACTAAGATGTAGGACAAATTGTTTAAACCTTGAAGATTCTCAGTTCATGAAAGATTTTACCTTGATTGGAAGCTAATAGTTATTAAGAATCAGACTAGATGTGGCTGTTCTTACCTGTAATCCTAGTGCTCTGGGAGGCTGAGACTGAAGGATTGCTTGAAGTCAGGAGTTCCAGATGAACCTGGGTAGCATAGCAAGAACCCCCACCTAACAACATTCTCTACAAAAGAAAAAAAGGGAAAAAGAAAGAAATTTAATTAGCCAGATGTGGTGGTGTATGCTGTCATTTCTGTAGTCCCAGCTACTTGGGAGGTTGAGGTAGGAAGATCACTTGAGCCCAGAAGTTGGAGACTGTGGTGAGTTACATGATTTGATGCCTGCATATCTAACATCATGACCTGCCTTACACTTTTTTTTTCCAAGTGTTTCCAATGCATGTGGTTCTCAGAGCATAACTGCTGTTTCAGACCTCCTTGCTTTGCCCACATTGTTTTTAGCCTCAGGATCTCTAATGGCAGAAGGTTAATAGGGAGCCCAGGAGCCCCGGAGCCCCGAATGGTCCTAAGCAGGTCACCCCTTCCTTGGCCTCCACATTTGGAGAATTAAAAAGTAGAAGTAAAAGGAGGCCTCAGGACTTGGTATGCTTCTGGCAGGATCTCTTCTCTTCCCTTCTAGTAAGACTAATCTCATTATGTTTTTGTCTCTGTTTGTATCTTCAAACACAAAAATGCTTGGATTCCTGGATAACCATTCACCTCTAGATTTTAAAATCAGTGATATACAATGGTCAATGAGCCAACATCTTTTACTCCAGTATTTTCTATTTATATTTCTAATATCTCCCTTTCTTGCTTATTTCAGGTTTTTGGTAGTATTTAATGTCACCTGATATACAACATAATCTATTTATTTGTTTGTCCATATGGACAAGATTATTACCTATAGCCTGGCATATGGGATATAGATGTTTGCTAAATGGATGAAAGAATGATTTTTCTCCTCTACTCCTTCCCCTTCTTCTGATTATTTAACTCCTATTTATTCTTTAGCATTCACTTCTGGTGTCAACTCCTCCAGAAAGCTTTCCCTTAATATTTCCAGGCTGAGGTTGTACACATTAGTCTCTTGTGAACTTTGGCTAACATGAGTCATTTTTGTGGAGCCTAGACAGCATTATCTTCAAACATCATTGGCCAGAACTATCCATGCTTGATACGGAGATGGATTCCTCTTTCTTTCTTTCTTTCTTTCTTTCTTTCTTTCTTTCTTTCTTTCTTTCTTTCTTTCTTTCTTTCTTTCCTCTATCTATAACTATATATTTATATCTAAATCTGGAGTAAATTCTGCATTCTCTTTCCTCTTTTCTATATGCTATATATTACCTCCTCTATTCCCTGAGGCAACCTTTCCTGTAGAATTATTACTATCATTGTCTTGATGTGAAGTTCAGTGCATCAGTGTAGCAGACTTTATACGAAGGTACAGCCAGACCTCAGATTAAAACTTTGGTGTCTCAGAAGTTCCCCAGTCAGTCATTTTCTTCACTTACATCGGACACTCTTACTTAAGTAATTTAACCACTATATATTCACTTATTTAGATTAACTTTGAGTTCTGGAATCTGTGATTGGGAAATTTTAATTTTATTCCAGGTTGGCATTTATGAATGAGAGGCCAATGCACTGTGTGGGAGGAGAGAAGGTGGAGTAGATCATTCCCATCCAAAAAATATAACAAGCAAATGACCAAAAAAAAAAAAAAGGAAAGAAAGAAAGAGATCAGGAAACAATCCCTGATTAATAATCCCAGGCAGATCTAGACCAGGAATTCATTCTGGAACGAGATAAAGTGATAAAGACAGCTAAAAAGCAAAGTCAAAAACTTGAAAACATTTCAAGATGCATTTTTGTGTCCTAAAATATATGTATTATGGGACACACACATACTCCCACTAGTGAGGTACAATGCCAGTTCCCACTCTCTTCAACCCAACCCTCGATACACACAGTACTACAGAGTTTATCATTACTTCTTAATTCTGTGTTAATACAGTTTAAATATGTATTGCCAACTATCATCCATGTTTGAGAAATCTTAGTGTAATCTTTGAAGCTTCCTTCTTGTTTATAATGTTGAGGAATTTTGTTAATCTGTCAGCTAACCATCAAAGTAGTGCATTTTTAAAAATCAAATCTATGGCTTTGTTTCTATAAACAAGTCACCTATGAGTGAGCCATCTCTAGCATCTAAAGTCAAAGCAGCAGAAGCCTATCAGTCACCAGGGCATTGGTACACTCAAATTGAGCAAATTTGAGGAGATTTTTTTTAAAAAAAGATTACTTCAAAGGTATGAATGGGGTACAGGAAAACCATGGAGGATAGTGCAATATTCCAAAGGTAATAACATGCTGTCACCTATAAATGGTGATGAGAGGAAACAATTAATGAAACCCAGAAGGAGAGTCCTGTGGAAAGAGCCACTTTGACAGTTGTGACCTTTACTGGAGGGAGTAGTTGGTCCAAGGAGACCCCTCAATAATGAAATTAGGGGAATAAATACCCTACATCTGTCTTCTTCCTCCCACCCATCTCCTACTAAGGTTCTTATTCCTCAAGCCAACTGGGTACTCATTTTACAATAGTTAGATATCTAGGTTCAGATTTTCACTATAATAAATAAAGATGCAATTAACATCTTTGTTATATTATCTATGTCTCAAATTATTTTTAGGCTAGCCTAGAAAAAGTATTATTAGATGACAACATATAAATTCTTATAAAGCATTTGACACTTTTCAGGGGATCTCTTTATCAATGTTTAACTGTTTTGTTTCATTGAACTATAGAAATGGAATATAACCTGTATATATTCTCTTTTTCTGTGTAGCATACTACATGTGTTGACCTACTTCTATATTTAACTGATACTGATGCTTACCACGAATCTTTTATACTCTAACTTTCTCACTCTTAAATTCTCAAATTTTAGTCATCTTGCAATTGGCTATACATATCTTCAAGTAGTTTTGCTTTTTTCTTTTTAAGTAGTGCAAATGAGTGAATTGTTTTTGGAAGCTTTGCATATTTGAACATATCTTCGAGCACCCTGCATAAACAATAACTTGGCTAGGGACAACCACCTTCCTTCATGATGATGTAGATGTCTCTCCATTTCCTGCTGGCATTAATTTTTTAATAGATAAGACTGGGGCCAAGCTAGTGTCTTTTCTTTCAGAGGCAACTTGCTTTTTCTGACTGGGTGCTTTCAAGACTGTTTCTTCTTGTTTTTTCAAAAATTTTTCTAATGTTTGATTAATTATTTGAGATATGAACAGTCCTGTTGCTCCATTCCAGAAAGTATTATTTAGTCATGTTTTTCATTGTTACTACTGTTTCAATTGTTTGGATTTCTTCCTCAGGAATAAATAAACTAGATTAAAGCTTTTGCCAACTTGCAACACATTTGACAGTCAAGACTGAAACTGTTTATGAAGAGCCTGTAGCTGCACCCCAGAGCCCTGTCCCCTCCTCCACTTTGAGACCTCTTGCTCTGGTCACTCTTCTTACACATTTGTACCTGGGTTCTGCTTCTCTGCTTTTAGGCCTGGTGACCTATGCCTCAGGGAGGAAGGTTGGTCCACATTCTGTTGGGGGTCTACCTTGTCTACTATTTTATGCTTTGTTCCAGTGCCCAAAGCCAAGTCTACCACCTAAGATCTTTCTTATCCAGGACAAGAATTCAAACACTCCTAAGAGCCATATTTCCCAAATAGATGTTCTTTTTCTTTGTGAGGTAAATAGAATAAGTAGCTTTTAGTTACTACATGTACATGATATCTTTCCACAAAAATGCCCAAACTGTTTTGAAAAATTAATTCAGAAAGATAATCAGTTGTTTAAAAAACAATCAGATGAATTCAAACAACCAATTTTACCTACTTACTAAACAGTTGATAACCTGGTATGTCAAATGACCCATCTAAATTAACATTTAATTTTCTTTTCTGAGATGATCATACGGTTTTTGTCCTTCATTCTGTTAATGTAGTATATTGCATTCAGAGATTTGCATATATTGAACTATTGTAGTATACTTGGGGTAAATCCCACTTGCTCATGGTGAATGATCCTTTCAGGGTGCTGTTGAATTTGATTCTCTAGTATTCTGTTGAGGATTTTTGCATCTGTGTTCATCAAAGATATTTTCTGGTAGTATCCTCATCTGGCTTTTGTTGCTGGCCTCATAAAGTGAATTTGAAAGTACCCCCTCTTCTTCAACTTTTTGGAAGAGCTTGAGAAGTAGTTCTTCATGTGTCTGGTAGAATTTAATAGTGAAGCTATCCGGTCTTGGGCTTTGGGAGACTTTATATTATTGATTCAATCTCTTTTTGTGTGTGGCGCAGGGTAGGGGCTGGGGGCGGGAACAGAGTCTTGCTCTGTTGCTGAGGCCAGAGTGCGGTAGCACAATCTCTGCTCACAGTAATCTCCACCTCCAAGGCTCAAGTGATCCTCCCACTTCAGCCTCCCAAGTAGCTAGGACTACAGGCACATGCCACCACATCCAGCTAATGTTGGTATTTTTAGTAGAGACGATGTTTTGCCATGTTGCCTAGGCTGGTCTCCAACTCCTGGGCTCAAGCAATCCAGCTGCCTTGGCCTCCCAAAGTGCTGGGATTACAGGCATGAACCACCACACTGGTCTTGATTTAATCCCTTTTATTTGTTATTAGTCTGCTCAGATTTTCTATTTCTTTGTTATTCAGTCTTGGAAGGTTTTATGTGTTTAGAAATGTATCCATCTATTCTAGATGATCTAATTTTTTGGCATGTAATAGCATTCTCTTATGATCCTTTGTATTTTTGTGGCAAAACTTGTACTACAGTCTCTTCTTTCATTTCTGATTTTATTTATTTGTCCTCCTTTTTGGCTAGAGGTTCTGCTGATTTTATTTATCAATGTTTAATTTTCAAATTGCTTTTAATATAGAGTCATAAGCAAAAGAACTCTAGAAACTAACTCAGCAGTAGATATTCTTACTAATTATTCAAACTGTGTCTCTTTAGGTACCACTGATGCAGAATTAAAGATTAGTTTGTTTCTGTTCTTTCATAACTTGAACTTATATAGCTTCAGATTCCTATTGTTAAAGATGTTATTTTAGTCAGTCAATGATGCTTTACACAAAGCTAGTGTTTTAGTTATACTCGATTTTAGCGTGGTTACATAATCAGCCTGTGTGTATGTGTATTTATGAGTACCTCTGCATGTGACTAAATAAGCTCCATCTATACTAATAATTTAAAGTTTTAAGTTTCTTGCCAAAATTCTGCAGTCATAATACCACATATCAGTATTTTTAACACTGAGTTTTCTAAAATTATAAATGGACATCATTTGATTTATTTTATTTATCCTACATAAGTAATTTTTTAAAAGTTGAGTATTTAGAATCCTAATTTCCATTGAAGTGGTCATTTCCCATATATTCCATATTAGTTATTAATATATCTTATTACATAAAGAATGACTCTTTTTTTCAACAAATGTTAAACATCTATTGTTTACTATGCACTTTCTGAGCTACTGAGTAGCAGTAAAATAGATGAAGTCATTTTATTCATGGAGTTTTCATTCTGGTTTATGAAGAAAGATGTATATATATAAAAGCAAAATTTAAAATATATATACAAATTTTATTCAATAGTGAAATCACTATGAAGAAAATAGTGCAGAGACTTCTCATTAGGAAAATAAACCGTTAATCAACCAACTATTCACAGTAGGGAAAAAATGAAGGAGTTGTGTTTAATTTTCAATCTTCTTTGCTTGTCAATGATTTCTGGCTCAGTTATTTGATGAGCACTTGGCTGTCCAGCTTTTTCATAAGCATTACTATTACATAGCTATTCAATTTAGTATTTTGAAATAGGATTTATAGTTTTTGCAATTATTTTTGAATAGCAAAGATGATAAGGTAATTGATTAAGAATAAAATTTATGGCCAGGCACGGTGGCTCACTCTTGTAATTCCAGCACTTTGGGAGGCCAAGGCGGGCGGATCACAAGGTCAGGAGATCGAGACCAATGTGGCCAACACAGTGAAACCCCATCTCTACTGAAAATACAAAAATTAGCTGGGCATGGTGGCAAGTGCCTGTAATCCCAGCTCCTAGGGAGCTGAGGCAGGAGAATTGCTTGAACCCGGGAGGCAGAGGTTGCAGTGAGCTGAGATCATGCTACTGCACTCCAGCCTGGGTGACAGAGCTGGACTACTCCATCTCAAAAAACAGAGAGAGAGAGAGAATAAAATGTATTTAGTAGTGTAAAGAAAATAAAAGTTAGTTGACTCAAGGAAAATGTTATTCGGAAAATAAGAGTCAGTAACCAACTTACTGAGTCCTATCATATGCCATTTGCGGGGGTTGGTATAGTAGGGGCATACAGCATAACAACATGGATTTTCTGCCATCATGTTCCTCATTCTGGTGGGAAAGAAGACAAGCAAGCTAACCAAATTATTAAATAGTATAATACAAATGGGGTAGGATAATTTATTGTAGTATTAATTTCTGTCTAGTTTCTCATTCCTAAAAGATTGAAAACTAACTTTTCCTCCCTACTTCAAGTATAGAACAAAGTAAAGCAGTTATGTTCTATTTACATTTACCAGCTTTTATGTACCAGGGCTCCAAACTGTAAATTTGTAGTTGTGTTAGGTTGTTATTTAATTTCTATAAAGAAATACCTGAGACTAAGTAATTTACCAAGAAGAGAGGTTTAATTGGCTTGTGTTTCTGCAGGCTGTACAAGCATGGCACTACCATCTGCTCAGTTTCTGGGGAGGCCTCAGGGAGATTTTACTCATGGCAGAAGGTGAAGTAGGAGCAGGCACGTCACATGGTGAGAGCTGGAGCAAGAGAAAAGGGAGGGAGAAAGTGCCATACACTTTCAAAGAACGAGATCTCATGAGAATTCACTATCATGAGGATAGCACCAAGGCATAAGGGATCCGCCCCATGACCCAAACATCTTTCACCAGGCCCCATCCCCAACATTGGGGATTATATTTCAACATGAGATTTGGGGAGGAGAAATATCCCAACCATATAATTCCACTCCTGGGCCTCCAAATCTCATTTTTTTCTTCCATTGCAAAATATAATAATCTCTTCCAGACAGTCCCCCAAAGACTTAATTTATTCTGGCACTAACTCGAAATTCCCAAGTCCCAAGTCCAAGTCCAAAGTCTCATATGGAGATGAGTTCCTTCCACCCATGAGCCTGTAAAATCAAAACAAGTTATTTACTCCCAAAATATAATGATATGACAGTTATTAGGTATATTCCCATTCCAGAAAGGAAAAATTGGCCAAATGAAAGGAGCTATAGGCTCCATGCAAGTCTAAAACCCAGAAGGGCAGCCATTAAATCTTAAAGCTCCAAAATGATCCTTGATTCCATGTCCCATATCCTGGGCACACTGATGCACGAAGTGGTCTCCCAAGGCCTTGGGAAGCCGCACCCCTGTGGCTTTACAGGTTTTAGCCCCCACAGCTGCTCTCACAGGTTGGAGTTGAGTGCCAGTGGCTTTTCTAGGAACAGGGTGCAAGCTTCCAGTGGATCTACCATTCTGGGGTCTAGAGGACAGTGGCCCCTTTCTCACAGCTCCACTAGGCAATGCCCCAGTGGGGACTCTGTGGGACCTCCAACCCTGCATTTCCCATCTGTACTGCCCTAGCAGAGGTTCTGTGTGAGGGCTCTGCCCCTGCAGCAGGCTTCTGCCTGAGCACCCAGGCTTTCTCATACATTCTGTGAAATATAGGCAGAGATTGCTTGCCAAGCCTTCTTCACTTTTTTACTCTGTGCAACTACTTAACACTGTATGGGCGTCACCAAGGCTTATAGCTTGCACCCTCTGAAGCATAGGCCTGAACTGTATCTGGCATCCACTGAGCTGAGGCTGGAGTTAGAGTGGCCTAGATGCAGGGAACAGAGTCCAAAGGTTGCACAGGGAAGTGGCGCCCTGGACCTGGCCTACTAAACCATTCTTTCCCCCTAGGCCTCTGGACCTGTAATGGGAGGGGCTGTCTTGGAGATCTCTGAAATGCCTTGGAGGCCCTTCACCCATTGTCTTGGTTTTAGCACTTGGCTCCTTTTCAGTCATGCTAATATCTCTGGCAAGTAATTGCTCCACAGCCCCCTTGAATTTTTTATCTCAATAATGCTTTTTCTTTCTTTGCCAAATGGCTAGGCTGCAATTTTTCTGAACTTGCATACTGTGTTCCCCCTTTAAATATAACTCCCAACTTTAAGTCATTTATTTACCCCCATATCTGAGTGTAGGTTGTTAGAAGCAACCAGGTCACATCTTGAACACTTTGTTGCTTAGGAATTTCTTCCACCAGATACCCTAAGTCATCACTCTTAAGTTTAAACTTCCACAGATCCCTAGGTCATGAACAGAATGCAATCAAGCTCTTTGCTAAGGCATAACAAGAGTGACCTTTGCTCTAGTTTCCCATAAATTTCTCATTTGCATTAGAGACCTTGTCAGCCTCAAATTCACTGTTTACATAGAACTATCACCATTTTGGTCACAACCATTTAACCAGTCTCTCCGAAGTTCCAAACTTTCCTTCGTATTCCTGTCTTCTCCTGAACTCTTCAAACTCTTCTGACTTCTGTGCATTACCCCATTCCAAAATTGTTTCTACATTTTTAGGTATCTTTATAGCAATACCCCACTACTGGTACCAATTTTCTGTGTTCAGCCATTCTTATATGCTAAAAAGAAATACTTGAGACTGGGTAAGTTGTAAAGAAAAGAAGTTTAATTGGCTCATGTTTCCACAGGCTGTACAAACACGGCACCAGCATTTATTTTCTGTTAGGCCATTCTTGCATTACTATAAAGAAATATCTGATTATGGGTGATTTACAAAGATAAGAGGTTTAATTGGCTCACAGTTCTGCAGGCTGTGCAAGGATGGCACCAGTATCTGCTTGGCTTCTGGGGAGACTTCAGAGAGCTTTTACTCATGAAGGTGAAGTAGGACCAAGTGTGTTACATGGCAAGAGCAGAAACAAGGGGAGGGGGAAGTGCCGCACACTTTCAAACAACCAGATCTCGTGAGAATTCACTATCACAAAGATAGCACCAAGCCCTGAGGGATCTGCTATCATGAGCCAAGCACCTCTCATCAGGCCCACCTTCAACACTGGGAGTTACATTTCAACATGGGATTTGTGTGGGACAAATATCCAAACCATATCAGTAGACAAATAAAAAACATCACCATCTAGGGTTTTGTTTGGAAATCAAAGAGGGAAGTGGAGGATTACTACTGACAACACCAATAGACACTAGAGTTCTCAGTGAGACCGTGGAGAGTGAGCATCCAAAGTCCTGGCTTTGAAAGTCATACAAATCTGAGCAGAGTAAAACCACTCACCCTCTAATGGTCCATCAGGCTCAGGCTGCACACTGAATATCTCACAGGCAAATATAATGGACTGAAGTTTACAGGTTCTTCCTCAGATTTCTTCTATGGATATCAGCCCTCTTAGATCCTCATCCAAACCTAGAGTGAGTGGAGTGAGAACAGTCTTCTGATAATAATTGATACTAGGTTTCTCATTCTTCAAGAACTCAAAGTCAGATTTAGCATGATTTTTAAAAATAATAATATTAAAGGAAGAGAAAAAATTTTGGACCCAGTAAGGTAAGACAAATTCACACCTTGCTACACATATTGTATACAAACATGTAAAGAGAGTGTTCAGATGCTACTCAGGGCAGGAGCTCCAGACTCTCACTAGGAGTTTCAGAATTCTGGAAGAAAACTATAAAGTAGTGTTTCTTAATTCTGCTGTGGCTGCACAGTAGAATTCCCTTAAGAACATTTAGGCTTTCAATGCCAAGCCGTATCTCAGACTAATTAAATCAGAATCTTTGGGCATGGGACCCTGGCTTCAGTATTGTTTTGTTTTTAAGGCTCTCTAGGCACTGCACAGCCAAAACAAGAACCACTGACTTAGAAAAATATACTGAACTATGTGGCAGTTAATAATCAGGCTATGGGTCAGAAGGAGGCAGTGGTAGTGTGGTCACTCCAGGAAGATGAAATTGTGCAAAGGATGAGGTATGAGGTTAAAGAAGATGTGTTTGAGGGACTATAAATTCAGTCAGTGGACTGTACTGTATGTTTCTGGAGAAGTGGGGGAAGTGTTGGAGATGTAACTAGTCAGGCTTAGCAGAATATTTGGTATGTCCTTGTTGCTATGCTAAGAAGCTTGACTTTTATCCCTGAGTGTTCATTCAAAGATTATAATCTGGTTACTGGGAAGTTACCAAATTAGATTTGCATATGAAAGGTGCATTTTGGCAGCAACTTGGAGAATGAACTGGAGACAAAGGCAGACAAGACTGGTGGCAGGGAGGACAGTTAGCATTCTAGATAGAAGATAATAAGGCTGTGCCTAGGGAATGGATCACAAAGGGGTCTGATAGCTATTAAGAAGATTAAATTGATAGGATTTGGAAAGTGATGACTGTGAAATGTATCTCTCAGATCTCCTGAAGGATGAGGCTGGGAGGGGGGTGGTGCTGAAATGGAAAGGGCTTAAATGCTTTTTGAAAAGGGAGAAATTTAAAATGGAGATGTGGTCCGAAAAAGGAAAATTGAAGTTTAGGATTTCAGAGTTTCCTAATGATGAAAATGGAAGAGCACACAGTAAGTCAGTGGATGAAGAAAGCAGGAGGCATTCATTAATGGCTTGTTCACATGGCCATGAAGCCTCTTTAAAATTCTGAAATCAGCATGGAGGAATCAGCATGGAGGAAAACATTGAGGCAGACCTAAAGCCCTCAGTGATGGTGGGATTGTGACCAAGCTGAAGGAGAAGAATGAGACAGGGCTCAAACTGATGGTAGGAGTCTCAAACATAAGTTTCTGCTAGAGGATAAGCAAATAATTGCCTGCCAACAGCAGTGGGTAGCTGGGATAGTACAATCCTCTTCTCCATACTTTAGAAAATTAAGACATTAAGGAGAATTGGCCAAGCTTCCTTGAGAGGATTGCGAAGAAACTTGTGCTTTTGAGGCAGAGCCAGGTTTCAGTTAATAATGATAATGACAATAATAACAATGTTTTTTGACACTTACTTTCTAGGTACTGCTCCAATTTTTGTTTGTTTGTTTGTTTGTGAGATGGAGTCTTGCTGTGTCACCCAGGCTGGAGTGCAGTGGCGCAATCTCATGTCACTGCAATATCTGCCTCCTGGGTTCAAGCAAGTCTCCTGCCTCAGCCTCCCAAATAGCTGGGACTACAGACATGTGCCACCTTGTCATTCTTTCCATTATACCTTCTGCAGTTTACTTAATTCATCAATATAAAAATACTTGGAGCATTTTTATATTGATTAACTTATTTATGGCAAGCAGGCAGAGAAGATGGTCTGTGAAGAAGCTGAGAATGTAAAGGGGTTGTCTTTGATGAATTAAGTAAACTCCAGAAGGTATAATGGAAAGAATAACAAGGTTAGCAATGAAAGGCAAGAGAAACAAGAGAGCATTGTGATAATTACAGTATTAGTTGTCTTGAGCACTTCACCATGGAAAGGGTTTTCCATGGCCAAATAGGGGAATCCTACTTTCTCACAAACACCACTGAAGTACTCCCAAGGAGAGTGTGTGTGTGTGTGTGTGTGTGTATATATACACACACACACATACACACACACACACACACACACACGTGTATACACACATATAACAAGGACCAAGAAGATAACTAAAATGATATCATTTATGACTAACTTAGTATAAAAATACTTGGAGCATTTTTATGTTTATTAACGTATTTACGGCAAGCAGGCAGAGAAGGTGGTCTTTGAAGACGTTGAGAATGTAAAGGAGTTGTCTGTGATGAATTAAGTAAACTCCAGAATGTATAATGGAAAGGATGACAAGGTTAGCAACAGAAGGCAAGAGAAACAAGAAAGCATTGTGATAGTTATGGTATTAGTTGTCTTGAGCACTTAAGCATGGAAAGGGTTTTCCATGGCCAAATAGGGCAATCCTGTTTTCTCACAAACACCACTGGAGTACTCCCAAGGAGAGTATATATGGATAACAAGGACCAAGAAAATAATTTAAATGACATCATTTATAACTAACTTAGGTTTCCTCACTAAATTACTAAAGCTTATGTGCAACCACTACTCTTTGTGAAACAGGATGAATAAATGAGCCATAATGGCTCATTTTTGACTATGGTTTAAAACCCAGACTCAAAGGAAACCAAGACCATCAACTTAAGTCTTTCCCCTAGGCCCACACTGTCTTCTCTTTAAAATGTATTACAAACGTGGAGTCTATGAGCCAAATATGGGCTGTGTTTTAATCCATAAACTAGTTTTATTGAATTAATTCTCAAACTTAAGAAACAGGGGCTTTTGCATATGAAAGAAAAGAAGGATAGAAAGAAGGAAAGAAGTTCAAATATAGCAAAAATTGGCTATGTTGAGTAGGAGCTAGAGTGGCCAACTTTCATCCCATTTTTTTCTGGAAGTTTTCCAGTTTCAGCACCGTGAGTCCTGCTTCCTGAAAATCCCCTCAGTTACAGGCAAACCAGGATGGCTGGACACCTTAGGAGCAGGTGCTCTTTTTAGATTGACACATTGTGCTTTGGGGTTCACCAGAATTGCCACCAAGCCAGCATTAATTATCTGGCTAGCCCTTGTAGGTTTCTGAGTCTTTTAGATTTTGGTCTATCACTTGAAGGGCTATTTTACAACTAATTTAGTCCTCCCACTCCAAGGCAATATCCACCAACATGGAAGGGACGGACCTACTTAAAGAATCTTGGGAGAACACAGAAAGAAAAGAAATCCACATAGGTGAATGCTTATAGAGGGTGAACGCTCATAGGCCAACCACAAAATTTGTCAGCTTCTATCCCATGCATTCTTTTTGCTCTAAGGCCCAAGCTCAATAATAGCTTTGATTTCTTAGCTTCTTGTGGGTGGACCCAGTTAGACAGTTAGCGTTGGGTTCCCTATTGTGGTTGGAATCTACTTATATATATCTGGACTGATTGAGTTTGGTGGCCATGAGAAAGAAAAAAACAAGAGACACAGATGCAATTAATTGGTTTTCCTTCAAAAGTTTGAGTATGAAAAATCAGCTTGAAGAGAGAGGACCCAGGGACTATGGTGCTGAGGCTGCCATAGTCTGCAGCTCAGTATGTTGTTGCTGTTGGTGTTGGTCTGACTGCACAGTGCTCCAAGACCTGCCACAAAAGATGTCACCCTTGGCTTATGAGCCTCAAAAAGAACAACAAAAAAAATGATATGTTAATGTTCCAGGAACACCCAGTCCCAGGTAGTCCAAGAAATTCATGGAAGCTACAAACTCTGTATCTTGACTGATCAGTGATTTCGTCCTAGTCAATCACCATTTTTAAAACATATTAGACTGGGCGCGGTGGCTCGCTCCTGTAATCCCAGCACTTTGGGAGGCCGAGACGGGCAGATCACGAGGTCAAGAGATCGAGACCATCCTGGCTTACATGGTGAAACTCCGTCTCTACTGAAAATACAAAAAACTAGCCGGGCGTGGTGGCGGGCACCTGTAGTCCCATCTACTCGGGAGGCTGAGGCAGGAGAATGGCATAAACCTGGGAGGCGGAGCTTGCAGTGAGCTGAGATCCGGCCACTGCACTCCAGCCTGGGCGACAGAGCCAGACTCTGTCTCAAAAGAAAAAAAAAAAAATTAATAAGTACTGCACAATGACCTATTATATAGCAAATATCATATATCCAGAATTGTTTGATGTGAAAATCTGGGCTGTTATTAAATACATTAAATATGAAAGTATTTCAATTGAACAGAGGTCCTCCAGTGTTAAGAAATGTGTGATATTTTAAAGATACCTCAGAACTTTCTCTGAAGTATAAGTGTGAGTGCTATTTATTAATAATAAAGTATTATCAATGTTATAAGTAATAATTCAGATTAAACAACAGTTGCTATAGGTAAAGTTAAAATATCAAGGGGGGTGGTAATGATATATTAATAGTAGTGTGCAAACATTGGTGTGGCTAGGTAATTGCTGTAATACACCCTCCTGCTTCCCTAATTCAAGGATCTTGAGAAGGCAGGCTTGGCTGTGTCTCCCTGGGCACTTCCAAGACACCTGCCACTTTGGCACCAATGCTGAAGCACTAAACATCAATTTTTTTTATTAAGAAAGAAACTGAGATGCCATAGTTTTATAGGGAATTTACTAAGGCTAAGCAGGTGGTTTAATCTATCAAGGGAACAAATGAGAGGGTAATACAGGAAAATGGAATGAATAGTCAGACTTATTCCATAAAAAGGAAAATTTATTTTTTCTTTCTTTTTTTTTTTCTTTAATGGAGCTTCACTGTGTCACACAGGCTGGAGTGCAGTGGCGTGATCTCAGCTCACTGCAATCTCTGCCTCCCAGGTTCAGGTGATTCTCCTACCCTCAGCCTCCCTACAGGCATGCACCTCCATGCCCAGCTAATTTTTTGTATTTTTAGTATAGGTGGAGTTTCAACATGTTGGCCAGGCTGGTCTCTAACTCCTGACCTCAGGTGATCCGCCCTCCTCGGCCTCCCAAAGTGCTGGAACTACAGGTATGAGCCACCGCACCCAGTCCCTTATCTTTCTTGAAGCAGATTATCACCTAAGCAAATGGTAGGTAATATATTAATATTTGTTGAATTAATATATATTAAATAAATTACTAGGCCTTTGGTCAAGTTTTAAGTTTCTGGAACCAATAATGGCTTTAATAATTAAATTAGTTTGAGGGATGAAAAAGCTAGAGTTGGTAGAGCTGTCTTATTGGAATAATTAGTTTTCTTCTTTCTGTCATAACAAAAAGTCTAGTCACTAAATTTATTGTTCTTATAAGATATTCAAAGTAAACAGTCTTCTCTTTAATATTAATTTGCTAATTTAATATCTAGCCATGGTTTGCTTTTCTTTAATATTTCCTCATTTCTTATAATGCCAATATTGTTAATGGGCAATGAAGACTACATGAAATAGCATCAAAATGACACTGACTAGTAGAATAAATAAAAAATGGAGTAGATGAGACTCAACAGAAATTACCTTAATAAATAGAATGTTGCCTTAATAAATAGGAAGGAAATCTAGAAAGAACAGCACTGAGAAAAGAGTCTAGGATTAATTGACTGGAAAAGAAAATAGTTCAATCAGTGGTACTAAAATACATGTGTCCAATCCATGTCCCATTCTTGCTGGCAGCAACAGGCCCTTCCACTTGCACTGGTGGCACTCATGAGGTCTGGGGTCCCTTGGCCCTCCACCCAGTGGCAGAAGGTAACTCAAGGTCACTATCTTCAGGTCCACCATCCGATACAGAGAGCCATCCAGACTCAGTGATTCCCAGCCCTCCACCCATCCGCAGAATAAAATCTAGGCCAGGCATTTCCTGGCTCTCTATCCAATGACAGAAGGCAATCAAATCCTGTGTTTTCTTGCCCTCCACCTAGCAACAGAAAATGATCTAGGGTAGCCTTCCACCCAACAGCAAAGGGCAACCCAGAACCCACAGCTCCAGGTACTCCTGGCCCTGCACCCAGTGATAGAAGGCATCCCAGACAGGTACTTTTCTCTACCAGTGGCACTGCTGAGATAGAACAGAAAGCCCACCAGAACTGGATGGCTGGAGGATGGGCCAGGAGTATTGCTCTCCATCTCTGAGGCCAATATGGAAAGGAATCAGATGTTGGAGACTGATGAAAACTATTTTAAAGCAACCACCATAAAATTGTTTAAATGAGAAATCAAAACTCCCTGAAAACAAATGAAAAATTAAAAATCTTGCAAAGAAATCAAATTAAATATATAAAAAAGACTCAAATGGAAATTATATAACTGAAAAATACAAAAACACAAGCAAAAACAAAAATCTGTACAGATTTGTAGCCCAGGAGCAATGGGCTGTACCATATATCCTAGGTGTGTAGTAGGCTGTAACATCTAGGTTTGTGTAAGTACACTCTAGAATGTTCACACAAGATGAAATCACCTAGTGATTCATTTCTCATAATTTTTCCCTGTTAAATGATACATGACTGTGTTTAATGAGTGGAGAGGGTAAAGGGTTTAAATGAGAGTAAACTTCTATTGCTTCACTAGAATTGGTAAAATTTTGATACCAGTACATCGTGATAAGCTATGCATGTATATTGTAATATGTATGTCAACCACTGAGAAAACTCTACAAGTGATATTCTCAAAAACATAAATAAAACAAGAAAGAATTCTAAAACTTTTTAAAATAATCCATGGTAAGACAAGAGGAGAGAAACAAAGGAACACAAACCAGAGGAAACAGAAAACAAATAATAAAATGCCAGATTTAAGCCCTATAATATCAATAATTACTTTAAGTGTAAATTGACTAAATTGAAACCAATTGAAAGACAGAGATTGGAAGACTGAATTTAATAAATATAACCCAACCGTACAATGTCTACAAAAACTCATTTCAAACGTAACAAGGTAATTGGTTGAAACTAAAAGAATGAAAAAGATATTATGCCACCATTAATAAAACATAGACAGACTATATTAACACCAAACAAAGTAGATCTCAGAGTGAAAAAAATTACACAGAGTGAAAGAAGGAGATCAATTGTGGGATCACAATTTCCACCAGGAAAACATAGCACTAAACAGAGCTTGCCTGTGGAGCATTCATCAACATAGACCATATTCTGGGTCATAAACCAAACCTCAACCAATTTAAATAAAATCATAAGGAGCACATTAGCTGACAATAACAGAATCAAACTAGACATGAATAACAGAAAGACAATGGAAAAATCTTCAAACACTTGGAAATTAAACAACGTGCTTCTACACAATCCATAGATCAAAGAGAAAGTCCCAAAGTAAATTTAAAAATACATAGACCTGGCTGGGCGTGGTGGCTCATGTCTGTAATCCCAGCACTTTGGGAGGCTGAAGCAGGCGGATCACGAGGTCAGGAGTTTGAGACCAGCTTGGCCAACATGGCGAAACCCCATCTCTACTAAAAATACAAAAAATTAGCCAGGTGTAGTGGCTCGCACCTGTAATCCCAGCTACTCAGGAGGCTGAGGCAGGAGAATCGCTTGAGCCTGGGAGGCAGAGGTTGCAGTGAGCCGAGACTGCGCCACTGTACTCCAGCCTGGGCAACAGGATGAGGATTCATCTCAAAAAAAAAAAAAAAAAAAAGTAGACCTAAATGAAAATGAATGTAGAAAATTTCTAAATCTGTTAAATGCTGCTAAATCAGTGCCGAGAGGGAAATTTATAGCATTAAATCCTTACTTTAAAAAAGAAGAAACCTATCCAGACAACTCAAGTATCTAGTCTATTTTCTAGTGTAAAATATGTTTATGATTTAAAATGACTTCTAGGCTTATTATCAAAGAGTGAGCAACAAAGTTCTAGGCTGGCAAATTTTGTATTCAGCTGAAAAGGGTTCAAAGAACAGTGAGAGACAAAAACAAAAATTTGTCAAGATTGAAATCCAGATGTCATATTTATCCAACTGGGTAACTACATGGTAACTTTATTTTAAAATCCATCATAGGTACTTTACAGATAATTTCCAAAAATGCAGATTAGTATATAAAAGTCACTTAGCTCTAATCCCTAAATATAATTGCATTTGTAAATTCATTCTTTTGAATTTTTTTTGTGTATGTAATTTTATTTATCTATTCATTGAAATGTTGATGTCCATGGAAGTTTCTATGCTATCTATGCTATTTTATGAGCTACTTTTTCTCCTTTAAAATATGGTATGAATAGTTTTCTATATTATTCTATGTTATTAGGCCTAGACATTCTTCCATAACAGATTTATGACAATGTAATAGTTATTTAATGAAGACTAATATTTAGCCAGCTTCTTATTATGAATGTTTTAGTTCTTTCCATTTTTGTTTTTGTTGTTGTTTTTACAACTATCACGCTATCCTGAACACCATTATGACTATATCTTGAATCAGAGACAAGATGATTATTTTGTTAAATTCCTAGATATAAAAGTTTTTCTCTTTCTTATTTCAACAAATGCTCTGAAATACCATAGCCAAAACCTTATTTTTTACATCTGTTGTCCTTGAGTTTAATAATTAACTTTTATAAGAAAAATAATAAGTTTTCATTCTGCCTTAGAGTATAGGTACCAAATAACTGAATATGTGTTTTGGATATAACTAAGGTTCAGATAAAAATAAATAATATGACCATTTTCAAAGACATGAAACCAGCCAGTTTTCACAACACATGATCAACCTGTTGTCTACAGTGGCTTCTGGGGATTTTTAAGAGATTTAATAAATATTCTAAATAAATCAAGAATAGCATCTTGAGACTTGCACCCTTTAAGGATGGTTGAAGAAACCAGAAGGTAGTGAGAATATGTAATTTGATTGTTCAAATATATGCAAAAGATTGTTCTAATGTGTGAAAAATCTTTCTAAAACCAAGGAATTTTTAAATTGCTATAATTAAAGTGAGTTTTCAAAGGGATTAGGTGAAGGAATATTTTAACTTGGAGTCTTCAAGTAATTTAATAAAAAGTTGATTTTCTCCCTAAATAATATAGGAAATTGCCTTGTTTCTTAACTATAAAAATTTCTCAGTAAATGGTGCTGGGATAACTGGCTAGTCATATGAAAAATATTGAAACTAGATGCCTACCTCTAACCATATACCAAAATTAACTCAAGGTGGAGTAAAGATTTAGATATAAGAACTCAAACCATAAAAATCCTACAAGAAAACTTAGGAAATGCCCTTCTTGCCATAGGTTTTGGCAAAGAATTTAGGGCTAAACCTCTAAAATCAATTGCAACAAAAACAAAAATTAACAAATGAGACCTAATTAAACTAAAGAGCTTCTGCACAGCAGAAGAAGTCACCAACAGAGTAAATAGAGAGCCTACAGAATGGGAGAAAATATCTGCAAAGTATGCATCTGACAGAGGGCTAATATCCAGACTCTATAAGGAAATTAATGAATTAATAAGCAAAAAATCAAAACACCCAATTAAAAATGGGCAAAGAAAATGAACAGACACTTCTCAAAAGAAGAAAAAAAAGCAGCCAACAAACATTTGAAAAAATGCTCATCACTAATCATCAGAGAAATGCAGATCACAATGAAATATCATCTCACACAGTTAGAATGGCAATTAGTAACAAATCAGAAAACAACAGATGCTAGTGAGGCTGCAGAGGAAACGAAATACTTCATGCTATTGGTAGAAATGCAAACTAGTTCAGTCACTGTGGAAAGCAGTTTGGAAATCTCTCAAAGAACTTAAAATAGAACTACCAATTGACCTAGCAATCCCATTTCTGGGTATAGACCCAAAGGAAAATAATACATTCTGTCAAAGAGATACATGCACTCATATATTCATGCAGCACTACTCACAATCATAAAAACATGGAATCAATCTAGGTGCCCATTAACAGTGAATTACAGAAGAAAATGTGGCACATATACACAATGGAATACTACACAGCCATAAAAAGAATGAAATAATGTCCTTTGCAGCAACATGGATGCAGCTGGAGGTTATTATCCTAAGTAAACTAACACAAGAAGAGAAAATCAAATACAACATGTTTTCACTTGTAAGTGGAAGCTAAGCATTGAATACACTTGAACATAAAGATGAGAACAATAGACAGTAGGGATTCCTAGATGGGGGAGGGAAGGAGGCGGGTGTGGGTTAAAGAACCACCTGTTCTGTACTATACTTACTGCCTGGGTGGTGTGATCATTGGGACTTCAAGCCTCGGTGTCATGCAACTTACCCATGTAACAAACCTGTACATGTACCCTTTATAATAACAGTTGAAATTATTTTAAAAATTAATATAACGCTTTTTTACCTTTCTCTGTTAAAAGTTCATTTTCCACATATAAGTTAATGGGAGGATTAATAGAAGAAAGGACTCCATTGTTACAAATAGTATCTTCTGGAATATTTTTTAAGTAATCCTATTTGCAAACTAAGAATTAATTGCAAGGATGAGAAAGGTTGACTATATATTAGTGAAACTGAAAAGGTTTAGAGATGGTAACAGATAATTTTAAAAGATTGGTCAGTAACAAATACCAACTAAAATAAAACCCAATATTGTAGGCCTAAATAGGTGTGATTGAAAGTCCATGATAACAAATAAAATGTTTAAGTTTTGTAAAATCAACAGACTTTAAAACCCAGCTGGAAAATGTTTTAAGAAGCATTTAACTACACTGTATTTCAATACAAATAAACAAACTGTGCAAACCATATAGCCTCTGTTTTCCAGTTCAAATTCACACACTTACTAAATATGGGGCACCATGATTAAAACTTTATGTGTTCTATATCACTTTATTCTCACAACAGTGCTATAGTATAGGTACTTTTCTTTTTTTTTTTTTTTGACATGGAGTGTTGCTCTGTCTCCCAGGCTGGAGTGCAGTGGCACAATCTTAGCTCACTGCAACCTCTGCCTCCCGGATTCAAGCAATTTTTCTGCCTCAGGTTTCCAAGTAGCTGGGATTACAGGCACACACCATCATGCCCAGCTAATGTTTTTTTTTTCAGTAGAGACAGGGTTTCACCATGTTGGCCAGGCTGGTCTTGAACTCCTGATCTTGTGATCTGCCCACCTCGGCCTGCTAAAGTGCTGGGATTACAGGCATGAACCACCATGCCGGGCTTTCTTATTCTTTTATTACAACAGAAGAAACTGATGCTCAGAGAGTTTGCATGACATGCTCGGAATCACATTGTTACTAAAGTATTCAATCAAAAGCAGATAAACTTATTCATCTCTTGGAAGAGCTAACACTCTTGATTTGTAAAATAACCTACAATTTTATTGAGTGTTCATCAACCCTTTACTATGTAATAACATCTAGTTGTAATGAGTAATAATTAAGGAATTATAAAAGTAAATTTTCAAGTGTAGATGAAAGTGACTTGTTTTTAATTTAGGGAAGGGAAAAATGGTGCTAAGTAATAGCACTGGAAATCAATAAAACATTATTCAAAGAATATTCCTTCTATTCTCAGTAAGAACTGAAGAAAGTAGAGTTAATCCTACAGTCTGTGAGTTCATTTTTAAATATGAGAGAAAGAGAAATCTTAATTATCAAAATATTCCTCACATCAATCTTAGTGAGTGATTTACAGTACACCTCAGTGAGCCACTGAGCCAACACCCAGCTCTTCTGACCGTGCCCAGGATTATCTACATTTTGTCATGCTATAATTTGAAGTTGAAATACATGATTTCTCAAGGTGCCCCCATCATGCCCAAATTGTACAATTTGTTACTTGCATAAACATACAGAGTATCTGCCAGCTTTAATAAGAGGTAGGGAAATACACACACACACACACACACACACACACACACACACACACACACAGCTGTTTAGAGTATGGCATCAGGCTGCTCTTCTGTTCTTGTTATCTAGAAATAGCAGAGGGACCTTGGGTGCCCCTGACTATTCTCAAACAGGCATGCCCAGTAGAGTTGAACTTGGCTGCCACACAGTGATTCAGCAATTTAACAAGAGAGAATGTGAGAGAGAGAAGGAGGATTTTTCATATTGGGTTTAGGTAAGGCATATATTTTGTTTTGCACAAATAAGGAGAGATCTAGAGTTGTTAATTTTGTTAGTTATTATAAAACTCTAATAATTTGTATAACTGGCTTGTTTATGACCAAAAATGCTATTTGCCAAATGAGCATTTAGAATGTGGAAACTGATTTTGTAAGCTTGTACCAGAAATAGGATAAAATAAAAAAATAAATAAAATGATGATTACAGATATGTATCTATATTACATGGCTAAAGATATGGGAAGTTTTTTTCTAATTATGAGACATGTGTTCTACTTAAATTGAATAGACATCTAGGAGAGACAGATTGGAAATTGTATTAATCTCATTTTACAAAAGAGGAAGGGGAGGCAATAGGACATTAAAGGATTGTTTCTCAAGCTGCGTAGCAGGATGCAACATCTGAATGGCATTGCCCCCCAAATCAGCCTATGCCCACCTCAGCATATTTACACTGCAATAATAAAATACCACAGACTGCGTAATTTATAAACAATAGACATTTATTCCTCACAGTTATAGACACCAGGAAATCCAAGATAGAGGAGCTAGTAAGTTTCGTATCTGGTGAGGGCTGCTTTCTGCTTCCAAGATGGCTCCTTGTTGCTGTGTCCTCTGGAGCAGATGAACACTGTCCTCACGTGGCAGGAAGCAGAAAGTGGAAGGGCAAAATGGGGCTGAACTCACTCCCACAATTCCTTTTATAATGGTACTAATCCCATCCAGAAGGCAGAGCTCTCATGGCCTAATCACCTCCATAAAGGCCCAACCTCTTAATTCAGTTACCCTAAGGATTAAGTTTCAACATGAATTTGGGGACACAAACATTGAAACCACAGCAATGCCTCTCTCAACAATAAGTGTTTTATGAAAATGTAGTATCAACTCTTCCTCAAATTGGCAGGTTTAAAAAAGCTAACCTTAATGTGAACTCTATCAATCTTCCTATCAAATAATTACATGTGGGAGTGAATGGCCCCATGAAGAAATGACAGCAAATAACCTTTTCAAAACCAACATTTTTTTTTCCAAGAAAACTTTGGCCTACTGTTTGTGGCTGCTTGGATATGTGACTTTTTTTAGATAAATAAATAGAAAAAAAGAAAAGGTACAACTCTCCAAGAGGAAATTTGAAATCATTAGTAAAGAGAGAAAAAGACTTTCAAAGCCTAATTCTAAATTCCTGTCTGAGATTCATGTGAGCACTTTAGCTCTAGAACAATGTTTCCAGAAACACAATCTATCAATAATGACATTTATAGGTCAATTGCTATTACCTGGGGAATTTGGTCTACTCTTATTTTACAGTATATCTGCCAAAAGAAAATCATATATGGCATGTTTTGACTTGGCTCTAGGCTTTCTCAGAGCTTTCATTTCTTTTTCAGCTGCAACTGTGAAACTTACCTGTTACTCTTTGGCCCAGAGCCAGTTTGTCACTAAATCTACGGAGCCCTGTGTTTCTTTCTGTGTTCCAGCCTGCCTCCTATTTCAATCTTTGGCACAAATAACAGAGCACTAATAGTGAAGCCACAAAATATTAAGATTAGATTATTTGGGATGGGGCAGGGAGAGGGAAAATATGGAACTTTTTAGAGCCTGGAACAGACCAATCATGTGGAAAACACTTGGCTGTGGAAGGTACTTCCATTCCACCACTATGATGATAAGCCACTGTCATCACAGTCGCTAAGAAAACTTGGCCAAAAGATTTGGAAGGCCCACTTGGGGCCTCTATTTCATTATTCATTCACTTATTCCTTTATTCATTTATTCCCCCAGTTACTCATTTGGTAAGCCATTTAAGAAAAAATTTATTTTGAAAATTATACAAGAATCCTTCTAAAAATTTAACAAACATTCAAATTACCAGGAAGTCCTGTTGAAATGCAGTTTCTCATTCACATTCTGCATTTCCATTAAGTTCTCAGGTGATGCAGATGCTGCTCCTCCAAGGGAATGAGAAATATACTTCATTTCATTTTCCTTTTTCTTAGATCAGTGGTTTTCAAACTTGTTAGAAAATGAAAACTCTTGGGCCCAACCCAGACCTACTGACTCTTGGAGTGGGATCCAGTAATCCACATATTACCAAGTCCTACAGGTGATTGATGCTTGCTGAAGTTTCAGAACCACTGAGTCTAGACCTATAGCTCCCAAAACCGGGCTACACATTAGAATCCCTTGGGGAGCTCATGGGTTAAGTCATGTTCTGCAAAAAGATATGTTGAAGTCCAAATCCCTGATACCTGTGAATGGGACCTGATTTGAAAATAGACATTTTGTAGATCTAATCAGGTTAAGATGAGGTCATACTGGGTAAGGATGAGCCCCATAGCCAATGACTGTGTCATTTTAAGAAGAGTGAGATTGGAGACACGTAGACACAGGGAAGAAGGCCACATGGCAAAAAGGCAGAAATTGGAATAATGCAGCTATAGGCCAGATAATTCCAAGGATTGCTGGCAACCATCAGAAGCTAAAAAAGAAGCATGAAACAGGTTATTTTCTACAGCATTCGGAAGGAACATGTTCCTACCAAAACCTTGCTTTCAGAATTCTCACCTCCAGAACTGTAAAAGAATAAATGTCTGCTGTTTTAAACCACCACATTTGTGGTACTTTGTTATGGTAGTCCAGCAAACGAATACAGAGCTTTGAAAACACACACACACAACGCCTACTCCCCAGCCAATTAAATCAGAATCTCTTGGGGAGGGATCTCTACATAGGAATTTTAAAGTCTCCCTCATGGTCAGGATTCAGATCCACAGCTCTGGACATTTTTAAACATAAATAGACTGTTTGTACTTTATTTTCCAGTAAGTCAAAAACACTGCAAATGGTGGAATATCAGTGTAAAATCATCCATAAGTTTTATGAGCATCAAAATCAGCAATACAGATAAGAAGTATACTGTGTCAGTATTTCTCAGAGTTTAGTTAGAAAAACGCTAGTATTGGAATCACCTGCAGTCCACTAATAAAGTGGGTTTCTGGGGTCCATCTCAAACCTAATGACCAGAATCTCATGGGCTGAGGCCTGAGTAAGCACAAGTTATCAAGCTCCCTTGTGGTGACCCTTATGCATACTAAAGTTTGAAAGCCAACTGTATAGGGATGATCTAGCAGGTTTGAGCCACTGGGGAGGGTCTTTCTGAAGATAAGAAAACTGAATGAATGTAAGAAGAGAACACACCTGAGCAATGGCAGCAGTAGAAACTGTTGAGAAACGGCTGCTGGGGCAAAGGAGGCTCCTTTCTGGAAGCTGGTGGATGTCAGGTAGGGCTTGTGAGAGAGTGTAGAGAGCCCTGAAAGCCAGAGTGACAAAATACGACTGAAGAAACAGCATCAGCATTGTCTGGCAGTTTAGTAGAAATGCAGAATCCTGGGTCTTCCATAGCTCTACTGAGTCAGACACTGGGTTTTATCAAGATCCCCAGGTAATTTGAGTGTACATTAAAATTTGAGAAGCACTGCTCCAGTAGCAGTAAGAAACCTGCAGGAAGTTCCTGAGCAACAAAGTGATATGATAAAATTATGGAATGGCAAACTTAGCTCAGTGGGGATATTTTAGAGCAAATTGGAAGGCTCACAGAGCTTTCCAACAAAAATTTCTGGATGGAAATTTGGATCCATCCAGTAATGATGGACAGTAATGATGGAACTGTCCTACATCTGTGCTGTTCAATACAGTAGCTGCCAACCACATGCGGCTATTGAGCACTTGTGATGTTGCCAGTGTGATGAAGAAATGAAATATTTTATTTTATCTTAATTGAGTTAAATTGGCATTTAACTAGTCACGTGGGGTTAGTGGTTACTGTATCGGACAGCACAGACTCAGAGACTACAGACATAAAGACTGTGGTGGTCAGAGGGTACTCCAATTGCACCTGTGGGTATGACATTGTTGTATGCTATCGAATGTTACTTCTCACGCCATTTTTTTTTTACCTGTGCCCAGAAAAACACAGGCGATCCAATTTTCTGCTGAATGAATAAATGAATACATGAATTAATGATTGTTGACTTTTGCCTCCAATCAACTTTCAATTATAAAGGATCTAATTATCCTGTCTAGTGCTTACCTAGTGGCTTGTGCCTAATGCTGGTTTTTCTTTCATTTCCATTTTTGTTATTTGCATTGCCTGTCTTGTCAATAGTATCACTTTCTGAAAGGTCAAGAGACAATAAAACACAAATTGAAAGGGATCTAACTGGTAAAGAAAAGAGACACCATTATTTACCCAAAATTTGTTTGGGTTTGTTCAGTCAATTTCAAGTGTCTGGTGCTCCCCAAAGTCATTGTCTTTTTTCTTCACGAATAATTTACCTGGGGATGGAGTGACAGAAAAGATGTGAGTGACATGCCCTTGATTATTATTAGTGGTGTTTATGTTGCATCCAATACAAGATTGAGAATGGAAGAACACATGGCTGTGAGCCCCAGCAGGCTATACGTCTTGCTCTGTCTTCTTTAACCAATTCTGTTTACCTCCCTTCTTAATCCATGACCTTAATCCATGCCTCCCACCTACTCCATGCTCTGGAAATCAAAACACATCTCTGAGCCTCTTTGAAGTTTTACCTGTATTTCTTATTCAAATTCTACCTCTTGCAATTCTGGGACACCTGAGCTTATTCTCTGAATGTTTCTTTCTCTTTTTACTTTCCACTACTTATGTCTTCCTTCTTCATTATTAGTCATCAGTTTACTGACTCCTTTCTTCTTGAACCCTCTCCCCAGTTTTTACTAGCGTAGGGAGACATTCTCACTTTCTAGGCAGGCTCTGACCAGGTGCGAAGATTCTAAGATTCTAAGAGGAATTTTTTCTGAAGCATCAGCATAATTAGATAGATCTCTGACATTGCTATTTTAATTTTATTTTCCTGATACCTCAGTTCTTTTTGTAGAGATGGGGTCTCATTATGTTGTCCAGGCTACTCTCAAATTCCTGATCTCAAGTGATCCTCCTGCCTTGGCCTCCCAAAGGCTGGGATTACAGGCATGAGCCTCCATGTCCAACCATGAAATTGCTATTTTTAAAGATATTTAATTGAAAACACAGTTTTAATAAATGTATTTATTTAGAAAGAGTTATTGGTCATCAAAACACAGCCTCTGCTTGCAAATAACTCAAAATCTGCTAGGAAGAGAAAGAATACAAAGAAATAACTTTAGTACGTATTGTTCTTTCAAAATAGAATGATTTGGGCACAAAATCATTCAGAAAGAGCAGGGAAAACTTCATCAAAAAGATAACTTTTGACCAAGGTCTTAAGAGGTAAGTAAACATTCTCCAGGTAGATGGGAGTGAGGTATGAAAACAGTGTGTTGTTATCTGAGAAATTCAAGTAATTCCACATGGATGGAACAAAGGGTATGAGAAATTACCCTTAACTGCTGAATCCGTAGGCAGCAGATAGCTAATAGAATACCTTAAACATGGTGCTAAGGAATTGTGACTTTATCTAATTTGTGATGAGGAGCCAGAGAAGAGTTTCAATGAGGATTAATAATTAGATCTTTATGTTTAAATATAGATATGGAGAGGATAATACTGGAGTCAAGAACGTAAGACAATATGTTGCTACAACAGTCTGGGTAAGAGATGATGAGGTCTAAAATTGAGAATAGAGCAATGGGAATGTAGAAAGAAAAATCTGAGGTAATTTAGGGATGATAAAATTGAGTAAATTTCAAATGAGCTTTCCTTTTCTTAAAAAATAATTTTCTAACAAATTGCTGCCCTGACAACACAGAGCTGGTGATCAGATAGGGTGGGATGACCTTGGACTTTGAAATCAGAGAAGCCTGGACTTGAGACTCAAATCCATCACCTCCAAGTTGAGTGACTCACAGCCAGATACTTTACTTAACTCACCCCTTAGTGAACTGGAGGTAATTCCTGCCTTGCAAGATTGTTGGGTTACTTAAATAAAGTTTAAAAAATGCCTAGCACACGTGGGTAGCCAATTAACATTAGCTGCCTTTCTGCCCTCTTTTTCAATTTTAAAATACATGACAGTAAATCCTTTAATGTAAGAAAAAAAAGAGACCTTTTTAAATTGGCAGACTGGGAGTCTAAAATGTATATTTTAAAATAAGCAATCACTTTATTTTCCGACAGGATTAGGCCTAGTGTACCACTCTAATAAATTTTTCAAGTGACAATTATGTTAAATGTAACAAAACTGTAGTGTGACTGGAGTTGACATATTCTGATCAATGTACTTATTGTTTAAAACATCAGATTCAATAAAGCATTCCAATGCCATTCCCAATGCTGACTGAATTTCTGATAGTAACTGAAAATCTCCAAAGTGGATATAATTATTTCTAGGCAAATGCTGTGAGAAAGTTGTTCTCCCTCTTCTGAGAATCTTTCAGAAATAATTTTAATTGGGATGTTCAGAGTGTCTAGGGAAATAATAATAATTTTGAATCAAATCTGCCCCTATATGTAAAATAAGCAATTATCAAATACATTAATAGACAAAGACAATCAAAAAGAAAGATGTAGGCTGGGTGCAGTGGCTCAAGCCTGTAACCTCAACATTTTGGGAGGCTGAGGTTGGCAGATCACCTGAGGTCGGGAGTTCGAGACCAGCCTGAACAACATGGAGAAAGCCACCCGTCTCTACTAAAAATACAAAATTAGCTGGGTGTGGTGGTGCATGCTTGTAATCCCAGCTACTCGGTAGGCTGAGGCAGGAGAATTCCTGGAACCTAGGAGGCAGAGGTTGTAGTTAGCTGAGATCGTGCCATGGCACTCTAGCCTGGGCAACAAGAGTGAAACTTGAAAGAATAGAGAAAGAAAGAGAGAAAGAAAGAAGGGACAGAGGGAAGGAGGGAGGGAGAGAATAGAGAAAGAAAGAGA
>NW_012118265.1:6557397-6558832 GCF_000951035.1 Colobus angolensis palliatus
ATATATATATACACACACACACACACACACACACACACACACACACACACCCCGGGCCAACCTGCCAACAAACTATTTAAATTAGAAACGAATAGAAAGATTTTGTTTTCATAATGTTTGTTCAAGTTTTGTACTGTGAAAAAAAAAGTAGAGATATCTCTTGAAAGTTAAAATGTAATTCCGTAACTAAATTTTCAGGAAAAAAAACAAAGGCTGAAATAACAACAAATGAAAATCTATCAGAATTTTATATTTTAATGGCCTTACTTATCAGAATCTTATCTTTTAATATAAACATTCACTTGCAAAACAACAAAAATAAGAAAGTTTGGCCTTCAAAGAGACCACTGACACGTAATCAGAAATTGCCAAACTACATCCAAAGTTTTACCAAAGACTGTAACCTGTAGGAATTTTTTAAACATGACTCTAACATTTTTTTATTAACCACTCAGTGCCTGGTACTCTGATGATTACTATAAATGCATTATCATTTATAATACAGAAATCCCATAAGACTGGGACTGTGTTTTAGGAGGGAACACTGAGCCTTAGTGTTTAAATAACTTACTTAAACTTACTTGAACCTTAGACAGTTTAAATAACTTACTTAAACTTACACAGCTAAAAATGAGTTTATATGACTCCTACAGCTAGAAAGGCATTTAAGTAATTTGCTCAAACATACACAGCATTTGAAGCCATGACTATCCAGCTTGAAATTCCTGCTGTTTTGTATTACACTGGGTAGTCTTTGAAAGCCTCAGTATTATCACCTGCACAAGGGGAATGAGGCTTGTTTCTGGGTGTATTAATCAGGATTCCAACAGGAAATAAAGGTACACTCAAACTAGGCAATTGGAGATTCTAATAAAGGAACTATTTATCAGAGTGTGAGCAGGCATATGGGAAAAGGAACAGAACCCTGTGCTATCAATAAGGAAGAACCCTTCTACCCTTGAGTTTAAAGGGAAAGGAAAAGAAAAGATTACTGGAAATGGAAGATAATTGTAAATATAATTTAAATAATTGTAAGATAATTGTAAAGATAATTGTAAAGAGTATTTCTGGCCAGGAGCTGAAACATTCCATAGGAAAAAAACAGCTGGAAGGATTGATATTACATCACTCCCCTCTTAACCTGTGATCCTCTGTGATTCTCATGCCCATTAAAAAGTAGATGAACGGCCAAGCACAGTGGCTCACGCTTGTAATCCCAGCACTTGGCAGGCCTAGGCGGGCGGATCACGAGGTCAGGAGTTTGAGACCACACTGACCAATGCAGTGAAACCCCGTCTCTACTAAAAATACAAAAATTAGCCAGGTATGGTGGTGCTCACCTGTAATCCCAGCTACTCAGGAGCCTGAGACAGGAGAATTGCTTGAACCAGGGCGCCAGAGCTTGCAGTGAGCGGAGATCACGCCACTGCACTCC
>NW_012118265.1:6562947-6563247 GCF_000951035.1 Colobus angolensis palliatus
TGAGGTGATTTCTCAGTTGAGTATGAGGTGATTTCTCAGTTGAGTGTGAAGTGATTTCTCAGTTGAGTGTGAGGTGATTTCTAAATTGAGTGTGAGGTGATTTCTCAGTTGAGTGTGAGGTGATTTCTCAGTTGAGAATGAGGAGATTTCTCTTTTTTATTATTATTATTATTATTATACTTTAAGTTGATTTCTAAATTGAGTATGAGGTGATTTCTCAGTTGAGTATGAGGTGATTTCTCAGTTGAGAATGAGGTGATTTCTCAGTTGAGTATGAGGTGATTTCTCAGTTGAGTGTGA
>NW_012118265.1:6570402-6570646 GCF_000951035.1 Colobus angolensis palliatus
GTTTCTGCTGCTTTTTTTGTTGTTGTTGTTTAGGTGTGCCCTGTCCCCAGAGGTGAAGTCTACAGAGACAGTCAGGTTTCCTTGACCTGCTGTGAGCTCCACCCAGTTCGAGCTTCCCAGCGTGTTTGTTTACCTACTTAAGCCTCAGCAATGGTGGGCGTCCCTCCCCCAGCCTCGCTGCTGCCTTGCAGTTAGATCGCAGACTGCTGTGCTAGCAATGAGGGAGGCTCCGTGGCCGTGGGAC